>NW_027185352.1:1798092-2270592 GCF_022577435.1 Embiotoca jacksoni | reverse complement strand
TCCTTCAAGGTTTATGGAGCAGGAACTACATGTGGAACCTGGCACATACAACTGAAACTCAGACAAAGCTTCAGAGTTCCTAAGACGGTTGTCTGATGGCCGCGGGGCTGAGAGTAGTGTGCGTGTTTGACGGTGCTTTCCGGTTGCAGTCTAGGACGCTTCAACAGCCAAACAAATACCAGCCTTCATAATTTAAGGTAACGTAGGTTATCGGTAAGCAAATCAAATTATGAAAGCCAAAAGGTAATGTCTCCTTGCATTAATGTGGAGCTTCTGCTGCTGAACTCAGTTGTTGGAGCTTCCTTGAACACATTAACCAGAAGACTTTTCATTACGCAGTCTGTTCACAACAGAAATGTGACATAACGAGAGGAAAAATGAAAGGTGACTATGATGGATTAGCTATAGATTGGTTTTAAACAATGGTTGAGCGTTGGCTTAAAAACATAATCTATGCTTTAGAAAATTCTAACCGTTTTATTGTTTTAATACGAGTGGAGCAAAGCTTACCATCCAATTACATCCATTAACTTAATTATTGGTTCATTTAGTGGAACTGATTCTTAATGTTGAGTGTTTATATGCAAGTTTTGGTTTTGATCATTTTCAGAATATAATATGTGAATGGAGCATTAGAAACCTGCTCATTCATAACCCTGGATATGGTCACGACACCATCCAGGACTCTGAGTGTCAGAGTGAAGTCGTGTCCGTCTTGATTTCTGACCATCTCAGAATGTTGGGAAACCTCCTTAAGATGTGTCCATGCAGGTGTCGGGTACGACATCCAAACCTGGGAAGCCAGGACGACATTTGTAGTCAGGGGCTCGTATAAAGAAGTTGTTGTTTTTTCGACAGATGATGAGGAAACTATAGGTTATATGAATATGTGATGCACCAAAATAAGTGAAATTAAAGGGACTTGTTGTAGTTTGTGGATTCTTGTTCAAATCAAAGATAGGGTTAAAAAAAAAAAAAAAATCCAATTATCATCACAAAGTCTCCGAATGTTTTACGCTGTGATGAAATAAGAAAGCATCAACGCCGTCAGGATTCCTAGCAATGAAAATCTTTGTGAAATTACGACGCTGCTGTGATCACCATTATGTAGTTATTTAGTTGTAAACATTTGTTCTGTTTTTTTTAGAAGCTCTGTTTTTTAACCAGCGTTACACGTGGAGTCCTGGAACAACAAAATGACTCACCTGATCTGTAAAAGTCGCTCTCTTACTTCCTGTAACTTTCTAATTTTGTAGGAATGATCGGACTGATGATTGTGATCTGATCAGATGTGAGTTTTGATCTGTTCTTCTGAAGGGAACCTGTTGCAGAGCAGCTTATGTTACCAGATTGATCCATCGCAGTTAAAACTTTGCCCACATATAAGTAACCTTCAACGACTCGGCGGTTCAGGTCAAAGGATTCTTCAAACCTGATTCTAACTAGAATACTGGTGCACCTGTAAACATGCTCATTGATAGATGGAACTTGATCGAATTGCATTTAACTGATAATAGTGATGTTATACATGCATTTAAAAAGTGACTAAAACTTAAGATTTTTAGGGCTGAACCAACAGTTACGACCATTATCACTTAATCTGCAAATCATTTTCTCAAATAATCAATTGTTTAGTTGATGACATGTTAAAAAACAAGCAGAGATCTGGGCCTTTCCTCCCTGTCTTCCCTCTTCCTCTTTAACAGAACTAATAGCTGCCTTTCTGCTTACACTCTTCCCTGTTTTTACTTTTACTCTCCGAGCCAAATTAGTCACGATTAATTTTCTGTTAATAGACTAATTAATTTATTGCCTAATTGTATCAGTGCTAACATTCTTAGTTTTTCTCATTTTTGAGGAATCTGCTGCCTGTTTTGTTTTCTATTCTTTATTATTATTTATCGTCTTTTCCTCATTTTACTGTTTATTATTTTTAGACTGATTAATCCATTGATGTTATTTATAAAGGAAAACTCTTTATGAAAGGAATATTTCTAAGATCTAGTGACGATGTTTGAGGTTGTTATGAAGAACACGTGGATCTGTTTAGTCTTTTGATTTTATCATGTTAAATCTTCTGTCGACTCTAATTCTGACTCATTCTATTATAGATGCTGTTGTCTCTCCTAAAGTGTTTTTCTTTGTATTGTTACTTTCACACTCTTACACGCTGTAGATCTATTTTTTATCTGTGCAGTTCATCATATGGTGTCATGCATGCAAATATAGCAAAATCAACAATGAGATCAATAAGACTGAGAATCCAGAAAAAAATGTGACGATCATATTTTTTATCACGGGTCACGGAGCTCGAGCTTCTTCTCATTTTAATGGTTAAAAGAATCTTTAGTAACTCAAATCAACTATTGGCTGACCGTCGCTTGGTGATGTTGTATTTCCTGAATAGCGCACAACAACAGAGTTGTGTCACTCATCAAGCTGCTCTCCCTTTTTTTTTTTTTATTACATTCGGCATTTTAATTGCAGTTCAGCTAATGTCAATAAAACACTGAACAAAACACTTTCTGCACATTTAAAATTTTAAAAACCTTCCAGCCATTGTAAAAGATACAATCCTTTTCTTTCTTAACAGACTTTTAGTGTGAAACATGAACAGGAAGAGGTTTTTATTGTCAGCAGAATAACATCAGTTTGAATGAAACATTGGAGATGAGATTGGAATTGTGACTGAATAAAACAACATGGACATAGTTACATATGAATGAAGACAAAAACATGAAACCAAACACTGGTCAGAGAAAACTCTCCCTCGCTTGCTCTCCCTCCCTCCCTCGCTCTCCCTCACTCTCGAGGTCGAGGGTGGTCTTCTCCCAACACATCTCTGTGCGTCCTCAGGTCTGATGGTCCCGTATGAGCCAAGTCATGGCGAGATGTTATTGCACTAAGATCACACAGTGAACACTTTAAAAGGCAGAAATATGACCCTGGAATAAGTGGAAATCCTGAGAATGCTTTGAGCATCATCAGAGGACACGAGTCCTTCCACATCTGAACTCTGGCTGTTGTTCATTCACTGAATGATGTTAACGGTCACAACATCTGTGTGTTTCTTCAGATCTGGAACATCAAACAGATGATAAAGCTGACACAAGAACACTTAGAGGCTCTTCTGGACAAGTTTGGAGGAGAACACAATCCTCCCTCCATATATCTAGAGGTAAGAGTGCTATTCCTTCAGGTAATGTAACGTTTCAGGAAGCTAAATGTTGTGACTCCAGTGGAGGTGCTGAATGTGTTGATCTGTCGGCGTGTCGTCCCTCCAGGCCTATGAGGAGTACACCAGTAAACTGGACGCCCTGCAGCAGAGGGAGCAGCAGCTGCTGGAGGCCATGGGCAACGGCGCAGACTTCTCCTGCTCTCCGTCTCACATGCCGGCCCTTCTGGAGGTCAAGACGGGAGGGTGTGGGATCGGAGGGGGGGCTCAGGCCTTTCCCTCCGCACCCAACACTTTGGCTGTCCTGCAGACCCCCACCGACGCCAGCCGAGCCAACCCTCGCTCCCCACAGAAACCCATCGTCAGGGTCTTCCTGCCCAACAAACAGAGAACAGTGGTACGTCCCACATCCTCTCTTTGGATGAATTCTACATTTACAGAACCAGAAACTGTGTAAAACTGGACGCAGTCTCTGGGTCTGAGCGGTGAAGCCAACGAGAAAGTGCTAAAAAAGACCTAGAACAGACATCGACATCCTTTCAAAAAGCATCAACTTCTCTCATGAAGTTGGTAAATTTTTTCTGCAAGTCATTATGGCTTCATCAGCTAAATGAACTCCTTCTGGTCCGTGTCATCGGGTCCATCATCAATCAGATATTAGGCTTCAAAGAGATGTATGTCGGGGGTTTTTCCTGGTTTGATTGACAGGCCTGGGGTGCAGCCCGGTTGCCTGTATAAGTGGCGTCGTGCTCACTGTTCGATCCGCCTCTCACTCCTCCTCAGCTCGTCCAAAGAGAACGTCATTTTAAAGCTTTGAATTATGAAACTGAGAGAAGAAACAAAAACCACATTTATTTTATTCTCCATTAGATAGAATTAAACGATTGATAATTAAACTCTTTATGGTCTTGTAAATATTGCTCTCTGTTGTTGGTGCTGGAGTTTGGTCAGGGAGGAAGAGATACCTGCCTGTTTAAAGATGCACTGAAAATACGTCCACTGTGTGTGTTGTACATCGTCTCAGTGCTGCACTGTGAACTCCTAGTGGAGGTTTTCATTTTGCGTTTCATCACCATGACATTATTAACTTATTTTAATAATGCTGTCAGCATTTGTGAATTGATTCAGAATCGAAGTTAAGAATTTGTTATTATAATTATGTTTTGTCACCCAGCTCTACTACAAGTAAATTGACAATGCTCACAAAAACACATTATTAAAATAACCCCATACATCCTTTTGATTTATCAGTTAACTTCCTCCAAAGTGCAGTAAAAAGAAAAAGGACAAATACATCCACGTTTGTGAGTAATTTCAGGGTTGCAGTGCATCTCTTTAAAGCGCAACGATACTACGTCCCGCCCACCGATAGCTGTAACCTGCCTGCACCACAGGGCTGTCAATCAAACAGACACGCCCCCAAAAACAGGTCTTTTTGAATCTTCTTTTCTAATGAATGAGGGATTATTTTCAGATGGACCTCCAGAAAACTAATAAGAAGGAGTGACTTTAGCTAACAACACCGAGATAACTGATGGACACATTTTATTCACTTTGGATTTGATGAGAGAAGTTGAGGTTCAATGTGAGGAATAATATGTGTTTGTGGTTCATGAGGGACGGAGTTCAGATGCTTGAGTCTTCGAGCTGAGTCGGCCCTGCAGAGGTCCACATCACTTTGATTTTCTACGTACGTTTTATCAATGTTGTGGTTCTCTGCAGGTTGATGATCAGCTGTGAACATTTTTGTACTCTGTACGCTGTGTGTTACTGGATGACTCCACTAGGGGGCGCACCAGAGACACAAGGATACCATTAGAACATCTGGATTTGTCTGATGGAAACAATAAACTGTCACTGCTTTGCTGATTCTGAGATAATAGGGGAACAAAACTCCCCATTGGCTCCGTCCACACTCTGTTTTTCATTATTTTTCGCCGCGCATGGACCTAACGGCCTCGGACATGTTTACATTTAGTTTAAGCAAGTATAACTCCGGCGGAAGAGGCCCAGGGAGACGAGTGGATGTAGGTGACCCCCTTTCACTCTGACAAGCTCCACGGTGGGAAACTGCAGATAAAAGCCGAGCTGCCAGCACAAACCATGTTAACCACCACTAATGGCTACAAGCACGGCCGTCGCTCCACCGTTGAACATCCAAACTCAGTGAGGATGTCTCGGCTCATTTCCTGTCTGTTGTCGGCCATGTTAGTTCAGTGAGTGGTGTTGTGCTGTGTCCAGGTTCCGGCCCGCTGCGGGATGACGGTGAGAGACTCGCTGAAGAAAGCTCTGATGATGCGAGGACTCATCCCAGAGTGCTGTGCGGTCTACAGGGTTCAGGATGGGTGAGTGTGCTGCACAGCAGGACTCCTCAGGATCACAGTCAACCATTACACACATATCTCAGGTGGAAAAGTCACTTTCAAGAGTGACTCTCAAGTAATCACATGACTGATCACAGTACCCTCAGAGAAGGAAAAAGGCTGGACTGGAGGGACCATGTGGCATTCCTGACAGTTCATGTTCTCGGACATGATTATAGGCTGAAATTGAATTATCAACTGCAATAACTGTAATTACATTTTCTTGATCATCAGCCTGTAATGTTTCAGTCGTTGATATATTGTATATTAATTCTTATTGTAGGGATTAGAAAGAAAACAGGCGTTGTCCTCACTGTTTTAGCGCAGACATCGAAGAGCTTCAGAGGCTTTTTCTGATATTAAAGACACTTTTTAAGTCAGAAGATGTTTAACAAATTGTTTTTACCCTACAGGTTGTGAGTGTTCCAAGTCCATAATGTTGGTTTTAGCAATTTAATAAATGCAGGTCCAGAACATACTGCTTTTATTTAGTTATGTTGACATATGAGGAGCCACAGTTCACAGAGGTTGACCATTTAAAAGGTTTTAAATGACATTTTATGCAACGTCAAAAAGGTGTTGCAGAAAAGAGAAACAATGAAACGGTGTATTGTTTTGATAAACTGAGCATATACTTCTAATCTGTCCTAAACAATGGTGTCAGAAGTCAATGTGGTGACACAATAACAACGGGACTATGAAAATGATCACAGCTGTGACTGGCTGGTGTGAAATGGGAGATAAACTGGGAGCAGTAAGAGGAACATCGCCCCCTTCTGTTGGAAACTGAAACAGTACTCTGGTTATTGAATGATGTCCAGCAGGAACAGACACTGTGTTTTACTTTCAGCCACGTTTTGTTGTGAATTCTGAATGTAAACAGAAAATGATGGATTCCATATTGTTGAAAGGCATTTTAATCAGATTTAAATGAATTGGCAGCAAATGTCGAATCAAAGCCGTCAGACCTTTCCTGCCTTTTTACCCACTGTCATGTATTCTCGATGTTGACAGTCGTGCAGTATACTGTGTACTGCAAAAGTGCTGGAAGCATTGTTTTGTTGTATCAAAACCACAAACGTGCCGCAGCAGAATCGTACCAGCAGCGCGTCTGTGTTTGCACATAGTGCTGGTTAAACCAGCAGCCGTGTGAGCTGTAGACACTTCCTGATACTCTCCACTTCCTGCTTCAGAGAGAAGAAGCCGATCGGCTGGGACACGGACATCTCCTGGCTGACGGGAGAGGAGCTGCACGTAGAAGTGTTGGAGAACGTGCCGCTCACCACACACAACTTTGTAAGAACTGTTCGACAAAATCTCATGTCACGACTCGCGTGACTGACGGCGAACACTCCATCACTTATGTGGTTTCTGATTGTGTGTGTTTGATTGACAGGTGAGGAAGACCTTCTTTACTCTGGCCTTCTGTGACTTCTGCAGAAAGCTGCTGTTCCAGGGTTTCCGCTGTCAGACCTGCGGCTACAAGTTCCACCAGCGCTGCAGCACCGAGGTTCCTCTCATGTGTGTCAACTACGACCAGTTAGAGTAAGTCGCACACGGGAAGGACGACAACGCTGAGCAGTCTGGGATTGAACCTGTGTTGTCACCGTTCAACAATCTCTGCTGTGACTTTTGGATTTGGTTTTTATAGCAGTACGTGAAAGTGGCCGTTACCATTACTCATGGTAGTACGACTGCTCTCTGATTATTGAAGACACACATGGTGTATTTATCATGCATATCTGGGAAAAAAGGGTCTTTTCATATTTTTACAGTCACTCCTACATACCTTGGATCTTTCAGCACCTCTATAAGGCAGTAGGGCTGGAAATGTTTGATACTTAGACCAATACCTTGACTTCAGTACTCTCGAAACAACCAATTTAATATAACACAAAAAGAATATTACTTATTTCATGAACGGGACAAAACCTAATTCTTCATCCGCAGTCTGAGGAACGTCTTCATCTGCAGAGCTGCTGTCATCCAAACCCTCCGATACGGAAGTAAATGTGAAACCTTCTGCAGCGCCGTCATGTCACTGGGACGACACGCTGATGTAAAGATCAGGTCTTTGTTGTGTCGTTGTAACAATGAGGTCAAACTTTCACCAACATGCTGGTAGAAGTCTGTTGTCAGACTGGATTACGACACCTTTTTTTTTTCTTTTCTTTTTTTGGCAGTGGTCACGATAATCATGACCTGTTTCTTCTGTTTTAAGATTATGCTTCCAGGTTTAGAAAGGCTGAACGATAAATATTCCTAATAATCCAGCTGTATGCTGTCTCCTCTGTAGCTTGTTGCTGGTGTCCAAGTTCTTCGAGCACCACCCGTTCACCCAGGAGGAGGTCTCCTCAGAGGGCACCACCCCTGTGTCTGAGGTCTGTCCGTCACTGCCCCCCTCCGACTCCACCGGGTGAGTCCTCCACCTCCACGTTCCTCCGTGGAACAATGGGAGTCATTCTCCTCCTCATGTGCAGCATGGAGAGATTCAGTAGTCCGCAGCTGACGTTTGTGTGTTTTTTTCAGAGTAAATGTTCATAAAACTGTGTAGACACACGTCCAGCTAACATCCTGTCTCCAGGTCGATATGCCACACCACTGTGTCCCCGTCCAAGTCCATACCCATCCCGCCCAGTTTCCGGCCCAACGAGGAGGACCACCGCAACCAGTTTGGCCAGCGGGACCGTTCGTCCTCGGCCCCTAACGTCCATATCAACACCATCGAGCCTGTCAACATCGATGTGAGTCTGCTCCTCCTCACTGATGAAGTATGATGAGGCTGAAACCATCTTTACGATGATGTATTCATGGAAACAGGATGCGAGCGTGTGTTTGCCCTGACAATGGTTGTCGGCTCAGACAACAGCTGGGAGCTGGTGTTGCTCAGATCCCCTGGTCTTTACTAAGCCCACGTAGCTTCACATATTTTACCCTTCGAAACTTTTCACGCGTGTCAAGTTGTTATTCCAGAGTGGGAGTCTGGTTAGCCTAACGTGCTCACATTAGCAATGACTCTCACTGGACTTTTAGTTAATGCTATTTCAAGTATTGAAGTGCTGGTCGTCCAGAACAATACAAACAGGGCTTAGCTGTAACAGGATCATCGGTAGGGGGCGCTGTAACAGGATCATCGGTAGGGGGTGCTGTAATCCACATTAAAGCTGCATTTCTGTCAACAAAAGCTGAGCTTTTTGAAAGCAGAGTGAAGATGAGACAGAAAACAGTATCAGCAGCAGTTACAGTTCAGTGCACCTCTTTATAAAGATGTTAGCTGCCTCAGACTTTAGACAACAACACATCTAGCAGTCTGTTTATACGCATTGGTGTTTCTTCTGGCCGTCAGAAATTCTGTTTTTAAATCCACATTTCATCAAGTTTTAAAATTCCTTCCTGCTCATTTTTACCATCATCTTTTAACAAGGTAAATGATTTTAGTCATCTTTCGGATTTTAAGTTTTCTTAAATTGCTCTCACCTGGACGTCGCCCATCGGTCGCTAATGAAGCTAAGAGGAGGTTATATCAGCATGTCTGTATGAGAGGACCATAAACACACATCCTCACAGCTGGAGGACTCCACCAACTGTTTGAGGCTGAGCTGCAGAATAAAGACCAGCTCATTTTGATGGCGTCATATCTGTCGCATCTCATTTGTTTGAACTTTATTGCCATGAAAACGGGACATCCCCAGTCTGTGACTCCACATGAGAAGATCTGCAGGTCATTCTTCTGATCCTCCAGAGCTCTTCATCCTTTGGTTTCTAACTGCTGGTGAGGTGAAGTCCTAAAAATGTTTTCAGCCAGTTTAAATACTCCTCATCTTGTACTCCTGAAAGCAAGTCCACATCTATTTATCTCTGACTGGCTGTTCTTATTTATTTGTTCTTTCTACCTTCATTTCAGGACCTGATTCGAGATCAGGGCTTGCCGAGATCAGATGGAGGTAAGAATCAAAGTTGGACGCTTCAGACTCATTATGTGGCTTTTTTCCCCACCATCCCGCGTCTGCGTGCTCCTGGTCTTTTGTGTGTGTGTGGAGTTCAGACCCAACAACTCGAGTCAGCTCAGTCCTGCAGTCATTCAGTCACTGGGGAGCTTTCAGATCTGTGGGTTTCTGGAAGAAAAGGTCCTCCAGGCCAAACTGCTCCTCTGGACACCAGAAGAATGTAGCTCATGATTTTTTCATCTTCAGCCCACAGGTTTAGAAACACTAAAACCATGTAAGAGTAAATCAAGGGCTCATTGTGGTTTTCATGATGTAAGGAGGATTCATTAGGTAACTTTTCTTGGATTAGAATAATTCAGAAACAGGTATTTTTTTTTAAAAGGTTGTAGAAACAAACAAACTATCTGCCAATGCTGCATAATTTTCACAATGTATTTCATAATATCGAAGACTTGTTTCCGTCTGAATCTGGATCTTCTTTAAAATGCACATAATCTGATCTTTCTGTGACATCCAGATTTTCTTTCCTTGTTGACATTGAAATGTGTTCCATACAGTGCTGTGTCACAGTTTTTAGGCTCGAAAAGTAAATTTAGGACTCTTTCAAAATGATGCAGTCAACACTTTTATCATTATTAATATTATTAGTTAACTACATACAACGTGCAGCATAAAGAAAAGAACAAAACAAAATCCAACTAGTATTTGGTGTGAGCACCTTTTTTAATCCAGTGTCTAAAACCTTTGCACAGTGCTGTATATTAAAGTTAAATTATCAGTGTGAGACCTGCAGACATCCTGACTGACAGAGTTGTAGCCTTAGTTAGTTAGTTAGTTGGAGAGGGGCAGGGTGAGTAGCAGTGATGGTCTGTCTGTCTCTCTTTGCCCTGCAGCCCCCCCGACCCACCCCGCCCGCTGCTTGAGGAAGCACCGAACACGGACCTCAAGCCCCCTCCTATACTCCTACCCCAATGACATAGTGTTTGATTTTGAGCCCGAGCCTGTTTTCCGAGGTAGTTAGGCCTCTGTGTGTTCCTGTGTCCTTTACCACCTCCACCCACACACCACCCTCAGCCCTGTGTCACATCCACTGTGTCCTCCCACTCTCTCTCTCTCTCTCTCTCTCTCTCTCTCGCTCTCTCTCTCTCGCTCTCTCTCTCTCTCTCCTCTCTGCTGTCTCGGCCACACACCCGACAGCTCACAGGTTACACATCTCACCGCTGATCACACACCTCTTGTTCTATGGATGGTGGTTCCACTCATGAGATTACTGTTCTTCAATCATTTGTAAATGATTGGGAAGAATTATTCAAAAACTAAGATCTTTTTTGTGACGGTGAATTCGTCAAAAATACAAGCTGCACTTGTCCTGACTTCAGTCTTAAGCCACATTCAAATATTTACCAAAAGTTTTAGATGTTTGATTCCTTTTAAATGGACAGACTGAATATTTAAACGGCAAAGTTCTGTCAACATTCAACTCCAGTTCAGTTTGTGGCTCCATAGATTCACACGTTTCTGCATGAGCAGTAAATAAAGCAGTCGGTCACAGAGCGTCAGCTATCAGCACATATTCATTAGGATAACATGTTAGTGGCGGTCTTAACCTTAGTTTTTAAAAGACTCCTGTCTGCGTGTTAGGAATCGGGCAACATAACTCGTTGGATACAACCTGTTAACACACTGGTAGAATTAAAAGTGTAAAATAATGTATTATGATGATTGAACTGAATAATCATTTAGCTCTATTTACAGATTAATTTGAACCATGTATTTCTGTTTTTTATTTTGTTTAACTTGGAGTCTGCAGTTTTAAAATCATATTAATAACTTTTATAGTTATTATACTTGACTTAAACGGGCAACTGGGAGGCAGTTTAAATTCATTAAAATTAATCTGCAGACTTCTGCTGTGTGACCTTTGACATTTCAAAATCTCCTACCGAGTCCAACTCAGTCAAATCTGAACACAAACATGAAACTCAAATTGACGTCATTCAGTTTGAGCTCCAGACTGTAGCTTTATCTTACACATCCACTATAAATAAATATATCCATAAATCAATTGTTGATGAAGCAAAAAGAAAAGTTTCAGAGCTTGCAATCAGCAAAACAATATTTATTTCCTTAGTTTTCATACAGAGGTAAAATCTTAACTGTTTTTATTTAAGGACAAGAAGCAATTAGAGATCCAACTTGAAATCAAAGATGTTCTGGATGAGATGTAACTTCCTCATCCACGTTCTGCTTCAGACATCTTAATGTGCAAGAAGTCGCTTCTTATTTATTAAACCATTACGTACCATCCAAGCGAGCACCCCCTCACCTTTCCTCTGCATGTGACCCCACACACACACACACACACACACACACACACACACACACACACACACACACACACACACACACACCCCCTCCCCCCGATGAGAAGCCTCCGTCCTCCCTGTCCTCGCCCAGACCTCCTCTACCTCCTCCTGCTTTCTCTCACCTTCTTGTTGATCTGTGTTTCCCACCTTCCTCATCTGTCTTATTGCGCTGCTCCTCTTCCTCTCCAGGCTCCACCACCGGGCTGTCAGCCACGCCCCCCGCCTCTCTGCCCGGCTCTCTGACCAGCGTCAAGGTCCCACAGAAGTCGCCGTGCCAACAAAGGGAGCGCAAGTCGTCCTCCTCGTCGGAGGATCGCAATAAGATGGTGAGAGCCGGTCCCAGATGAGAGCACGGCTCTCCGTGGATCACTATGTTTGTGCTGACTGAGTGTCCTGTGGAACAGAAAACTCTGGGGAGGAGGGACTCCAGCGACGACTGGGAGATCCCCGAAGGTCAGATCACTCTGGGTCAGAGGATAGGCTCCGGATCCTTTGGAACCGTCTACAAGGGAAAGTGGCACGGTGAGACTCGTGATGCTCTTTGTTTTCAGACCACGTGAAGAGTAAGTTTGCATATCTGGGAATCAACATTATAAACATGAGCCAGTGAATTTAGTGGAGGAAGCTCTTTATTAAAGAAGCCGCTGCTGCACTTCCTTCATTAGCACATATACACACTCTGTTGGTTATTTTGACTCCACCCCACATACACCTGTAGTCACGAGAACACCAAACGTTGATTCATTTAATGTTTGAGCAAAGTTTGTTAAAAACTACAGAGACCATAAATCTGTGAGCTGGTTTTAAAAATGCACATATTCAGTAAGAACCAGTGGGCTCGGCACCGAGAGTTTTTAACTGGGTAGTGAAGTCAGGAAGTTCTTAGAGAACGACCCACACATTTTTGGTTTCGTCCTTTTCATCAAATTTTGGACAATAAAGGTGTTTTGCACATTTCAGCCCTCAAAATGAACTCGTAGCGATTAGTCAGCCTTCTTTGCACATATGTGAAGAGTGAAACCCCTCAGAAGTGAACCGAACTCAGACCACGTCAGGACGAGTCTCAGGAATCAAAAATGACTGGAGTTATATATACCATATATGGTTAGAGGGCGCTGGGTCTCAGGTAGAACGTCACAGGGTCGTCAGTCTGAAGCATAGTAATGGAAATAAGTTGTAAATACTTGATAAACAAATTAGGAGGAGCTTTTATTTTTCCCATTTAGCAGCTCAGTAGATGTTTGCGCTCTGAGGATGCTGGACGCTCTCAGATGTAACATTTTCTTTCAATGGACTTTGACATATTTGTCGACCGACTTGTTGTCCGTGTGCTCCCAGGTGATGTGGCAGTGAAGATGCTCAACGTCACTGCTCCCACGCCACAGCAGCTTCAGGCCTTCAAGAACGAAGTGGGAGTCCTCAGGTAGTTTCTGTCGCCTCCTCTTTAACCTCCCCCCTTCATACTGCCGCACAGTAACAGCTATGATCATGTGTGTGTGTGTGTGTGTTTGCACCAGGAAAACGCGTCATGTGAACATCCTGCTGTTCATGGGCTACACCACCAAACCCCAGCTGGCCATCGTGACCCAGTGGTGCGAAGGCTCCAGCCTGTACCACCACCTGCACATCATCGAGACCAAGTTCGAGATGATCAAGCTGATCGACATCGCCCGGCAGACGGCTCAGGGCATGGAGTGAGTCCCCCGCCAACACAGCAGGAGGTCCACCTCACCTGCCATCATGTCCGTCTAACAACATCTGTCTTTCCGTCCTCAGTTACCTGCACGCCAAGTCCATCATCCACAGAGATCTGAAGAGCAACAGTATCCTTTCAAAACGTGTCAGTTAAACCTGAAGTCCTCGTCTGCTGATGAACGTAGAGGCTCGTACATCAGCAGCTCAGCAGAAGAAGAAGAAGGGGTTTTCTTTGACCTTCTCTCCTCCAGATATTTTCCTCCATGAGGATCTGACGGTGAAGATCGGTGACTTTGGTCTGGCTACGGTGAAGTCCCGCTGGAGCGGCTCGCACCAGTTTGAACAGCTGTCTGGTTCTATCCTGTGGATGGTCAGTGGTCGTCTCCATCTCCACTTCAACACTTTTACATTTCTTTAGCTGTTTTTTTGTCATTCTTTTTGTCTGACATACGTCTTCTAAATTCTGGGACAATTCCTTGTCTTTGTATTTCTGGCATAATGATTGCAGCTGAAATGAAAACAATAATAATCCTATTAATTATAATGATTAAATAATTATACCAAATAATTTAACATTAACTAATTAATTTAAAATAGCAATATAGTAAGTGTATGAATAGTCACATACATTTAGAAACAAACCTACTTTTTATACAAGTCACAGTTGTAAAACTTTTTTTTTTTTTTTTTTAATAAAAAAGTAAAAACAAAGGTGTGTAGACTGTGTGTGAGGTTTTCTGTGCGGTGTGACAGTCATGTGACCTCTGCTCCGTCAGGCTCCAGAGGTGATCCGGTTGCAGGACAAGAATCCGTACAGCTTCCAGTCGGACGTCTACGCCTTTGGAATCGTGCTTTACGAGCTGATGTCGGGCGCCCTGCCCTACTCCAACATCAACAACAGAGACCAGGTGAGAGGATTCAAATATTCATTATAATCATAATCTTTATCTATAAAGCACCTTTCGAACACAAGGTCACGAGGTGCTGTACAAGAAGTTAAAACAAGAAAGTAACAGTATAAAACAATATTAAAATGAGATATATATATAAAAATCAAACACACAAAGGGTAACGCAGAGGTCAAACACAGAATCAATAAAAACTACACAGGAGGTAAGCATCCGTTCTTCAGCAACAGCGGCAAAATAATAAAATCAGCGCATGGCGAGCCCCACTTTGTAATTACATTCATTCCCTGTATGATACACACACACACACACACACACACACACACACACACACACACACACACACACACACACACACACACACACACACACACACACACACACACACACACAGGTTGTTTTCTGTGTGAAGTCCGACACACGATGATGTTTTGATGCACATCAACTCTCCAGAAGAGCAGAACTTTTAACACGTGCTACTCAGCTACGGTCTCGTGTCCCAATTGTGACAATTATTTATTGAGTCAATCGTCGCCTTATAAGAGTCCAGAAAAATACCCTCTATAATTTCCCACAGTGATATCTTCAAGTCACTAAGGATATATAAAGTTACAATGATATAAATGATGTTTCATTCTCAAACATTCATCACAGGAGGGAGTTAAAAGCTGCACTGAAACCCGTCACTCATCGTTAACTAACAACCTCGGTGAATTCAGCACTGATGGCGGTACTTTCTCTACACGTTTGTTTCTGCTGCAGTGAGTTCATGGAGAACAATATAAGGGCGGTCTGATGTGCTGATTACATCTGGGGAACCACACTTCGCTGCAAACTGCCAAACTGTGCTCCCATAGTATAAACGAGAAAGGCAGAAATGACTTGAAGCAGTGACGTCTCCGATATCTCAAACCTAGGATTGAATTTTACATTATTCTATTAAAGGGACTTCAGGCAGAAAAGTAAACATTATATAGAGGTGATTAAATCAGATGATCTGTCTGATAATTCCAGCTGCCAGAAACGCTTTGAGTGATCAGTGTTTGGGTTGATACTGGGATGGCACGATCATGTTCAGCACATAGAACCAAGAGCATGGCTCTAATCACACATGGAAAGGAACATGTTAAAGTTGGAAAATAAAACCATTCATACTAGCTGACTCGGATCAGCTCCACTGGCTCGTTGCTTTTCCCTCAGGAAACAGTTATGAATACAATTAGGTGATATTTTTGGTGTCTCCTCCGTCACGGTCCCACCGAGCTGAGATGATACTAAAAGGTGAAAACACTGATTGGTCAGAGAGAATCATCACAATCACTGAATGCCCGACACGGGACGTCCTGCACCAACCTGCCATCTTCAAGCTACCAGAGCGGCCTCACATTTTTTGAATTCACAGGAAAGCTCTCCTGTTCAACCTCCTCAGAAACAAAGTTTGTCTTTTTGCTGTCACAAACTGACTCCTACTGAGAATCAAGAACAGCTTTCACTCCATAGCCTCCACTGTTGCATCGAAGGTCACGTCACTTTCATGAGGCGTCGCTGTAGTGACGACGCTGCATTGGGAGGAATGTCTGCAGTAGAAAATAGAATCCAGAAGAATGTGTAGTAGAGCTGAGTAAAGAGCCCGAGAAGGTTTTAAGCCTAATTTAAAAGTAGAGACGGTTTCTGCCTCCAAAACCCAACTAGAAGCTGCTTCCACAGGAGAGGGCCTGGCAGCTGAAGGCTCTGCTCATCAATCGCCATACAGTAATCCACTGAGGCTATTATGGCTTTTTAATTATGTAAAGAGAATATTGCCCTGCCCAGTCCCTTATCCTCGCGTAACATTTGAGCTCTGTTTAACACTACGAAACGTTTTGTTCCCGTAGATCATATTCATGGTGGGTCGAGGTTACCTGTCTCCTGACCTCAGCAAGGTGCGCAGCAACTGTCCGAAGGCCATGAAGAGACTGATGGCTGACTGCCTGAAGAAGAAGAGAGAGGAGCGACCTCTCTTCCCTCAGGTGACAAATGATGATGCTGCTGTTTTGTGTGACGGATGCATTTGATTTACTACAAGACACGGAACTGGCTGGTAAAGACAGACCATCCTCAGACCACTTTTGCAGCTACAAACGAATGCACACTGGGATCAGCCTGGACCTGTCACTGTGGAGATGAGCTCACCTGTCGCCTCTCCGTCAAAGTCGCTCGGATCCTCACGTTTGACTGTTTTTTTTCCTGCTTCCAACACAACCAGTTCAAGGAGCGACTGTTCACTTCCCTTCTGACGGGTTTGTCTTTCCACAGATGAGGAGATAATCCGAGTTATTCACTTCACCTGTCAGTGGTTTTAATCAAAGGGTTGATCGCTGTAGTTTGTTATACATTTTGCTTTTAGTGCAAACTCAGCGATTCCTTCGAGTTCACCTGCTTCATCAGTAAAACGAGAGTCCGCTGCTCTCAGCTTCTCTTTTAATCAGAGATAGTGGTTTCATTATTAACTCCTCTTCCTCCTGCTTTGTGGTTCTTTCACACAGTGTTCAGCTTCTGTCCATCAAACTCTTCACTGCAGACGTTTCACCTGAAAAGCCTTCCAGCAGCTCGAAGGGAAACGCGTCCTTTACAGGGAGGCTTTTAATGTGAAACATCCACAGGAAGCGTAAAGTTTCAGTTCGAAGTTGGTAGTGAATGTGAGCTGTTATTGGAGAGGCAATCTTTCCCCCTCTTCCTGTATTTGATCATTTACAGTCAGTGGTGATTGCAGACTGTTTTCATCTGTCTGTGAAGTTTCTTTTTTAGCTGACAGATTTGAATGGGTGTGAATTGAGGGTTTTTCCACCAGATGTCATCAGAGGTTCACGAGCTGAACTGCAGCAGTGACTGGATACTCACAGAGCAGATGTTTAGCTGTGGCTGGTGATCACACTGATGGCGAGTAATGACCCCTGTGGCTGTTCTGTGCTTTCCTTCAGATCTTGGCGTCCATTGAGCTGCTGGCTCGCTCATTACCCAAAATCCACCGCAGCGCCTCGGAGCCTTCGTTAAACCGAGCCGGCTTTCAGACGGAGGACTTCAGCTTGTACGCCTGCGCCTCTCCTAAAACCCCCATCCAGGCCGGTGGCTACGGTGAGCTCCTCTGACACATGACGGCCTCTCTGGGATTCAGTCGTGGGTGAATTTGTTGGTACTATTAACAGCTCATTCAAAAGATGGTTCATTCCTCCTGAATAGAGATAAAACTGAAAGCCATCGTCTCATGTATACTTCAGAGAAAAGCAAAGAGTGTGAAAAACGATAGATTATTGCTTCTTCTACAAAGATGTTTCTAAAACGACCTGGACAGACCTCTGGGTGTCCCAAAGAAAGAAAATGAATGTCTGGATCATATTTCAAACGAACTGTTTTCTTTCATTTGCATCACACGTCTTCAGTCTTTTAATCAGTCATTAAATGTAGAAAGTGTTCACGGCTGTTTGGTGTCATTGTGCACTTCACTGAACATGGAGCCGAGCAAGCGAAGCAGCTCTGAGGAGATTCTAGAGCAGCGTGTTAGAGGTAAATAACATCTCCAAGCAGCTTCATGTTCTTTTTTATACATGAGACAAAACTGGATTCTTTTGGTAAGTCGCATAAGAAAATAATAATAAAAAATAATTCCTTAAGAAAATCTGATGAAAAAAATCGAAAGCAGCATCTGGTTTTTAGTAAATATTGAATTAAATATGATGAAGATCATTTACTTTTGCAGTTTTAAGTGATTTCAGAGAAAACCAATTTATTTAAACAAAATGTTATGCAAGGGTACCAACAAATTGCTCCATGACTTTATTAACCAACTAGTTCACTGAAGAGGATTCACTCTGAAGATGTAAGACAATAAATACGAGGGAGAAAATATGCACAAACTATAAACCATCAACAACAACAAGATAACGACTGATAAACTGGTCAACTGGTGGTCAGTTACTGTCTCAGCTGACAGCAAAGGTGAGGCAGCACATCTGGAAACACATCTGGAGCACACAGCAACAATAACAGAGCAATGCTGTTGCAAAACTTTAGTGCCTGCATCTTATTAGTTGTTGTTATTATTACAGTTTTCTCCAGATCTCATCATTCCAGATGATGGTTAACATGATTCGTTCTGCACTGTTTGAATGTGGGAAGACTTGACTGATTAATATGCGCATGCACACACACACACACACACACACACACACACACACACACACACACACACACACACAGCCCTGCAATAAATAATACAACAGGTAGTGGTGGGATTCTTTATGATTGCCTCATTGTTATTCATAGATTCTTAATGTTTTTGTTTGTCCTTGTGTGAAAAGTCATTTTGAAGTCATTCATTCATTCATTCGATGACGAGCTGCCGTCATAAAACCTGCTCAGCAGTGGGAGGAGGGTGGGGGGGGGGGGGTGCTCAAATCAGTGCAGGAGTTGTTTCACTGACAGTAGATCACCACCGGTCAAATGAAACGGCACAATTGAAGGTTTAATTCTACATTACATAAAGATAGACTGGCAGCATCGGTTGACATTACATTGACTCTGTGACATCATTGTAGCGTCTCATTGAGGTGAACCTGAATGAAAAGACACCACTGCTGTGGCTGCACTAACCTTCTCTTTATCTTCATCCCTTTCCAGGGGAGTTTTCAGCGTTTAAGTAAGTGCGGCAGATCCCACCAGTCCATCCCTCGTCACTTCTCAAAAGTCTCGTGTCCCTGCGGTGGATTCATTCATTACCGAAAAAAAACTGAAAAACTAGTCTCAAAGAAAGAATGTGCTGTTTTCTTCCCGTGTCACCCTGAAGACGGCCGTCTCACCGGAGTCCTTCCAACAAGCAGCTGTCCTGCAGGTGACAGACAAAACTCAATTCGGACAAAATAACAAGCAAAAAAAAAGTCAAAAGGAAAATAAAAAACCACGGCGAAGATATTCGTATCAAAAAGGTTTTGAGGAGAAGATGGAGACCTCCACAGATCAACCTGCTGCTGGAGGGAAAAGATGAAGGAGACGCAGGTGAGAGGAGAAGCCGAGGCTTTGGACACAACTCGTCCCGTCATTTCCTGCGCGCGGGGGAGGAGGGAGGCTGTGACATCAGCCGGCCACTGAACTGCATGTTGGGTGACGGCAGAACGAGGCCTGAGGAGGAGGAGAAAGGAGGAGAAAGGAGGAGGAGGAGGAGGAGGCCTCCCGTCCGTCAGCTGGTGGAAGGCAGACGTCAGCCTGTCCCCGAGGTCTCAGCGTGGGTCAACCTGAAGAACGAACACTTGAAAGACAGATCGATTTTTTTTTTTTTTTTTTTTTTTTTCCATTTGTTTCTCATGTTTCCGATTTAAGCTAGCAGCTGCTGGGAATGCTGAGCTTTCTCGTCCTTCGCATTTTGTTACGAGATAGTCGTCATCTTAAAAGAAAGTTTTCCTCCAGCTCAGGCTGCGCAGGCCTTTTGGTATTTTTTTTTTTGTGGTCTTTTTTGGGGGTCACTGCAGGCCACATCCTGCAAAATACTTTATTTTGCCTTCTTGTTTGCCTCCAACTAATTGGACACCTGTGAGGAGAACAGCTCTTCATCTATCTACCAACAGATCAGTGAAAACATTCCACGCTGATGTGAAAGCAGGAGAAAGAGGCTCGTTTCCCCATTTCAGTCAGAAAAGTCGGCCCTTTTCGGCCAACACCAGGAAAAAAATGCTCATTCGTTTGGAGGCTGCAGGAGAAGGATTTCTTATTCCAGTTGAAGAGCCAACAGATGGTGTTAATTTATGGAGCTTTCACACTCCACCTTTCAATGGATTTCATGTTTATGTGAAAGCAGCAGAAAGTCCGGAGCGCTCCACTGAGCTGCTCGTAGGGAGGACAGAAGCACTGAAGAGGTTTCTGATCCGGTTTAAGGTTTGGAGCTCCGCCTCCACAGCTCCGAGCGTGTACAGAACTTGTGGCTTCTTCGAGCTTCCAGGTCGTCACACAGCATCTTCGCAGCGAAGCTTTTCCTTTTGCTCGTCACGGTTTTTCCCCGTTTTTTGTCGACACCCAAGTGCATGTTGTGTCATTCCTTGCTTTCTGTCTTTTTTTTTGGATCACATGGCTTTAATATTGCACTCAGCTTAAAATGGGGACCTTACTTGTTGCAGCTGCTGAAGGAACTGATGCTCTGTTAGTCTGGAAATGTTCTTTCAATCACACCTTTTCTTTCTCTCCACCCATGCACCTGTACTTTCTCATTCCAGCGTGCGTTGACGGTCGTAGGTGTTGTTACAGGTTCTTTTTATTTTGTTCTTGTCGTCGTTTGCCTTTTTCTGTACAGGCAGGCCTGCAGATATTTTCTTATTTATGTGAAATGTTTTTGTTTTGTTTTTTGGGTTTATTTTCAGAACTGCTTTATTTGAAACTATCAGTGCTTCTTTTTGATGCTTGTTTCAGTCTTTGTGACTCGTGTACTTGCACTTTGTAGAGATGGATCGAAGCAAACGAGCGACTTGCCTTTCCTTTTTATTTTTAAGGATAAGTTGTGACGTTCGGAGATGATTAAAATGTCCACTTCCAGTGAGTGAGTCATCTGCCGCGGACTGACTGAATATTTTGCTCCGTTGTCGTCTGAGGACTGTCTCCGATGAGGCCTCCAGCAGCTGACGTGTCGCCATGCCGACAGTGACGAGCCCCGAGAGGGTGATGGTGTGGAGGTAGAGCACACGGCTGACGTGTCCATCCAAACACTGACGGACTGCTTCTTCACATTCACAGAGGATTGCGCACTCTGTCTTTCTCATCAGGCTCCGCCCACCCACAGCAACTTTCCTTCTTCCACATCAGTCCGTTGTTTGTGCGTCGGGGGCAGAGAGACGGCGGCAGCACGTTTCGCCCGCAGGAAGCCGGTGGAACCTGTCGGCCCTGACTTTTACTACATATCACCTCTAATCTCATCGTTTAGTCACTGAGCAGCTCCTGAAGTGTGTTACGAGAAACGTGTTGAAAATCCCCAGCGGTGGAAAAAAGCAGTAGTAATTTACTTGTTGGGGAAAACAAATCTGTGCTAAAAGGTGCAAAGTCACAACAAAGTCCTGCTTCAGTGAGTGAAGAAGAACCTTCTGCTTTATCTTTGATATTTGCAGATACTTTTTTTTTTATTTTTATTTTTTTTAACTTTTCACCCACCTGATGTTTTTTTTTAATGATCTTATAGATCATCAATCATCCAGTGAGTTTGTGTTTTTAATATTCATCCCACAGCAACGTTTCAGTCACCACTCAGAGACTGAATGATCTGCTGTGGGATTTGAAGTCTCTCTGGACTGGATGCATGAAAAGAGACTGAACTAAAGTGTGTGTGAAGGCTGATATCTGCTGGTGTAAGGAAGGTGCTTAATGTTGGTCTGCTACGTGATGTCACTCAGAGTACAGGTGCACTTTGGAGAAGGCTGCGTGTTGATTGGCTGCTGGCCTTTAAACAGTATTTCTAGGTTTAATCGAGTCCGTCTATGTTGTTCTGTTTTTTAAGTCAACATAAAGATGTAAGAACCAGGACAAGTAATGAGAACAATGTGCTTCTGACTCCCAACCCGACTGTGTACCTAAACAAACCCGACTGACCAACTTAACCAGCAGCTTGTTACAGATGTGGAGCAGTTATCTGCTAAAGAGCCCAAACCAGAGCTAAAAGGAGGGTGAACATCTGTTTAACATGCATGCAAACAAATTCGTGCTAATGTTACTGTATTTTTGCTGAATGTGCAAATAGTGATGTTCTAACACACTAACAGAACCATTTAGTTGTTTAGCTTGTTGTGGAGCTCCTCTACCTTCAAATATACTAAAACGTAATGTAGCTTCAAACCTGTGTCAACATTTGTTGTTGTTGCTTTTTTGAGAGAAAATGTTTTTATCACTACGTCGTTGTATCTTTTAGTTTATTCAGAAAGTCTCATTTGAGTTTGTAAGTAATTTGACATCTGCAGATACGGAGCAACATTAGCATTCATGTGGATTCCCGGGTGACATATTGTTTTGATTATATTCACTCTAAAGAACATTCAGTTATCTAAAACTAGTCACTGGCAGCAGTAATGTCTGACAGTCAGCGTTGGTCTGTGTCGGCCATGTTGCTGCTTCACACACTCTTTCAGAAAGCACACGTTAGCACTCATCAGCAGCCGGACATTTCAGCACCTGATTTCACCAGCAGATTTTTACAGTGCAGAGTCTGCTTCGTACCCCTCCATCATCCGCCCATCACCTCCACGTCGTATTCAGGTCAGAGCCGGACAGATAAACAGAGACTGTGTGGGCCTGTGGATAAATATGACACCTCTTTTGATGTTGTTCTCTACCGAGGACGACCTCTTCATCAACCACATGAACTCGTTCAGCTGAAAGAGACAAAGTCACACCAACTTTAACGGCTGAGAATTTCTTGGTTATAAAACTCTAAAATTTTGAAGATTTTGTGTTGTCAGTACAAATGTGATTCCAACATTACTGGTACCTTCAGAGGTCATGTGGGAAGAAAATGGTTCTGACTGAAGATGGCAATTCTCATTAGAACTTTTAGTTTGATGTTAGCAAGTCAAAGGACTTTAATTCAGATGAAAGTAGTTGTAATCTGAGTTCAAGTATTAAAATGTGAAGTGTACATTCAGACTCCAGTTAAATTCCATCAGTCCGTCGACAGCTTGTCTCAGTTCAGAGGTTTCTGTTGCCGGTCTGATAACAAAGTTTCTTTCTCTCACTTGTTCTCACTTTGTTAATACTTTGCTTCTTAATGTCTGAAGAGCGAGACGTCTTTATTAAAGTTAGAACAAGTGATTGACAGTGAAGAGGATTCGGTGCTCTTTTGACCGCCGACACTTCAGTATAGTGGAGGTGGATGGAAATTAGCTCAGGCTCACAACCCTCGTTGCGCTGGACCGTCCGCAGACTTCACGATGAGCAGTGGCAACTAAATTCTACGGAGAAATAGTTCCTACAAAACGTGTTCATCCAGAGTCAGGCTTCGTTAGTCTGGGACGGTACGTCTGGAAACCGACCCGAGCTCTCTAGATGGAGTGACGCCGCTACAGCTCGTTAACGACTAATTTAAACCTGCATCACATGGTCTTCCTCAGCACGTTGACTTCCCGCAGCTCAACGTGCTTTTGATTGTGGCAACTGCTATTTTCAAGGTAAAGAATGAACTGTGGAGGTCAACGTCTAAACCCTCGCAGACCCAAAGTCAGAGATGCTCAGTTCATGGCAAGTTTAAACAGGCTGATGAAGACCATGTGATACAGCCAGTGGTGAGATGGTAAGGCGACCTCGAGTTAAAGCTGTGAGCGAGTGTTTCCCAGGTCAGCCTCAGAAGATGAAGCACGGCCTTCGTCCTCCACAAGCAGCAGCCATCCTCCCTGTGTTTGCAGATAGACTTTGCAGTTGTCTGCTGTACTGGGATCAGCTGCTTGTTCACGACACAACCTGAGAACGTAAACAATAATGTTTTTCACCGTGCCGTCTTTATTTCCCTTCCAGACTTCCAGATTATTATTTCCAATGAGAATATTATTACATATGTGTATCTGCTACAGCTTCATAGAAACACTGAGCTCCATCACTGAGGCTCCGCCCTCCTCCACCCTCCTCATCTGAGACTTTGTGTTGAGGCCTTTCTCTACTTTCATGTTTCTTCTCAAACATTCCCTCCCTATCCTCCTTGCCTGCACCTTAAACCCAACGATTCCTTTCCACTGAGAACTATCATGTAAAACTTAATGGATTTTTTTTTTTCACCTGTAAATAGTTGTACAAAGGAAATCCTGTCAGTTTGCTAGGAGGCATGGAGACTACAAATGTAACAAACTACAAAATGTTCAAAACAAAGAGACAAAGATTAAAAGACGTTTTGATAGGAAGACTTCTGACACAAACGGTTGTGTAAAAATATTTAAAGCTGTATCATACGGAGAAAGAGCTTAATGTATTTGTTGTGAATATGAAAAACTGATATATTAAAGAAGTGCATGAAAACTGTAGCTTGGTTTATGTGTCGTTTATATGTTGATGATTTGGAGTCATGAACCTTCCCGTTCCACTGACTATTTGTTTTTTTTTACATCTTTTTACAACTTATTTTACAACCACATGGTGGCAGCATCTCCTCCTGTGATGCTCTCTAACAGCCGCTGCTGCAGCACAGTTTATCAGTTCTGTCAAATTACAATCAGGCATCTTAGATGATTTTGTTTAATCGCCAGTCTGACAATCTGAAAGTGATTGTGGATTCATTTGTCAAAGTTGATTCTTATACTCATACAGTATGTAAGTGCCGAACTCCTCCTGCTCACCGCACAATCTAATTTCTCATTTTAGGTTTTGTTAAAGGCTGGAGGTGTTGGCATGCAATCAGAAAAAAACGATCAGGTCAGTCAAGATTTCATCAGGCTCGTGGAAATGTGACGATGCAAAAAAAAATAAATGGAAAAAGCAAAAATTCTACAAAACACTATATGCTTATAATTATTAAACATTATGTAAACAAGTAATATCAGTGAACATAATGATCCAATGCAAGTATAACACAAATATATAAAAGAAAAATATTTTACATTCAGTTTTATGAAAAGGTTTCAGTAAATTAATGTTTGGATCTTTTCAAAAATTAAGACAAATATTATTTATCTGTCTCTTAAATTCATACAAAATGCAGTGATGAGAAAAAAAAAATCAAATTAAAAACAGCGCAGCAGCTCTTGGTGCACTCAGTTTTTAAAGGTACTTATCGGGAGGTTGTTCTGCCTCCTGGAGGACTGTCCACAGTTCTGTGGATTCAGTCTGTCTCGGTGTCTTCCGTCTCTTCATGTGATCCACAATGACTCCATGATGCTGATATCAGATCTCTGTGGGGGTCAAACCATCTGATGCAGGACTCCTTCCTGTAGCTGTAGATGCTTCTCGGTGACTCTGGCTGGATGTTTGGGGTCGTTGTCCTGCTGCACAGTAACCTTGTGATGATCACACTCTTCTGGATGCCGTTGCTTCATGGAAGAGAATCTAAATATAAAAAGTACCTAAAGGTCTCAGAGTTTCCTAAAACATCCCTGAAAGGATCTGTCAGTTTCCTGGAAAGAACCGGGTTCACACTTTATGATTTTGTCATGTCTGTCCTTTGCACACACCTTCAATGATGATGAATGATAATGTGCCTCTATGAATGTTTATAACTGCTGTCATTAATACCGTCTACAGAAAGAATTATGACCATGTGGCCTTTTTTTGTCAGTATTTTTGGTTCTGGACAAGAGGAATGGATGGATCGTCACTGGATCAACCGTCCACTGATACAGCAGAAAGTTTCACCAAGTTCAGACCAAACATCAGAAACTGAGAACATAAACTGTGTCTGAAAGTTTGTCTTTCCAAATATTTGTTTGTGACCTGTCTGACGGCAGTTCTTCACTGATGCTGCAGGAGTCACCAAGGAGCTGCACAACAACTGTCAGTGGATGTAATGTACACACACACACACACACACACACACACACACACACACGTACGTACGTATTTTCATAAATACATATCAGATGACTCAGAAACTGGGTTCATAACTGAAAATACTCTCCAGGAGAAATTAATTTCACGTCCAGTAAAATTCATTCATCTGTATTAAAGACTTGTCAGACAGAAGTTATTACTTTGCAAAGTGTGTAAGTGAGTTCATCAGTTGCCGTGCTGAGATTATAACACACACACACACACACACACACACACACACACACACACACACACACGGACACACACGGACACACACAGTTTAACTCATGCAGCCAGCAGATAAGACGACTAAAGATAAGACCAAAGACTAATATTGCTATCATCATATGCGCTGCATGTAGACAGATGTGTGTCTATAAAAGATGTAGAGCAGCATACCATGACCGGGCGATCTCAATTCTCCAGCAGTGTTCAGAATGTCTCCACCTCTGAAATATGATAATGCACACCATTAAACATATTCACAGCCGTCCATAAAATCACAGAGGCTGCCTGTCTGTCATATCATATTTTGTGTTTACGACCACCGTAGTTACAATATGGATACCTTTATTTATATGACAGTATATAATAGCTAGAAGATCGTAATCCTCCAACATGGTGTGGCAGCATGAAACATCTGTCAGGAAGATGTGGGAGGGGGAAGGTGAGTGAATCACTGGTTCTCCCCCGTCACACTGCTGAGGTGCCCTTGGACAAAGTAGTCAAGCTCCAGTGGATCCAGTGAGGCTGTTTACAGTAAGAAGCTGTGGAGGGAGTGGGACACGCTCACCAGTGACTGGAAAACAAGAAAACAGAAGAAATCTTAAATAGAAAATACAGTAACATAAGAGTTCATTGTTTTGGTGTTTATTTAAACATGTTTTATGGATAATGAATCGGTCTGTTTCACCGCCCTGTGATGTTGTGGTGGTGGTGCGGTGGAGGTGTGGAGATGTGATGGTGTGATGGTGTTTTGGTGTGTTCTTGGTGTTTTGATTGTATTGCATCACTAAGAGCCCCGTATGTCCTCTAGACAGCACAGTGGGAATCAATTCAATCTCAAGAATATTGTTGGACTTAGAAGTGTCAGATTCATGTCCCCCACAGAGGACAGAAATTAATGGCCAGGTTTTAGGAGGATATACACACATTCATGTATGTGTGTGGGTGCATGGTTGTTATACTTTCAAGAGTGATGCATTTTTAAGGAGATTGTTGTCTGTGTCCATACAACCGTCTACTCTCCTCCACCTCTCTACTGTACAACCTTCTTCCTGTTTCCTCTTGCGTGTTTTCTTGCCTTCATTTCCTGCAGTTACCTCTTCTGTATCTCTTCTGAAAAACTGTCTTTTGTTTCTCTACCTTTCCTGTATGCAGCAGCGTCTCCGTCCTTCATCAGCTATTCCACCCACAGACTGTTCATTGCTGCTCGGGCCCTCAGGCGTTGCCTCTCCTGAGTGATTTGTCATTCCGGGCCTCTTTCAATCCTCTGAGCTCCTCCATCTGCCTCCCAACGCCCCGCAACAGAGAGCAGGAACAAACCCCACATGGGCACCAATGCACCATTTGGCTTTCTGCCGTGTGCACTGGCAGCAGTCATCCACGTTTGAAAGATACATTTTTTTTTCTAGACTAAAAGGTTTTTTGTACAACACCTGTGGAGGTTTTTCTCTTCTGACCACAGGACTGCTGCATGGTAGAAAACAGCTTTTAGTCCATAACACAGCAGAGCATGTAACAATCCAGTAGGGGGCAGCGTGTCAGTCACATGGCTTTGGCTCATGAGGCATCAAAAAATGTGTTTTAGGGCAAAAAATATATTAGAAAGCATGTGTGTGTGTGTGAGTGGGGGGGGGGGGTCTTGTAGCTAGTGTTAAGTACATAGTATGTCATCCAAAATTTCATAAAAACCTCATACTATGATTTTCATAAAAATGTCTGTTTCTTTCTGTCTTTTCATGGTGTCCCTACAACAGACTGGCCATGGTACCACGGTGTGTCCTACCAAAGTGAGCTGGGATAGGCTCCAGCCCCCCGTGACCCTGTTCAGGATAAAGCAGGTATAGATAATGGATGGATTGATGTGACATCATTCGACACCATAAGTGAGTCACAGAGGGAGGGAATGTGTCCAATTAGTGTCATTTCTGACATAAACATTAAATGTGTCACTAAATACAGTATGTGTCTCTAACTCTCTGGTTAACTATGTTCCTTCAAGAGCATTCAGATCATCTGCTGCTGGTTTACTGGAGGTTCCCAACAACAGCCAGAAGAAAATTGGGGATTCAGCTTTTGTCAGTTCTGCTCCAAACAAACTACACATTAGATATCAGGAAAGCTAGCTCAGTAAATACTTTTAAAAGAAAGCTCACATATCTCTTTACTTCAGCCTTAACTAGTGTCTCCTGTCACTTGAACTACCGTGCCTTTAAAATGCATGTTGCTTTATTTGATATTTTAACTCTATTTTTCTGTTCTTATGCATCTCATTTATTTTCTATGTTTAAATGTTCCTTTATATGTGTTTTTACGTGAAACAGTGCATGTCATTTTTTTTTTTTTGCTGTAAATCATTTATTGTATGAAAGGAGCTATACAAATAAAGTTTATTATTATTATTATTCCTAATTTTGGAGACCTTCTTGGTGATTGTATAGATATTCTGTGCTGTCAGGGTTGAATATGTGTTTGAAGTATTCACGATTTAGAATGCATGGCTTCTTTGCAGCAACATATACATTTGAAGTTTTTTCTACTATCAATCAGCTTTATTAGCCAAGCATGTCAACACATTAGGATTCCTTTAAATCCTTCCCTACATATATTATATGACATTTTGCAAAAATATGGACTTTATGCCAGCGGAGACATACAGTACAAACACAAGACAATAAATCTAGTTTTTCTTTTACCCTTGTATTGCTTGATTGTAAAAGACAACTACAGCAAGACGAAGTCCTCTTATGTTAAAACATACTTACAACTTCTGATAATTCAGCTCCACATTAATGCACATATTTCCAGAACACAGATAACACACTGGCTGTTTTCTTTGTCACAGAGAAAATCCTGATGCAACACACTGGCAATCATTTTTCTAAACTGTCACTCCAGTTCTGTTCAGTTAGACATCACTAGATATGTTGATGAAACAAAGGAAAATAATAAGTAATGAAAAGTTCATTGAGCCCAAGGTCAGTCTACTGACCTTTAAGTCTTTCCCACAGTATGTAGTAATATCCATATAGTGAAGTCCAAAAGTCTGAGAGCACCAGAAACATCTGTCATATGTTCATGTGAACCAAGAAACAATCAGAAAGTTTACAGATATAGAAACATTTAAAAACAAATGATAAACTAGTTCTATCTCAGTTATCCAATTTAAGAAAATTTGTGACCAGAAAGTGTACAAAAGGTCAGCTTTCCTTTCATCCTTCTGTTAGAGCAGAATTCAGATGACACTAAGATGGTTGATCGACTCATTAGCAGTTTCTTCAAGTAAATCCACTGGCAGCCATTATTTAGCTGTGTTAAATATGACTGCTGTGTACCTCAAGTTCCTCGCAGACCATTGTTTACTGAGTAACATTGTGATAGTTGGAAAAACGGTGTGAAAGTTTCACAAGTTGAATTGTTGTTTTCATTAAAGAGGGGTTTTCTCTGTGTGAAATCATGACTAGACTGAGATTTCTAAGTTCATGGAGCTCTAAAACACATCATGGAAGGATCAGGCAAACCAGAAGTGATCACACCACCAGAAGACCATTATAACAGTTTATTCACAGATAGAAAAGAAGCTTCATCACAAATACAGAATTTGTTAAATAAAGAACACAAAATTCCAAGCGACAGAAGTCCTACGGAGATGAACAGCACAGAGAATAAAGACAGGTGCAAAGACACAGGTGATCACATACACGTGATATTTTACATGGTAAGCTTAAAATGTGAAAATATGTTGAAATTACATGTGTATCGTACACGTGCTGCACATATGAAACAGGTGTTGCTCATGGGAAACATGGTGTTGGAACATTTTCGTGGTGTAATGTGTGAAGTTTATGTAAAAACGTTTCCATGTTTTCACCGTGTTAGCATATGTTTCAACATTTGGTAAACGTGATCACGTGTCCCATTTGGAAAACATGACAGCAAAGTATAAAATCCACAATGAAAGATTGTGGTGGGAATATTTAGTCTTTAGTGTTTTCTTTCCTGCTCTGGACACTTGCAGTGAATCAAGTCCACTCTGACCGAGGAGACGCAGCCCTCCATTCTTCAGAGACACGGTACACCCTCTGGAAAACAATTCATACTGCAGCGTGATAATGAGACCACACCTCAAATCTTTGAAAAATGACTTGAAGACTAAAGGAGACCCATGAGGGCTGACAATGTTGGAGGACTTTCCTCCACAATCACCTGAACTCAGCCTCACTGAAACAATTATAGGGACAGACTGACAGAGTCAAACATTCCTGCCGTTACAAGAAGCTCGTAGGAACACTGTCAGATCATGATTGGATAACATGAGTTATCAGGCTTTACAGAAACTTGTGGTGGCTGTCCGCCTCCATACGACGGTTGTGGCATTTATTGTCTCTCCTGCTGATTGTCATGTAACATCCCTGCAAGAAGACTCATTGTATGGTCATGGCCTCTGTATGGAGCAGGACCTGGAGTAAAGCAAAAAGGGTAAAACACATCTGTGCCTCAATTTAAGAGCTAAAAAACAAGCACCTAGCAGAGTCTTTCAAATCACAGTCACCACATGTAGCACCCAGAGACTAAAGGGGAAGGGCAGCCTCACAAGGGTTCACTGTATGGCTTTTATACTTAGCCAAACAAATTGAAAAACCAGGAAGTAGGAGATGCTGAGGCCTGTCTAGCCCAACAGAAGCTCAGGAGCTCAGCTGATGTATGGGAGAATTAGGGAACAGTATCATATGTATATGGAGGTTTGATTTAGAAAGTCTTTAGCTTTATTCAGTAATACAATTGATTTGGATATTTTAGCTGGTGGTTTATGTGCGGCTTCCAATGTAATTTGTTGTCAATCAATACTCCTAGAAATGTAATTTCTGAAACTTGTTCGATTTTCTAAGTCACTTATCAGAGTTTTCTGTTTTTGTCAAACCAATTCTTCATTTTATGTAATTCCTTTTCCACTGTACTCTAAAGGTACTCCAAATTGTCGCCACAGCAAAATACTGTAGGTTTGTGTCATCTGTGAATAGTATAGTATTTAGGATTTTTGACACTTCACAGATGTTGTTAATGTAAAGTATGAACAGCAAGGGTCCCAATACTGATCCAGGGATCACCCCAGGGGGCACCCCACACAGGACCTTCAGTAGCTGTGATTTGGAGTTTTGTATTTTGAAATATTGGTGCCTGTCCCGTAGGCAGCTGGTTATCCATTTGTGTGCTTTCCCTCTGATCCTGTATCTTTGTAATTTTCTTATGAGTAATTTGTGGTCTACTGTATCAAAGGCTTTTTTGAAGTCCATAAATACCCCTGCTGCATATTTTTTGTTTTCTATAGCCTCTGTGATTTCGTCAACACATTCTATAAGGGCAAGTGAAGTTGTTCTGTTGACTCGGAAACCTTATTCTGTTGTTGACAGAGTCCCTCCACCAGTGGAGGGCTCTGTGAAGTCTCAGAGAAACCACCAGCTTGGTCTGGTGGGAGCCATGCAGACACAAGCCCAGGTTTAGCAGGCACCTTTGGACCGGTTGCATGTTCAGGAGAACGTAGGGACTACTGGTACCATGGCTGCCATGAGGCCCATGAGGCGAAGACAGACCCCTCCCTCCCCCAGTCGACCTGCGAGTGTAGCTTGAAGCAACCGAGACAGGCCCTAAAGATCTGCTGCCTCTCTGGAGTTAGTGTAATGATCATCCTCCTGGAATCCAGAACCATTCCCAGGAACGTTGTCACCTGGGAAGGGTGGAGCTTGCTCTTTTTGTGGTTCAGGGGCAGTCTCAGGCCTTGAATGTGCTGCAAGAGCAGAGCCACATTCCAGTGGTATTGCTCCTCTGAGACTGCACAGATCAGCCAATCATCGAGGTAGTTGAAAATCTTGACGCCTTGCTGCCTCAGTTGTCCAGGGAGCAAGAGTTATGCTGAAGGCAGGACCTGAAATTCAAAGATTCTGCCCTTGAAGCCGAACCTCAGGAAGCATCAGTGCCCCCGCCAGATCAGTATCTGGAAGTATGCGTCTTTGAGGTTGATGGTGGTGAACCAGTCTCCTGCAGCAATAGCCTGCCTCACCCGGGGGTGCTCGTGAACCTGATGAAGCAACCTGTGAATTCTGCAGGATTCATTCAGGACCCGGGACAGCGACACATTCAGCACCTGTGACAGCGACACATTCAGCACCTGTGACAGCTCACCTGAATAACGGGACTGGTGGGAGATCCAAGCAGCGATACGCTGGAACGACCCAGAGGCAGGACAATGCTGAGTCGTAAGAAGTTTTTTAATTGCTGGTATTTCGTGGCTCCTCCTTGTTGTTGGCTGTCAATCATCATTCAGTTCATTCAACACCTCAGAAACGTCATCGCCCGACAAACAATATGTCTCAATAATTTTTCCCTCTGTCATCTCAAAAATGTTTCCACGGGTGTAAAACCACCTTCTCTACGTATTCTTTAGTTTCTCTGCGTCTCCTTCTCACCACAATAAGAGCAGCCATCTCACCAGATTTCCGCACCTGATTAATAAGTTCCTTTCAGTCGTACTAAAATACACAACAATCATTTCTCCTATTTCTACTTTCAGGTTTAGTAAATATCATTTATCGTGCTAAATAGTTATATTTGCATGTTCCCTCCCAGTATTTCACACATTCAGGTAGAAGCGCCCAATATTACAAATGTATTCGGGCAAACACGCAGAATGGACAATGTGTGTTAAATTGGACATTTGAAAGACACAATCCTCGCTGCACGTCGTTAGTAGATCTGCTTGGAAAGATTTTTGTGGGTGGCGTGAAGTTCACGTGATTTTACACACGCAAACCTTTAGTAAATCAGAACCTACATGCATGTAACATTGCGCTTGTTCTGCACAAATATAGAGCAAAGCTTGTTTATGAGGAATAGTCCTGTTTTCCTTCTTCATTCTGTTACAGCTCATTTAATGGCAGTGGACACTCTCCTCCTATAATTACACTGTCCATTGTTGTGTAGACACAAAAAAGCGCGCACATATGAAAATTAACGAGGCTATTTATTCCTTTATCTGTGAGGAGAGATTCATCCTGTCAGGAGTGGATGTTAATGCTCCTCTAAGTGCACAGAAATGCCCCGGGGAAAGTGCTGATGTCAGGCAGAGCAGCTATCTCTTCTCTCCTCTTTGTTTCTTAATTACGCTGACGACACATGATACTGACATAACTGTCGGGGTAACAGGCCCTCATTACATGCATGATGCCACATATTGTGTGTACAATACTTGGATAAAATGCACACTCATGTTCTTTGCAGTTGTGTGTCCATTATTTGTTCCTGTGTGTGCGTGCTCAGGCCGGATTTAGTTTGATATGGTACATTTGTGTGTCAGTTCTCAACGTTTAATGGGGTAGGTAGAGCACACAAGAAAATTGTATTTGATTTTTACTTTTTCAATTATGACTTATCATTTCAACATAGGTTTCATATTTGTACAAGTTCCAAGCATAGAGGATTGAAACCGCCAAAATCCAACCTAAATAAATGACTCAATAAATTAATCTATATTTCATTAAATCACTTAAAATAAATTTCCAGTCCCAGGAAGTATGAAACTTTTGCACTCATTTCCTCAAATCAAGGTCACAGCAACGTGATGACTTATTTAAGTGCCAAATCATTGACAATTTTACCTGAGAAAAAAATAGTTTTTATTACATTTCCTGTCCACCATCGTCCCCTTTTCTGCTCGTGTAGATGGAGACACCTCAGAGACAGCAGGGCCTCGGGTCTTTTTTTTTTTTTTTTTTGCCTGCCTTTTATCTCTTATTGATGATGCAGCAGAGGAGGCGTCCGGGCTGTCGTTGATGTGTAGGTTTGTCCTCTTCCATTAAGGCATTAGTGCGAGATAGGACTCACAGGAGGAGATGTTCAATTAAGAAGCTAGTCTTCAGCGAGACACAGGACAAGCAGACCGAGCTGAACAATGAACAAGAGAAAATGTTGTTATCGGACCGGTACAGGCATGTGTGACATTAACCAGCCTTAAATTCTAATCAACCATGACGGCTCGGTCACTTCCTGTTTTGGCAGCATTTTTCATGACAGATGGTCTTATGAGGGAACATCTGTACTCCTGAACTTTACAACTTAACAAGCTGTAACCATGTTAGTTTGTCTGTGTACATACACGTACAAGTGGGTCTACTGCCCGGACTAAATGAAATCTCTCTCAAACAAAAGCACTGTAATAGCTACTGTGGCGGATTCACAGATCTTCCATGTCACCACTCTCACATTTTTTAAACACATAGTTTTCAGTCACTATTTATTACTAAGTTTCTACTGCTTCTGCTCCCTGCATTGAATGTTTTCTGCCCATTATATGTCTATTATCAGGTGCCATCGGGACCATGGAGGTGGTCAGCAGGGACCTCCTCCAGGTCCGTCTCCCCGGCAGTTTAGCAGGTTGTTAAAGGTGTAATTTGTAATAATTAAATCCCATTTCTTGGTACATTAGGAGGCAGTCGTCAATCACTGTGGCGTCTGCCCTCAGTTCAGTGTTACACTCAATCTGTGACCCATCAGATTGTGTGACAGACAGTGTTCTTCAGGTTGATCAGGTTTAGGCACAAGGAGTAAGGGTGAGAAACTCAGGACAGGTCGCAGTATCCGATGGGGGGCAGATTTCAGTGTAACACCAGCTCTCACCAGTGTTTCTACAGATTGGTGGGATTTACATATAGTTCTCAGGGTTAGAATTACACAGTGGCTGCTCCCTGGTATGCATGCTGCTACTAAACATGCCATGTGTACACATGGAAGTGTGCAGCGCAGTCAATTGGAGGGTTGATGCAACAAACTCTGTTTCTCTTGTCTGTTTCTTCACTTTCCCTGTCGTTTACTTGTCGTGCCAATGGTTTGCATGTTCCACATTATATTGTAATGGGACACGCTGACTGACCCTGGTCTTGACCCGCTCTGCAAGGGTCTCGATCTTGACTTGGTCTTGACGCCTTCAAGTTTTTGTCTTGTCTCGGACTTCATCCACTCTTTTTTATCTAAATATATTTCTCCCCAGTCGGTAGATTTTACTCTCCGAAGCCAGCACCCACATCCTGACCCTCGACTTTAACTGAAAGAGTCTCAGTTTGTCCGAGTTGCCTGCTGATGTAGAAACAGTACAGAGGGCTCTGCTTTTCATTCAGAGAAGGCTGCTGGTTGAGATCCTGTTTTAAATCAGCACTTATACAGGCTTTGGCATTCCCAGGTGTTAACACTGATCCTGCTGCTCTGAGCGAGAGCACAAATTGAATGCTGCTGCAGGTTTTCCCACGAAAAGCACGAGCTGAGATTAGAATGAAATATCACGAATGACAGCAACTCCCACGATGACGAAGGCTACACTCTCTGACGCAAATCTCACATGTGACTCCTCGGTGAAGTGTATGTAGTGATACTCAAAATAAAGCCTGCATGCAGAAAAACACACCGCCTGTACCCTTAATGCACATGTAATATTCCTGTCAGAGTCTTAATGCCTCTCAGGCCGCTCTGCTCTGATCATAATAACAGCCTGCAGCTCTGTTTCCACTGAAGTGCCTATTATAAAACTTTGATTATATGATTTTACAGTTGATATGGGTTATAAATCATTTATGCATCAGCCCCTGCTTCACCTTTTAAAATGATGAAATCTTTTGGGCTTTTTGTGAATGTGTCCTATTTAGCCATCAACCTTGACAGCTATTATCTGTGATTTGACAATAGCTATTGAAGACTAATACATTATACAACAGTGTGATTTCAACAACCAGGATATGAACCTTAACAACGGTGACACTAATGACTGCTGTTTGTTTGATATAATATGTGTGATGCTTTAAAGGAACAAAGTTATCGACCTGTTCAACATTTTGCTTGTATTTGAAGACCCTCCGCACTGTACTGCCACTGATTTTTCTTTTATCTGGAGTTCATAAAAGCATTATCTCCCTGCAAACATACAGTTTTAAAAGTTGCCTTGTTAGGGGACTGACTGTTTTAAATGGGAGCCATAAAAGAAAGTCAAACTAATAAGTCAGTTCTCTGCAGCTTTAGAACAGATGATTTTTGGACCACGACTTCCAGCATTCACTGGGGCGGTTTGCAGCTGAGTGTGAAGCAGCGGGGATGAGTCAGCACCTCCAAATTTGACACCGTGGAGCTCTGCTGGAAACCGGTAGATGTCTCCCTCCAGGTGGGGACGGAGTTCCTGCCCCAAGTGAAGGAGTTTAAGTTTTGTTCATGAGTGAGGGGAGGATGGAAGATGGAGGATGGAAGATGGAGGATGGAGGATGAAGGATGATGGAGGATGATGGATGGAGGATCATGGAGGATGGAGGAGGATGGATGATTGATGGATGGATGGATGATGGCTGGATGGATGGATGGATGGATGATTGATGGATGGATGGATGGATGATGGATGGATGGATGGCTGGATGGATGGATGGATGGATGGATGATGGATGGATGGATGATGGATGGATGGATGGATGGATGGATGGATGATGGATGGATGGATTTTCAAAAGTTTTCAGTGATTTTATAGGCCCTAGCTGCATAACACTGGATATTCATTTGTTTTGAGGTCATCTTGTATCCACATACAGTACATTATTTCACTCCAAATATGTGCACTGTCCTGAGCAAACAAAGTCTGAGGAAAAATTTGAGGAAAGTTTTAACAGTGGTAAATGGTCTGCACTTGTACATCTTTATCACCTTAGGTCTCAAAGCGCTTTTACATTCACACACGGATGAGGCTGAACTGCCATGGAAGGTGCTCGCCATCAGGAATACATTCCCATACCAATTGTATGCCATTGGGAGCAACTTGGGGTTTAGGGTCCTGCCCAAGGATACTGAAAAGGAGGAGCCAGGGATTGAACTGCCAGCCTTCTGATTAGTGGGCAAACTACCATCTACCATCTGAGCTACACTTGCCCCAATGAATTCCTGTTTATTGTTGTTTCTATGTTGTTACAGCAAACCTTGTTAGGTCCAGTGCTTTAGCAGGACCGTGAACAAACTACGCTGCTAAAATGTTGCCAAACTTTTGAGAGACATTTTCTACAACAAAGAACCAGTTGAAGGGTTTGCTAACACACCCATTCTCATTTGAGGGCATCAGTTTCAAAGTACACACTCTGTCATAATATTGTGGAACAACACAGCAAGGGTTGACTGGTCCTCCTTCCTGATTTAGTGATGTTTCTTTGATTTCTGTTCTTCTGAAAAATTGTATTAAACAGTTTCTTTTTTGTCTGCTTTGTCTTTACAGTTGTTGTTTTGTACTTTGTGCTGCAGCCTACAGACAAAATTAATACAGCTCGCTGTGTTTTAGTCATTAAAATCATGAATCCTCTTAGTTTGTGTGTACATGTTTCCCATAGAATGTCTGTAGTGGGAGGAGAACGTATGTCCTGTCCAAATTAAAAGACCATGGTGGTAGATGATGATGTAGTGATGTGTTTTACATCTGGGAGTTTGCAAATGGGTATTTCATTTTGAAAATTTACCAGATTCTCTTTGTTTTTCTCCGACTGACTTCCTGCCCGGTCTATCTGCGCTGTTCATCTTACTGCGGTCGACAAGCGGCTTCGGTCAAATTAGCCTTGTCACCTATCTTTAGTACCGCAGAGCGGCGATCTGATTGATTGCAAAGTGTATTGTTTGAAATTGAGGCAAAATGAGAAAATTTAGTCACAAGTGTTTAAAGTTGTGAAAGTTTTGTGTAAATCTAAGGTGATAGAAGTGAAAAAGAGGAAACTGGGACTATATAATGATGTTCGGCAAACTTGTGTGCAGGCTGTTTTTTTTTAGGGATTCAACAAGTGACGACGAGCTGCTTCGTCTGCTATCCCGTCTGGATCTTCACCGCTGCTCCGGGATGCTGGACCGTGTCAAGAGGCGGGAGGAACAAAATCCGAGGAAGTTAAAGGATCCAATTTTATTTTCACTTTGTTTTCTGAAATCTCAGTTTTTTGGGATTCGAAACAAACAAATGAAAATCCGTTGGAAGAAACTAATGGTGAACTGTTGAACTTTAAGGAACTTCCAAAGATATAAATACGAGACCTACTTTGACTGACAACTGTAAAGGACTAAAACAGACTATTAAGATCTAACAATTGAATTATTTTGGGTTTAACAGAGTTCAAAGTTTATACCTGATTTGAATGACATTATTTGTCAGAAATATGCAATTCCATGGATGTAAATCCAATTTTGTTACATGGAAATTTGAGTTCAGTGGAATTCATTTTTTTGTTAAGAGCTGAAGTGAGTTAATGTGAGATGGTTTAATTAATTCTGTAATTATATACCCTCATTAAGACTTGAATCATTGGTTGTGTGTGCTTTGTGTGCTGGAGGTCTCATTGCTCTTATACAGAGTTGCTGCCACCAATCTCCTTACCGAACCCAGTAATTGAAATTAAGTGAACTGTAACCAAGATAACCTGAAAAAATCTTGGCCTGAACTGTTAAATAACTTCAGATACTGATATTACATAGATAGTAGGGCCAGGGTTAGCATCATAGATTCTTTAGTAAAAGATTATGTGCTACAACAGCAAGGGTTACACATGCAATATAACTGCCCATTGTATTTATTTTGAAGGCGACTACAATTTTTTTTTATTTACATACGCTCGTGCGTGGCTGTGAGTGTTTGCGCCTTCACTGTATTGTTTTGGAAAACAGACATTTACAGGAGATGTGAATTAGCTGTTAGCAACATTCTCACTCACAAGCCAACACTAAGAGAAGCCACGCCATCAGTCAGGATCACTGTTGGACTTTTATTCCTTTCTCAAAGAGGAGAACTTTCCACACTTGAGGATGTGTGCTCAGAAGATGCTGGTTCTCTTTGGATCTGCCTACATATGTGAACAAACATTCTCAGTGAAGTTGAACAAATCCAGAAACGGATCCTCTCTCACCGATGATCACCTGTCAACTATCCTTCGCATGTCCACCTCAGACATTCAACCTGACTTCAGTGCACTTGTTCAAGCCCCAACACAGACTGGATTTCTCTCACTGAACAAAAACAAAGAACTGAAAAACAGCAAATGAGGTAATTGGACTACAAACAAAATATCAATAGCACTTATTACTTTTTTGTATAAAGTTAATTTAATGCTGATCTTTGAAATACTGCAAAAACATGCTCATTTTCAAAATCTTTTTTGTGAATGTTGATTGAATAGTGATATAATATTGATGTTTGTACAGTACCTGCACTACATTTAATAGCCTAATTGTAACATCTACTACTACCAGTAGCAGATAATGAAAACCATACAATTTACTGCTTTTTATAAAGAGATAAAATTAATATTGAGCAGAATTGAGTTCAGCTTATTGGTCCGGCCCTCCACGACAGTCCCAGTTTCTCATGAGGCCCCTCGGGAAAATGAATTGCCGACCCCTGCCCTAGAACAAAGCCTTGGCAACAAGATGAGAGCGTGCAGTGTCTGACTGGGGTTATCAAGTGTGCACTTCCCTTCACCAGAGTTTCATTGAGTTCGGCCCACGACCCCTGGAAGGCTCATCAGTAGTCCTGGTGTCCCTGAACTACTCCCCTCAATACTCACACCACCACCACCACCTTGCTCTACCTGTTTTACGTCTAAACTAGAATCACTTGTTTCGACATACTTTGGCAATTATTTTTGCTCAAAGCCACAAATTCACACCTGCTAAACATGACATGAAATACTGTGATTAGGTCCAAGCCTGCTGGTGTTAGAAAGATAAACAAAGTGCATTTTTTTTTTTTTTTTTTTTATCCCAGACATACAAGGTGCCTTAGGTTTAGGCACCAAAACTATTTGATTAGGTTAGAAAAAGATCACGGTTAGAGTTAAAGGTGACACGGCCATAGTTACTTGGCTGGGTTTAAGGAAAAAACACGGTTTGGGTTCAAATAAGTATGTTACTTAGTTACAAAAGTAAAGTTAGATTATGTAAGGTAAATACGTTACATAGATTTACTCATGGCATGTTGTTTGAAATAAAGCCATATTAACATTTGCTCACACATGGATGGCCGGTCAAACCAGTTCCTCTCATCTCCTTTAAACCGCTGTGGCTCAGCATATCATCAGTTTTGTAATGGCTGAAGAAGGAGCTGACCAGTACTGCCAGCCAAGTTTCAGCAGAGGATGTAGCAGCCTCAACAGGCCCAGGAGTCAGCGTCAAGGCTTTTCAGGGCGTCGAAGTCTGCATATCAGGTGATGCATTGGAAATTTGGATAATTGAACTAAAAACTATTGCTAACTGTTCTGTGAGCAAAATCCAACATCCTAAAATCAGTTGAGGAGCAAAAAAAATGAAGCACTTAAAACTCCTGATGCAACTCACTTATTAACAACACTGATGAAGAGCAATGTGCTCGAAACATCACTGATGACGTGATATTAATAAATCAACTGCATCAGGAGCGTTGAGTGTGCATAATTTACTTTCCATTCATTAATTAAAGGGTCTAAGCTGCCATGTGTTAATTGCCTTAATAATTTGTGCCTCAACAATGCGGTGTAGTGTCGTGTAAAAGAACAATTTTAAACATCGCATAGTTTCAATTACGTGTTGGATCAAGCTGATCTACAGTGTATTATGGGATGTTTTGTGTTATATTGTGTAGGAAGGTTTCCAGATATTTAAAAAAAAAAAAAAAAAAAAAAAATTTAAGGCTGAATTTGACACCAAATGACAAGTTTACGTTATGATCATGTTTCCATGTAATATCTCTGGTGATACCTGTGGTCAATGGTGGTAACAGCAAACATGTTTTAATAATCCAGGTTCCAGTGGTCTGTTTGAAATGACACATTTACCCTGATGACCCAAAATATTATGAGCGCCTTTACCTAATATATTCTTAATCCTTCTCATGCCAAAACAGCTCAGACTGTCAGGATCCCTGTCTGATCCTCATGTGTCTTCCTCTGTTTTGTCCCCAATCACTTCCCCTTGCGTGTGCTATCATTCCCCTGTCTGTTTGCTATTGTGTCCCCATGTGTTCTGTGTCCTCCTCTCCCCGCCTCCTGTCACCTCCCATGGTCACACCCCTCACTGGTCTGAGCAGCTGCCACCACTCTTCCTAATCACCACCTGCAGGTGGCTCATTTCACTGATCACCTCCCTGGACTATATCAACCTGGTTTCTGCAGTCATGAGTTGTTGGTCCATACTGCCAGTGAGAGGTTGTCACTGGCAGTCATACCTGTGTGTGTGTGTGTGTGTCCGTCCGTCCGTCCGTCCGTGCCTCCCTCCCTCCCTCCCTCTCTGCGCCCCTCTGCCTGATTGTTTTAAACTTCATCTGTGTGCCTGCGTTTGGGTCCAGTTACACAACACCATATCATAACGCAGACCCCACAAAGCTTAGACTCTGCACGACTTCTGAAGGTGCCCTGTGGAATCTGGCACCAAGACATCAGCAGCAGATCCTTTAATCCTAAACTGGGATATAAAGTCACTGGGGATCAGATGTGTATTAACACATGGGGGAACAACAGTCTGTCCCCAGATCATGGTTTGTCCTTCCTTTTTAAACCCTGTCTACAGTTACTAATCACTTCTAACTGGGAGCACCCCACAAGCATTGCTATTTAAGGGATGCTCTGAACCAGGCCAATGATTTGGCCCTTGTCAAAGTGACTCGGATCTTGACACCTGCCCACTTGTTCCACATCCAACATGATGAATTTAGGAACTGACTGTTCCCTTCCTGTCTAATAAATCCCAGATGGCACATGCACTACTGTTACAAGATAATCAATGTTATTGACTTCATCTGCAATGTATCGGCCGCTGAGGAAATCAAGCAGCATCTGAAAGCATCGGAATCTCTATTTACAACAGCTGAAACTGTTCTGCAGTTTGTGCAGCAATTGTCCACTTTTTTTTATAAAGCTTTTGTGTCACTCTGCTACACAACTCTTCAGTAACTCCATGAATAAATGACCATGAATGTCTAACTAGTGTGAACCATTCAGGATCATGTACATCTTGTTTCACCCTCCTCTATGAAACCAGGGTGAGTTGTTGTTGTTTTATTTTTTATCCTGCCGGCCAGGATTAAACACTTTTCCTTCAAATGTGATGGGACAACATCTTGAACCACTGTCATAAGTATACAGAAATCATATTGTCATAAAGACAAATGGAAAAGCTTGGACTCTATGGACAGTTGGGATCATTTTGACTACAATAATTCTTTCTGTCCCCCTCATCATGCCAGAATGACATTTGACCGACTCTAGCAAAAACTGACATTTTTAATTCCTGCTAAACAGAACTGTGAATGGAACAGCCTAAAACTAATATTATTTAACCGTTCTAAAAATTGTGTGCAACTCTTCCTGTGCAACTCTTAATGCAAAAACTTAAGCAGAACAAATTCCACATCCATTTTAGTCATAGTAGGTGAATGTGCGATGCTCAACAACCTTCAAGAAATGCCCATGGGTCGGGTCTTAATAACAGATATCATCTGGCACCAGTAGAAGGACCTCCAGAGTGGAAAGAAGCCAGAAGACAGTCACTATCAATTAATGTGGTATTACTGAACAAGTTGAGTTACATCCAGCACACCACATCTATACAATGTTTACTTTACACGTTTAATCAAGTTTTCCCAGTTGTCATGGAGCTCGGCGCAAGTTCAGTCAGGAAGACTGTCCTGTCCTCCATTCGTTCTTAAATCTGTCTCTGTGGGTGTGTCCAGCAGACCAATCAGATTCTGCCATCTTTGCAGCCAGCCAATCATGCCGTACCTGTCAAACTTTGAATATGTTCTCTTTTCTCTAAGTCAGATCTCATCTCGGTGCAAACTGCTGCGACCCTCCTCCACCCTATTCACCTCCAGTCTTCTCATTCAGATCTCCAGCAGCCTCTTCTTCCCTTCACCACCACCAGTGCCTCGACCCCGGGGGGCTTTCTATTCAATACTCACCTTCTTAGGGAGGCACGGTGGTGCAGTGGTTAGCATTGTCACCTCACAGCAAAAAGGTTCCGGGTTCGAATCCGGTCCTGGGCCTTTCTGTGCAGAGTTTGCATGTTCTCCCTGTGCTTGCGTGGGTTCTCTCCGGGTTCTCTGGCTTCCTCCCTTCATCCAAAAACATGCACCTCAGGTCAGGTTACCTGGCGCCGCGCTAGTGGCAGCCTGCTGCAGCAGCTCCCCCCTGAGAGCACCCCTGCTATAGCAAAGAAATTTCCCCTCAGGGATTAATAAAGTAAAAAAAATAAAATAAGATGATGATATCATGGCTGGGTCTAATCACCAAAGTGTTCACATTTTCCTTTGTCATGCACATGACAATACATTTCTTATTTGTTATTGTTCACTTGCAAAGTCTCTCCTGATTGAAATGGAATTGGAGAAGAAGACATTGAAACAGACATCTAGATTGAGCTTCTAAATGTAGTATAGACTCATTTGTCAACTGCTGTGACCGAGGTCGAGGACAGACTTCATACTCATTCTAAGTATTGGAACTTTAACAAGAATATTATTACGTTGGCTGGAATAAAGAGAGAACTACCTTTTTATTTTCCACAAATAACTTTGGGCCAAGATACATTTGCTCATAAAGCAAGAGATTACACAGCCATTTTTTTTTAAATTTTTGTGTTAGGTAGGTGCTTCAGTTTGGAAATGTATTAAAGGACACTTGTTTGAGAGTTTGAGCTCAGCCTTCTAAAGATCCAAAATCCAAATGTTGTGTACATGCAGACTCCCTAAAGACAAGTTTTAAAGCCTTGTCTCTCCCCCTCAGAAATCAATACAGGCATTTGTTCTCAGATGTCTTCATTGTGACATGTCTTTGCATGCTTAATGAACATTCCCTGTTCACTGTCCAAGGTTGTATTGATCCCCAAAATGGCTGGTTTTCAAAGGAGATCTACAGTCTGTCTGCAGAGCGGCGGCAGAGCGCTCCATAGATCAAGCCGACTGACAGAGAGCATTATGCTTCTTTTTTGGAGCTGGACTGTTCCATTCACTTTTCAGCTGCTGGCCATTTATCCACTGTCATTCACAGACAGCTGGTTAAGAGAGGTGAAAAGGGGAAGCGCAGTGAATCTTAATCTAATTAAATGCGGAGAGCCTGCGGGAAAATCTCTATCAGCTGCGGACTTTCTCTGCAGATTTCTGTCTGCTGATACCAGTGAATAATGAGCTCCAGGGTCAGCAGTCACAGAGCCATGTCTGAATTTACTCTTGCCTTTAGTTTCACCTCATTCTGCACTCAACTCTGCTAAACATTATAGCCGCAGAATAACAAGAGGGGCACAGGAATGTAAAATTAAAATGGTGTTTACATGGAACCCCGAGATGTCTTGTTATATGTGACTTTAACAGTCTCCAGGTTTCTGATCATCTGCGTGCAATTATATCTTAATTTCTCACCATCTTCACTATTCTGCAACATAATCTGTTAAGAAACAAGAATAAAGTGTGTGCATGCCATTGCAAGTACATTAGCTCTTTGCAGCAGATAAATACTGGCACACTTATCAAAGTGTTTTCCAAAGTCAACAGGACATTTTTGAACGTTAGTGATTTCAGTGACTTTAGTATGATTGTAGCTTTCAGCTAGGAAAAGATGGTGGTGCCCAACTTTCCTCAGATATTTCAGCTATGAACCACAACATCCTCCAGTTAGTGGGTCAGCAGTGATGACCAGTCACTGCCCATTTTCTCCTGCTTCCTACAGCCTGCAAGAAGCTGTCCTCCTCTTTCTTCTGGCTTTTCTTAGAGCTGTGAGCGTCTTCCACACAGACTTGCATGCAGCAAGCCTCAACTGGAAATAGCCATACCTGCTAACCCTTGTCCCTGCTTTGTTGGACTAGGTCCTGGAACTTGATGGTTTTCCTCACTGGTGAGGCCTCTTTACATCTGTCTTTCCATGGAAACATCAATTTCATCACAACTATCCTCTTCACCTTGTCAGACTATATGACCATTTCAGGTCAAGTGTAATATACTTCCCAGGCCCACCCTCATCTCCTACAGTGGTGCTGCCTTCAGAAGAGTACATACATCTGTCTTCTTGGAGGATTTGGCTTCCCCTTTGACTGATGGACGAGCCTGGTCTCACACATCTGTCTCTTTTTTCGTTTCTCTTGCTCCTAAAATGTCAGTTTGTGCTCTTCGGACATTATCATGATGTCTTCTGTATCTTCCATGCTAGTCAGCACATTTGTTACGCTCTAGAGTTAAAACTGCGGTGCTTTGTAAATGTTGGCATGGGGTAGTCTACCAGTGTGCCGTGATGAATATATGAGGATCTTTCTTTGCTTTCCAGCATGCCATGTCCCTATTTCAGGCCCATGGTGTGGATGTGTGGGGAATAAATTGGCTGTCCCTGCAGCAGACTGACGGGTATCTCTCTCCTCAATGACATGGCCCAATAACTCCCATCAGTCTACGGTGATACAGCTGCGACGGCTTCTAAATTGCTCCGGCTGCTGTTTGGTGTGGGAGAGACCTCAGAAACACTGGGATGATGCACTGGGTTTGAGTGAAGACTCTGTAACTGTGTTGGTTTGCTTTGATGAGGGTCATTAATGTGAAACTGCGTTGCTTCTGTACTGCTTGAAGGCTTCGACAAGCAATTAATGATGGACTCCCAGGATGAGGGTTTAGGAGGACCAGGCAAATTGATTATGTGCATGATGTAATGTAGCTTAAATGAGGACTGTTTGGATACTCTGAAGACAGAGTAGAGATTGTCATCTGGAAAGCAACAGACATCCAGCAGAAGCTGGTACTACTGTGGGGGATTAACACATACTTTGTTGGTTCAAAAACACTGATGCAAATGAAGAGAGAACCTTTTGACCAGCACTTTAAGCTATTAGTCAGCAGTTACATGAGATCATTTCAATATTTATTGCTGTCATGTCACATGGGCCAGCTAGCTGTGTTTTCTTCTTAAGTAGTGCATCAGTGGATCTTGGATTGCATCTGACCTGAAACCAGATCATTGGGGATCTTAATCTATTAATTTTAAATCAAGATTGATAAAAACAAAAAAAAAATGTCAATTGCAGGTCTGTGATGGAACACATAAAACTACATACCAATCCAACACACTGTACTCCCAACCATTACTTTACACTGAAAGTTAGTGTTGGAAATAGATCATGCAGTTTAGAATGATCTAGTATGAAAGTAATGGTGCAGAACACTCAGCAGTCATTTCCGTCACGTTTCATTTGTTATGCAGATGACGTAAAACCAACTGATTATTCATACCTTAATTGTTAATGTAATGTAGTTAATGTAGAACAGTTAAAGTTTAATGCCCGATTTTTATACCAGCTCAAAGCTCAAATATCCAAGGATATTTGCAATTTGGGGCAATTTTCCACGCTTGTGTGGAATTGCTGTTTTTGTGGCTGAACATTAATCTGGCTGCGCCAAGATGGGCAGAACAGCACAACAAGTGGTGTGTCGTAACAACGCTCGTACAGTGCAATTTATGAGGTGAAATCACACTTGTGTTTCTGCAAGCTCATCTCACGACTGGCTCATCAGCCGATGGAGGGCTATTTTCATGGCTTCAGTGGGGTGAGGATCTGGATCATAGATGACCCAGATACTCATTCATATCATGAAAATGATTTGCAAAAGTTCTTAAATGAGTTTTGTTTTTTTAATTTCTGGCAACTTTGATGACCAGACCTCTAAAATTGGATGTATTACTGCATTGAAACATATAGAATAGATCCAAAGAAACTATGTTGCTTGATCAGACAGCTTCAATTACATGTTAAGAAACTGTTGTGTTATAGATTAACTTTAGCTTTGTGTGGCCCAACGGAAGCATTTTTGCTCAAGTGAAGATCCACTAAACACGGTTTGACAAAACAAAATTCATCGTGTTAATTATCTATGAAACACAATTCAGATATCAGAACACAGTAGAAAGCGGTTCGATGATAGAAAACAAAAATCTGCATCTCATAGACACCAAACACTGGTTTAACTAAATGTCAAAGTGAACAAAGAACACTCATTGAATAGTAAATTCAGGTGCTGGAACGATGTTGAGGAATGAGAAGAAGTAAATTCTGCACGCTTAAAGCTCCTGATGCAATTCATTTAATCACAACACTAATAAAGACCAATGAGCTCCAAAAGTCACTGATGTTGTGGTGTTAATAAATGAACTGCATCTGTGCTTTGAGTGTGAATAATTTAATTTCCAATCAATAAAAGTTAAGTGACCAAAGGTGCTGTGTGTAAATTACTTTAATGTTTTGTACCACCCATTTCCACGCAGCCGGTTTCACCTTGGTCTATCAAAATGTCAAAATGTACCAAAATACCACTGCACCTGGATTCGCAGTGTGCTGGGATTGATAGAAACATTAAATATACGTCATTTTCCACACATGTTGTTCATAAAAGAACAAATAGAGTCATGCAGACTTTATACCGATCTACAGACAGTTTTCTTGAGTGAGCTACAGGTGAAATTGTGGGGTGAAAATTCATATATTGTCGGGATCCCTGTCTGCCCTGTGTTATTTCCCTTGTTTCCCTGATCTCCTTCCCCGGTGTATTCCGTCATCCCCCTGTTTGTTGTCTGTATCCACGTATCATTTGTTTTGGTCTGTGTCTGGGAGGCATGGTCTTCATGACTACCGCTCCCAGACACATCACACTAATCACCGCCACCTGCAGGTTGACACACCAGTTCCTGATCCCACTAATCACCTCCCGACAGTATATCTACCCCAGTCAAGCACTCCACCAGCATCAGTCCGTACTGTCTACTCACCCTGGTAACCCGTTACCGCCATCAGTAAGTTTTCCATCCTGACGTTCCCGGTTCTGACCTCTCTCCTCTCTGCCACCTGTCTAGTTCCAACTAGTGTGCCAGCAGCCAGGTTGTGTCATTTGGTGACCTACCTGAGCTCATGGAGTTCCACGGATATCCCGTTTCCAGCTGTCCTGCGTCAGGAACCACACAGTCGATTCTGCCTGCTGTCCTGCGTCGGTCCAAGGGGCCACTTAACCGAAAGATCACTCAACCTGTCCTCCGGCGTACGGTTCGGTCTGAACCCAAGTAACCCATGTGTAGCGCGTACACCTACTAGCTTGGACGAGCCTGCCTCGGACTTATCGGTTGTAAAATAAAGTCTGTTCTGTACCAGATCTCTGTCTTGTGGTTGCTCTTGGATCCTGTCCTGAACTCCCGTGACAGAACGGACTGACCAGAAATGGATCCAGCTACCACCGGATCAGTGGCTGCAGATGGCGTCCGAGCTACGTTGACCAGCCATAGCACCCTACTGGAGGAAAACCAGTGGATGCACCAGGAGCTGATCAGTTCACAGAGATCTATCGGACCTCAAGTTTCCCAGATTGGCTGCATCATGCAGGAACTCGCTCGGATGACTAATCCCCCGCCAGTTCCAGCGCCCAGACGATTCTCTCCAGTCTCCGCTTAGCTGGTCCGGGAATCCCCTGTGCCAGCTCCGGATCCCTATGATGGAACACTGGAGAGGTGCAGGGGTTTCCTCTTTCAATGCTGACAGGTATTTGACCGTCAGCCACAGACTTTTGCCTCGGACAGATCCAAAGTTTCCTATGTGGTCGGATTATTATGGGAAAAAGCTATGGATTGGGCCAAGTCTACATTAAAGATTGATCGGCCAAATACCATGCCTTATGTGAACTTTGTGGGGGACCTAAGGAAAGTTTTTGACCACCCAGTTGACAGCAATGATGTGGCTCAGTGCTTTCTCTGCCTGAGGCAGTGCCAATCAAGTGTGGTGGAACACTCGGTGGACTTCCGCATTCTCGCTGCCGAGTCCGGATGGGATGAGATGGCGCTCATGGAAGTCTACCTTCATGGACTATCGGAATCCATAAAGGATGAGCTGGCCACCCGTGATGAAGCCAATTCACTGGATGAGTTAATCGAGCTCACGATCAAACTACATCTAGAGTGCCCACTAATGATCAATGCCCTGGATGGCAGCTCCCTGGCCAGAATCACACACCCCCTTAGTGCTGGGCCACCCTCGGCTCACCACTCATAACCCTCAAATTGACTGGACAGCAGGGAGAATTTCCGCATGGAGCCCATCCTGTCATGCGAACTGCCTAGGATCTGCGCTGCCCCTTGAAGGTTCCCCCGGGGATGCACCGGGTCCTCCGCCAGATCTCTCCTCCATGCCCACTGCCTACCATGCTATCGGAGAGGTGTTCAGTAAAACTCGGGCCCTCTCCTTACCACCTCACCGACCCTACAACTGCGCTATTGACATCCAGCCAAGTGGTTTGTTCCCGTCCAGTCATTTGTATAACCTGTCCAGACCAGAAAAGGCATCAATGGAAGAATACATTTTAAAGTCGTTGAAGGCCGGAATTCTTTGTCCATCCTTGTCGCCACTCGGAGCCGGATTCTTCTTCGTCACCAAAAAGGATTAGCGCCTTTGGCCCTGCATTGACTATCAGGGGCTAAACAGCATCACCACCTGGAACAAGTACCCTCTGCCTCTGATTAACTCAGCGTTTGAACCTCTCTCAGGAGCCACGATCTTCACGAAACTCGACCTCCGCAATGCATACCACCTGGTGCAGATCCGAGCGGGCGACGAGTGGAAGACAGCTTTCAACACCCCCCTCGGACACTTTGAATACTTAGTCACGCCGTTTGGACTCACCAATGCCCCTGCTGTGTTCCAGGCATTGATGAAAGACGTTCTTCGGGACTTCCTAAAGCGTTTTGCATTTGTTTATCTAGATGACATCCTCATCTACTCAGCGAACCTTCAGGAGCACCAGCGCCACGTCCGGGTGGTCCTCCAATGCCTGCCTGAGAACAAAATGTTTGTTAAGACTGAAAAATGCGAGTTCTATGTAACCTCAGTCCAGTTTCTGGGGTCAAGCACTCCACCAGCGTCAGTCCGTACCGTCTACTCACCCTGGTAACCCGTTACCTCCGTCAGTACGTTTTCCATCCTGACGTTCCCGGTTCTGACCTCTCTCCTCTCTGCCACCTGTCTAGTTCCAACCAGTGTGCCAGCTGCCAGGTTGTGTCGTTTGGTGACCAACCTGAGCTCATGGAGTTCCACGGAGATGTCGTATGCAGCTGTCTTGCGTGGGTCCCCGGGAACCACGCAGTCGATCCTGCCCGCTGTCTGGTGTCGGTCACTCGACCTGTCCTCCGCCGTGCGGTTCGGTCCGAACCCACTCAACCCAGTGTCAAGCCATTGTTATCTCTCAAACTATAATTTTCTTTTATCCTCATCTGTAAAGTCTTTTGCAATGTAAAAATATTTTAATCATTGATGATAGTTCATAGATAAACAAAAACAAACAGGCATTTGTTATCCTGGTGAAAACAATGCTTTGTACAAACGGTTTTAGTTTTAGAGTCTAGTCATAGTTTTAGGAATCTGATGTTTTGATTGGTATCAACTACCCAAAGAGGGAGAAATTGTATCATGTTGAGTACTTATTCTGTCCTATGTTGCGTGATAAAGTCAGCCTGTGTTGCCATGAAATGTTTCACTGAATTTCAGCAGAGACAAGTGGTCACAAATTACAAAAACTGTCCAAAAGAAGCAGCAACAAAAAGCACTTGAAATTCCCAAAGACTTTTTGTAACAAAGACTTCATGCTGAATCATTTCATAATCCCTCAATTTAAAGCAATTGTGATTGTGTTGTAGGTTTTACGGTCAATGTATTGCTCCCTGTGATCACACGTTGAACTGAAGGAGCAGTGTGTCATTGGGGTTGCACTGTAAATCAAATCTTTGCCATTAGTTCATCTCCTGCCTCAGTGATGGAGAAAGCAGCACACTCACTCTCACTGTGGGGCTGAGGCTGTCTCATCTGAATGATGACATCTCTCTCCTCCATATTTGAAACCACTGCTTCATCTTTCTGGTTCAGTAGAACCAGCAGCAGCAGCCACAGTCTCCCACCTGCCTGCCAGCCTCCATTAGAATAAAACAATTAGAGGAACAGCAACAAAAAAAAAAATCACTTGTGTTTTTCTCTAATCTGAGCCAAATGGTTTCCATAGAAACAGAAGAAAGGGCGATTTATTCAGCAGCTTATCCAAGGTCCCATTATTTAAAAATCAGCCAGTTGTGTGCATGTAGTGAGGTTTAGTCCGTGTGTTTGTATGAATGCAGCTTAATGATGCTAATCACGGTGTTTGTACTGTACTGTGTGCCAGCAGGGTACTCCTCTGAGCAGTCATGTTCTGGGATTGTTACAATCTCTTCCAATGTGTATCACACTCACTGTGTGGAGAAAGCGGGTCTTTCTTTAATTCATATCTTTTAGCTGCTCCTGGGGAAAGAGGTCTCTGTGGAAATATCAGTTTGTTGAAGAGGCCATGTTTTCCGTCCTGTGTGTTACACGACGTGTCAGCTGTCATCATCAGCTGTCAGCTGCTTGGCTCGTAGCCAGGATAGATATGGACGAAATTTAACTTGACATTTTATAAATAAAACTAGACCAGCTTTTCCACAACCCAGTTCAATGCCAAATGATTTTTGACTCAGCACAAACTAACAGTTAAATTTGAAGAACAAGCAGGGGGGTTAATCACCGGTCAGATTACTTTTACTCGACACTGACTAGTTTTCAAACTGGGCTAAATAATTACAATTTAACAAAACATACTGCTGTAGCTGATGGGAACTTCAAAAGTTCATAATTGAACTAGATAAAAAGTTAGGAGATCCCATGACTGGTTTAGGAAGGCAGTAACTACAGAAACGGTGGAGATTAGAGAAGTTTGAGGGCTTCTGTGTCATGATCTCTGTCTGCCCCTGTGTCATTTCCCCTTGTTTCCCCCAATCTCCTTCCCCAGTGTGTTCTCTTCCCTGTTTGATTTGTCGTCTACATACTCTCTGTTTTGGGTCTGTGTCTGGAGGGTGTGGTTTTCTCCACTGCCTGCCTCCAGACACATCACAATAACTCCCACCACCTGCCCAGCTGGCACAGCTGTACCCGATTCCACTAATCACCTCCTGGCTGTATATCCACCCTGGTCCTGCACTCCACCTTCATCAGTCCGTACTGTCAACTCGCCTTGGTACCACGTTACCGCAGCACTGTAAGTTCTCGACCCGTGTTACACTGTCCGGTTCTGACCTCTCTCTTCTGTCTGCCTGCTCAGTTACCTGGCAGTGTGCCAGCAGGCCAGGTATTGTCGTCAGCTCGACTTACAGTTCATCCGGAAAGTATTCACAGCGCTTCACTTTTTCCACATTTTGTTATATTACAGCCTTATTCCAAAATGGATTAAATTCATTTTTTTCCCTCAAAATTCTACACGCAATACCCCGTAATGACAACATGAAATAAATTTTTTTGAAAGTTTTGCAAATCTATTAAAAATCAAAAACTAAAAAAAATCACATGTACACAAATATTCACAGCCTTTGCCATTTCCCTTAAAATTGAGCTCAGGTGCATCCTATTTCCACTGATCGTCCTTGAGATGTTTCTACAACTTGATTGGAGTCCATCTGTGGTAAATTCAGTTGATTGGACATGATTTGGAAAGACACACACCGTCTTAAGGTCCCACAGTTGACATGTCAGAGCACAAACCAAGACATGAAGTCCAAAGAATTGTCTGTAGACCTCAGAGACAGGATTGCATCGAGGCACAGATCTGGGGAAGGGTACAGAAACATTTCTGCAGCATTGAAGGTCCCAATGAGCACAGTGGCCTCCATCATCCGTAAATGGAAGAAGTTTGAACCACCAGGACTCTTCCTAGAGTTGGCCGCCTGGCCAACTGAGCGATCGGGGAAGAAGGGCCTTAGTCAGGGAGGTGACCAAGAACCCGATGGTCACTCTGACAGAGCTCCAACGTTGCTCTGTGAAGAGAGGAGAACCTTCCAGAAGGACAACCATCTCTGCAGCACTCCACCCAGCAGGTCTGTATGGTAGAGTGGCCAGATGGAAGACACTCCTCAGTAAAAGGCACATGACAGCCCACCTGGAGTTTACCAAAAGGCACCTGAAGGACTGTCAGACCATGAGAAACTAAATTCTCTGGTCTGATGAAACAAAGATTGAATTCTTTGGCCTGAATGCCAAGCGTCATGTCTGGAGGAAACCAGGCACCGCTCATCACCTGGCCAACACCATCTCTACAGTGAAGCATGGTGGTGGCAGCATCATGCTGTGGGGATGTTTTTCAGCAGCAGGAACTGGGAGACTAGTCAGGATGGAGGGAAAGATGAATGCAGCAATGTACAGAGACATCCTTGATGAAAACCTGCTCCAGAGCGCTCTGGACCTCAGACTGGGATGAAGGTTCATCTTCCAACAGGACAACGACCCGAAGCACACAGCCAAGATAACAAAGGAGTGTCTTCGGGACAACTCTGTGAATGTCTTTGAGAGGCCCAGGCAGAGCCCAGACTTGAACCTGATTGAACATCTCTGGAGAGATCTGAAGATGTCTGAGCACCGACGCTCCCCATCCAACCCGATGGAACTTGAGAGGTCCTGCAAAGAAGAACGGGAGAAACTGCCCAAGAATAGGAGCCAAGCTTATAGCTTCATACTCAAAAAGACTTGAGGCTGTAATTGCTGCCAAAGGTGCTTCAACAAAGTATTGAGCAAAGGCTGTGAATACTTATGTACATGTTATTTTTTCGTTCTTTATTTCTAATAAATTTGCAAAAATTGTAAACAAAGTATTTTCACTTTGTCATTATGGGATATTGCGTGTAGAATTTTGAAGAAAAAAAATGAATTTAATCCATTTTGGAATAAGGCTATAACATAACAAAATGTGGAAAAAGTGAAGTGAAGTGAAATACTTTCCGGATGCACTGTACCTGCTGCCCTGCGGAGATCCACGGAGACCACTCAGTTGACGAACCCTGCTGTCCTGTTTGGATCATTAAAAAGCCCTCAAAGCTAAACCAGTTAACTTTTAATGGGACACACCATTGCTGTCAATACATTTTAAATTTTGATTGGACTTTGATTAGATGATAATAAATTAAATGCCTGAGATATTTCGGCATCAGCATTGATTGTTCATTTACAGAAAACGGGTCAGAAAAAGTCAGTCAAAATCCACTAAGATGTGCTATGGGTGCACTCAGATGAGACTTTAAGTTTAAGTTAAAATGCCATCAATGCTGTTTGGTGTTTACCTCTTTAACATATCTCTAATATGTAAATGATATAACTATAAAAAATAAAAGATTCTGATCTTAACTACTATAGGTAGGTAGGTAGGTAGGTAGGTAGGTATTTACTTTATTAATCCCCGAGGGGAAATTTTTTCGCTACAGCAGCATACAGAAGCAATAAGATAATAATAGAAATAATAGAATAAAATAATAGAATATAATATAATAATATAATAATAGAAAAGCAATAAAATAAAATAGCAGTAAATAGCAGTAAAAAAATATAAATATAAAATGCACAGTATATACAGTACATTATATATCTATATATATATTATATACAAAATACTATACTTGCTTTTACTTAATTTACTATTCTTTTCATATTTGAAAATGTCTACCATGAAATTTATTGACAGCATTGATGGTGTTTAGAAGTTCTTATATGAGATTTCCCCTGGTTCTAACCTCATGTTATACAATCAAAGGGAGAAACCCTACAGATTTTGATGATGTCACTGAATCAGTGTGCATAATCTCATTTAAAAGAATAAGGACTTGATAACACTCGGTGACGAGCATTTTGGGAAAATTTTAAATAAAACAATACATTTTTGAGCTATTTTAAAGATGTATGACATAAAATACAGAGATAACATCTTTGATGAACACATTGTTTTGGTCTTTTCATGGTGGCAATTTAGCGACAATAAAAAATATTGGTAGTTCCAGCTTTTAATTTCCTTTGACTCAACAAACAAAATGTATTTTAATAAAGGGAATTTTTAGCTGACAGCCATGTTTGTTTACACATTACATCTTCTCTGAGAGCTCAACTGATATTGAAATGTGTAGTGTATTTTAACAGGTAGATAAATGAGTTAGTACGGGAACCTGGACATTTATTCTTAGTTTTTCAAAGCACTTTGTCCAAATATGAACTCTGAACTAGCAAGACGTCACCGGCCAAAATCCAAACACGAGGCTTCATAACAGTCGTTCACAAACCAACGTCTGATGTCACTGTTGGTTGCCGCTTGGTTATAAATTACATCATTCAATACATATAAGAAATACATACCAATAGTTATAATACATGTTAGAACATGTAGTTTATTATATGAAAGCAGATATTGGCTCAAAGTACTGCACATGCTCATGGTACACTGTGTGTCTGTGTACTGATCTGTCAGTTCCCATATGGCTGTATACTGTATGAGACTTTCATGTGGGACAGCTTAACAAGTACTCATTTAACAACACTGATGGGCAGCAGATGTCTGCAGCAGCTCATAATGATAAATGCCAGATTACACTGATTGCATTAGTTAAGGAGTCATTATCAGACCCACCATCAGGTGAGAGAGGCTGACTGTCCTCTAATGGCTTCTCTAGTGTGGGTTAGTGTTTAAATTAGATCACAGGTGTCAAGAGCCTGTGTCTGTTTGTTGCCTTATGATAAGGACTGAGTGGAGGGCATGCATCATTTTTTATCACAGCATTAATGCCCTTAAGCATATGAAGTGTTGTAAAGTACTTTGGCTGTGCAAGAAATAAATGCCACAGATACTTATTTTATAGTATTGCCTGAAGGGCAGCCAATATTCAGACACGTATCCATGATATACATCATCATCAGCAACAGCCTGATTCCTTCTACCGCCTCAGCTCTCTTAGAAATAAAAAGAGGAAGAGTCACAGTAAGTCGATTGAGGACCCTCCACCTCATTAAAGATGTAGTTATATTACAGAGGCGATAGTATGTCAACACATGAAAGTTGAACATGTGATTGTGATACCATGGACATTTATTAGCATTCATTAGCATTATTAACAATATTCATTGTTCTCAGAGCCTCCACTCTTCATTACTGAGGTCCAGCACTGATGTTAGATGATAGGCCCTCCCTCACGGTCTGTGTCCTCCCACCGGGTCGGAGGAGGTCAGGGTCTTTGCAGGCCAGTCAAGTTCCTTCACACCAAACCTGGTTTATATCATGTTAAAAGAGGAAAGAGACAAACAGAAACTGTTGTTCACCACCATCTTAAATATTCTGCATTAAGGTTTTCCTTCAGTAGAGCTAATAGGGCCTACAGCAGAGAAGCATATATGTATGACAGGTGTGTCCATATTTACATGTAGTATAGTTATGTCTGCAAGATACCAGCAGGGGGTGATGCCACATCATAACCAAATACAACATCAAACATGCTGTTATGGAAATACAAGTAGAAGCCTATAACCAGAAATGACTGAGATCATCTAAAAATGTAGATAACAAAATTCCTGTGTGCGTGTGTGTCACTGATTGTACTGAAATGACTTGACTGACTGAATAAAATCTGAAGTGCATGAATGTTGCACACTGCAGAGAGAACATGAAGGAGAAAGGGTTATTCAAACAAGTGTGTGCCGGCACAGCAGAAACACGCGACTGCTTCCTTTTAAGACATCGCCATTCAAACTCCAACAGCTTAATGCATTTCTGCACAGAGATGGAGAGAACAAAATTAAACACCTGTCTGTGCTCAGATGTTGGAGTATCCGTGGAGGTGAGGTGTATATGCATGTTTAGGAAGGGGCTGGTAGGGTGTTGGATAAATATACCTGTGAGGACCAAATCTCCCCATCAGAAAGTTTTGTCAGTATTTATTTATTTATTTACAGACAGAATTAAAGATTAGAATTAAGGGTTGGAAATAAGAAAAGGCTTATTGGTGCAGAAGGATTGCAAATTTTGAGCTGGAGAGAGAGAGTCGTTTTTTTTCTCTCTTCACTTTCAAATGCTTTGCTGTGAATACAGTTTCATACATCTACAAACCTACACAACTGAGGCAAAAAAAAAAAAAATCTGTCTGGATGTGTAAATACCACCGTAGATTAATGGTGTCCCACAACTCATTAATACCAGAAAAAACAAATATACATCAATCCAAACATGCTACCTGTGTTGTTGACACAACCTTATTAAAAGCATTTGAATCCTTGTGTAATCATGTTTTATCTGCCTACAGGAGAAAAACAAATACAGTAAAATGTGTTTTCGTTGGTGGTTATTTACTGTAATAATTAGCAGGGTCACACACTATACGTGAATGCATTGATGTTCAAAACATTTTCACTACTGCACTGGTGTGTATTATTGTGAAATGTCAGATTTACAAAAAGTGATAAAGTATAAATGTCACCACATTTTGACTCTAATTAACTGTCACTCCAATGACCACAGTGTACTCACATGATTGTTTGTGAGGCTGCCGATATGTGATTGCAATCATTGTAAAAATAACAGAAAACTCTTTCCCTTCTGGAGTGAAACATTGACCTGTTTACCGTCATCCAATCTCCTGTGCAGATGTGTTTACATAATCTAATTCAGGTTGTAGTAAAAACCACAGGGGGGACAGGAAGTGTGGCCAGCAAAGCATGACAACTTTGAACTTGCGATGTCACCGGGGGAGCCCTTGTTAACGCAAGCAGCATATGTTAACAGCTCCATCCTCATCGCAGCTAGCCAAGCCTCTGTTCTCCGGAGAGTGGCCGGGATAATCCCCGGCAGAAGCCTCACATCTGCTGGGCTCCGCTCCGACTCGGGCTCAGCCTCCTCATATCCCCCAAACAGCCCCCGCTAAGCAGCTTCCCTCCTTCTGAAAGCCAGGGCTGGATCAGGCAGGAGCAGGTGTGAGTGGTGGATCAATGCCAGTATGGATACGACTTTACTCAATTCATAGCACTGATGTGAGATCACTGGCAGCTTCACAACATGTAAATTCACTGTAAATAAAAGCTCAAATCTTTTGTTAAGTGATACCTATTATTGAAATATTGACAAGTTACAGGCAGAACTCTGTGTTTCCTCTTTAAATGTCAACTTCTCTTTTTCAAACCCAACAATTCACTTATCCTTCATTGCTGAAGGACAACACTGGGTCTTTATTTTGGAGTTTTGGACATCATTATATTTCAGTTATGATATAAGAAAGAGACAAAAAGATCTGTGGTGAGGAAGGGATTGAATTTGAATTATATAGCAAACACAACAGGTTATTTCATGGCACTTATCTCATTAAAGTCCTTACAATAGAACTTTATACAGAGAAACCCAACAATTCAACGATTCCCAGGTAAGCTAGGAGGGAAAAAAAACTCCCTTTTAACAGGAAGAAACCTCCGACAGAACCAGGCTCAGAGGTGGGCAGCCATCTGCCTTGAGCGGTTGGGTTGAGAGAATGTGAGTGATGAGGTTAACACCTAGACAATAAACTCTGTACATTCATCATTACTGTTATGATGCATTAATCTATTCCGCATGAGTTGTATTTTTGTTGTGAATTGCATGATCTTCTGATTGAAAGTTGTCGATGGTCCACGTGACGGTAAGAACCTGGTTGTCTGGGTCCGGAACTCGGCTGCTTTTGTGAGTACAATGGTCATGATTGCTAAAACTGAAAAACCTGAATTGTCCTTTAATTTGGTCCCTCTTCTCCGCATGCTCTATCAGACATGTCTCAGTCCACTCTCTCCATGGAGGAGCCTTTCTACCAGCTAACGCAGTGTCAATTTAAAAGCCCAGTTCATTGAGGCACGTCAAAAATGCCATTTTTCTTCTGTCTGTTTTCTTTATTGTGTCTTGTTCTCAGTGATTTTTTTCACTCCTCTCTGGGGAATTTAAAACATGTCACTGCTGTGAAGCTCGGAATATCAATACATTGTCTGGTCCAGCCTTCTAAATATAAATCAACAGTGAGGGAAGGAAATATGCTGTCGGCATCATTTAGGAGGACATACATGTAGGAAAGCAGAGCAGCATCCATGAAAGATTTTGATGTGGTTGTTCATCTTGACCGCTGGAAATGCATAAAGACTAATGATGACATCTTCTTGATGAGGACTGTCAAAGCGCAAACAAGACCGAAATGTAAAGCCGCCTCTTGCTGCAGCATTCATTGCACCTATGACTGACAGGCCGCACAACATGCTGATCACTGCTGTTCATATCTACCCATTAGATGTCTGTTCAGTACAAATTGCTCAGGTGGTCTTAAAACCCCGTCTGTAGCTAAACAAGCTGCATTAGTCCAGTGCTATAAATCTAAGAGTTGTAGTATTGTAACTGCAAATAAATAAATACTTCCTTTGGAGCATTTCATTCACTGGGAAAGTCATATTATCTTGAACCCAGTTTAACACCTCCAACATTTAGAGAAAAAATAGCATAGAAAAGCCAGGTCAACAATAAGAGGGAGCCTCGTTGTCCCAAGTAGGACTCAAAGGAGCTGCTGCTGATATTTTGTATAGACCTTAAAAATCTGGCCAAAACCACAAGTCATTATTCCTAGTCTGGGCATGGTTACCTGAGGCCTGGACTACACAGCAGGTTTAACATGTGTCTTAACTTAAACTAAAAACTGCAGTTACACAACAGCGGTAATCAAATGTATAAACAAAGAGGAAGTGATTAAATCTACTGCATAACACAGCAGGCTTCTCCAGCTGGTCTGGCCAACAGCTCCCATTGTACCTCTGCTTTTCAGTAGAAACATATGGGTATCATTTACCTTGGAGAGAGAGAGGACAGACGTGGAGAAGCACAAAATACAATAGAGAACAGACACAAAGTTAATGACAAGCAATAGTGGCATAAACATGCATAGAGTGAAAAAGAGGAGAGGAGAGGTAAACACCTCGCATCATTGGATGTCGCCCACCAGTGATACCTTCCCCACACACAAATGAATATAAAGAGAGAGGCCATTTGCTCGGCAGAAGGCTTGTGGCTTGTATGGTTTGCACCGCCTCTTTATTTATGTTTTGAAGGAGTTCCACAGAGCTTTCTGACAGCTGTAGTTGTCTTTGCATGTTTCCTCATGTTCGCACCGGGACATCTAATAACTGCAATAGCTTTACCTGCAAAGTTCTGGATCCCTGAAAGCAACGTGTTCTTCTTCTCCCTATGCTACTTAATGGTGGCTGGCAGGCAGCTTAGAGGTGCACTAAATGAAGACAACTATGTGAATATTTGAGATCAATGCCCCATCCCTAATTTGAACTCTCCTGTTGTCCTTGGGTCAAAATGACCCGCAGCTGTGTTCAACCAAGTTCTATTTTATTTTCATATTTTTTGGGATCATTGGTGACAAGGAGGCTGTGAGGGTTTCTTTAAAGAATGATGACCAATGATCCCAAAAAATATAAAAATATAGAAATAAAATAGAAGTTGGTTGAACACAGCTGCGGGTCATTTTGACCCAAGGACAACATGAGGGTTAAACCTAATCTGTGAGGGTGTTTGCTAGTCTGGTATTGTCAGACCTAAATTCCTTGCATGAATATATGATCTGTGCCATGTTTCAAAGGGAATTGTTACCAGCCGTTGCATCCTACCATGTGTAGACCTCGGTTTCATTCTGAAACTATTGGAGCAACCTTTAACCAATCGCCATCGACCACCACATGTAACAAAACTCTATCTTTGCGGCAACTACATTTAGAAAAACAACTTTTACATCAACGCTCGTATGGTTGCAACGCCGGTCGCTGATTGGTCTGCCGTGCAAACATTAATACAAACAGAGTTTCCAGACTATAATCACAGCAGCTTAAAAAGGAGATCTCGCAGATTTACTGAAGCACTTGAGCCAGTTTCAGGGCCCAGTTCATTAGATGAGTCTCAGACTAAACTGAAAGAAGTCTTTAAACATGGATGTCTCCTGGGAGAAAGTGAGAGTCAATTAAGAAGATAAAAAAACAAACTGAAAATTGCTTCAGTAATGAAAGAACACGAGACTGAGTGTAACGGTAAATAAATGAGAGACAATGAATGTATTCCACTGACAAGAGTGCATCAAATCTGATTCCTCTGTCCACTGACATCCAGCGATGTCCAAAAAAAAAAATCAATGAGCTGCACAGTTGTTGTTTTGAATTCCAGTAATGATTACATCCTTTTATTAGAGTTTTACTTTGTGCAAAAGAAATAGTTAAATACCAAGGTGCATCTTAAATCTCTCTGTCTACTACCTTGTGTATTCACTTCACTAAGAGCAAAGTTGGAAGTGGCACAAAAACCTGGTTACTGTATAGCATAAAAAGGGTTTCTAAAGAGGGGCTTCAGATCTGCTCCACCACGTCAAGAATAATTAAACAGTGAGACATCAACGGCTAATCTCAGCGAAAGCCATTTACACAGATAAGAGGACATAATGCTATTACTAATGTGTTTGTTTCCATTTCAATTCTTCATGATCTCAGTCAGTTGTGTTCGAGGGTGACCGAACAACCTCCCTGCTGCTCTTCACACTTCTTCACTTCCATATTTTCCAGCAGAGTGGACTATTAACACCACCAGCATGTACCCTGAAAATCTGCACACCAACCAACACCGTGTACCTGCTCTCCATTCAACTCCACGTTGATTAACACCCTCCAGCAAGGGCACCATGGTTATTTATAAGATTGCTCTAAGGGGGGCCTTGTTCTCAGGCATGTTTTTCTAATGAAGACTTCTACAGTCTAAATGAATGATGTGGTGACTTTTAGATTAATTATGGTCTTTCACCCACCCAAGGGAAATTTATTGCCATGTTATGTGGGTGCATGCCTGAGTACTACAGAGCTGTGGTGGGCAAGTTAAAACCAGGCTGTAAACCCACCCGCTTGTTTATGAAGTGCCATTTTGAAAGCTCCATTCTAGCAACTTGGTTTTCAGGAGCCAGAGGTGACCATAAGGGGAAGAGCAGAAAATGGATCTGACCAAGAACCTGAGGACATTATACCCGTCCCCATGGCATGTCAATCAACCCAAGCAAGCCCCAAACATTGCTCTCTTTAAGATCTGATGTCTAATTAATGATGGAATTAGATAGATAGATAGATAGATAGATAGATAGATAGATAGATAGATAGATAGATAGATAGATAGATAGATAGATAGATAGATAGATAGATAGATAGATAGATAGATAGATAGATAGATAGATAGATAGTTTTTAACTGTGTTGGAGCCAATTAGTTCAGTTTGATTTCAGATATTTAGCCATTTGAAATTAGAACGGACAAAATTTAAGACATTCATATTTTTACATTCACAAGATAACATTTAATGTAAACAAGCTTTGTACTTTTCCAAATTTACTTATTCCCAAGGCATTAAATAATGTTTATAATACAGTTTCCTTGTAACGATTAAATAATTACATGCATAGCCTGTTTAGTTAATATTTTCACATCTTTACTCAAAATAATTTTGAAAATCTTACAAAATGAGCATACAAACAAAATGTGGCTTTTCAAAGCAGAAATAAATTGCCTCCTTACAATAGAAGACAGCATGTATGCAACCACAAAAGAAGTGGTGACACAAACGTTTTTAAAATAATCAGGATCACAACCAGACAACAATGTAAAAGAAAGAATATGTCATAACAATGACAGTGACATAATATATAGCATTGTTTTTTTTAACAATGTAATGTGCAAATTATATGAAAGAAAACGCAGACACAGTAGGATGGCTGTCTTTTACGACCCAGGAAGTCCTTTATTCTCTCCAAACAACTGACACACAGTCGGCAGAGAAAAACAATGTATAAGTCCTTATGAGGCTGGAGGCCAATGTTCAGCGAGGAGATCAATCTCCTCTCCTCTCCTGAGCCGGAAGCTGCCGATTGCGACTGGGAGGCAGGCAGACAGGTACATAGAGTGGGCGTGGCTTCGCTGGGGGAATCCTGAGGTCCTCCACAAGCAGCAGACAGGCTGGGTCACTGTGTGACATTCGAAGCTCGACACAGGATTGCCAAGGCTTCTCAGCTGATCTCCGAGGAATGAACCGGAAGCCTTCTTTGTACAGGTGATACCCGAGGCTGGATGCTGGACGGAAAAGCAGAGTCGACTGTGGGACGCCCGAGGCTCTACACAGGACTGCCAAGATCTCAACAGCTGATCTCCGTGGAACGAACTGGAATCTTCTTTGTTCAGGTGCATGCCCATGGCTTGACGCTGAACGGCAAGAACCAGGAAACAGGAAACAGACAGGGAGTCAGAACCGGGAATCTCAGGCAAGGAGATGGACAGACTTACGGGACGGGATGTTGGGTAAGTTAACGGACGGACTGACGAAGAGCTGACTGAAGACCGGGGTATTTGTATCAGCTGGGTGATCAGCAGAGATGAGGCACAGCTGTGCTGACGGAGAGAGGCGACAGTGGGCGGAGCTCTGAGGAGGATACTGCAGAGGAACACAAACAAAACACAAGCATGTGGCGAACAATAACAAACAGACAGGGAAATGACAGCACACATGAGGAGAGGTGATCGGGGACACAAATAGAGGGAAACACACTAGGATCAGACAGGAATCCTCACATTTCTAAAGTCCCAATTTGATTCACAACTGATTTTCTATATCATTTCCTGATTGTATTACAGGATATTGTATATGTCGATATTTTTGTATGCTAAGTGCTAAAACAGTATACTGTGAGTATTTGTATGTAGGGTGTGTACTGCAGAAAATAATCATGTAGTGTGGATTTGACCTCAGTGTATTGAACTGAGAATAAGATCGAGTTCCTTTAGTGCTGGACCGGCAAACACATGGTTTCCAGTTTTCAGGTACATTTTGTAATGCTACCAGAGTTCAATCATATTTGAACCGTTTTCAGGTGACCTGGAAATGACAGATATTTCTGGCTGCTGTAAAACCAATTAAAACATTGGTAAAACCTGGATTTTAGTCATGTTCTGCGAGATAAATACAGTGTTGTGGAATTGCGAGTTCTTGTTTCAGCCCGGGTTGCTGGAGAAAGATATTTTTCCTCGACCTTGTTTTACAGCCAGCAGTGACAAGGTGACTTCGCAGGGTTAAAACCATATCAGACAGCTCGCTGTGGATAACAATTTAAACGGACAACCTCCCCTGATCGTGTCACCCCAGCTGTAATTTGAGCAGTGCGAGAGACAGACCCTGCTTGTTCTGCTCACACTCCTCTATCATCGTGTGTGAGATGAACTAAAAATCTAAATGAATTCCTGGAAAAATCACTGCCGCTCTCACTAAATTTCTCTTCATCTTGTCCTGGTCACAGTTAAATTTTCCATTACATGCACTTTATCATTGTACATGTGTTGAGATTCAGAGCACATGACCATCATTCCTCTTCTTCTCAAATAGCAGCTTTAATTTTTATATGCTGCTGTGTGGAAAATAAAGCTCCACATCTTTAAAAAAAAAGAAAAAAAAGAAAAAGAAAATATATATTGTTTTCTTGTGCTGCTTTGTTTATAGTATTTGCAGTCAATCACTCTCATAAGGTGCTGATCTATAAAGCATGAAATCATTATCACTGTATTAAGAGGGCCGGCCTCTATAATGATGAATCAACGAATTGTATGCACAGCAGTTTAACGTATCGCCATGTGTTTGTTTGGTTTCCACTCCACTAGCAATCTTCTTACAAGCGTTCATAGAATTAACACCCTGTTTGTAGCATATTCATCAACCGTTAAATTGCCTCACTAGAAAAGTGAAATTGTCTGTGTAATGCAATCAATTAAGAGATGCAGTCTGGAAAGTGGAATGAAAATGAATGTTCCTGCAGACACATAGCTCTGCTGGTCCCCCTCTTCTTTCTGTTTTTTTCCCACTGAAAACAGAATATACTTGTATTTCTGGTGAATGGACTTCGGACGGCTCGAAGCCTTTATTTGATCTGAGGGGACATTAGTGTGATGTATTTCTCTACGGTGAATGGATTCCTAGCCCTGCAGACACTCGCTGGCTCAGAGTTGTGAAAATCTGCCCTGCTGCTGACTGCTGGACCGGTGCCACAACTGATTCATTCAGGACCATTCACTGGACCACTTTCAGCCCCGAGAAACTGGCAGTTATATAGTGCTGTATGCAAAGCAGGGTCACAGGGGTTTGTGGTGGATTTAAGCTGGTGAGGAACTGCATGACTCATCTGTAATGATGCAGACGGAGACTCTGATTTTATCACATTTGCCAAAGCTCCTTCCAATCCCTCAGAAAACACAGAGCCGATCTGATATGCTGATGGTCAAATTAGCTCAGCCCCATTTTAAAATGAATACTGTGTGTAATCCCACTTTGATAATTCTCTCATTATCATAAAGCTAATAGGATGCCAGAAGAAGGGAATTTTCCTTGGAGAACATTATATGCAGCCAAATAAAATGGGGCTCGGAAGGTGGATATTGCATACAGCTCTGGACTGAATAAATGACAAGCGAGACAAATGTCATGTTTAAGTTAGAAAGCATTGCTGTGCTGCCTAATAATGCCTACAGGAGTTTGTCTACAGCACTTTCCCATTTCTTGGTGCATATTTATGCTCCCAGATGCATATTTATCCAGCTGCAAAGAAAATGCTGCCTTCCATTAGTGTGAATTGATTTGCATGCAAATTGTGTGCAAATGTCAGAAGGAGCTCTGCTGTTGTGTAATCCCCTTAATCGGGGTGTAATGACATAATTAGTCCAGTTTTACTTCGATCAATGTAAAGCGCTTAAAGATGATGGTCATTCTCCAATACTTGATGTTTTGGCTTTAATAACTGGTGGAAGCCAAACTGTTTTTTCTCTCCTGCACACAAAACATCATGTCCAACCATGTATGAACGCCTGCATATAAAAGGGAAGGTGTTTGGAGCATCTGTCCAAATCACAAACATGGAAGTGTGCTGGCAGCAGAGCGGCATATTTTAAAACAAGGAGCAAATGATAATTTTAGGAAAATATGAGGAAGTTAAATTCCTAATCCAGGCTGAGGCTGAGATCTGGCTATAAATACATGTGAGTATTTTATTAAATTGATTTATTCATAGATGTATAATGACATCTACGACAGTTTTAGTCCTATCCTTTCACCTGCAGCCTCGAAGGTGTCAAACGGACTGAGGAGTAAATAAGAGATAAACATAAAAACATAATTCAAAGCAGAGAGTTGTCTTACTATCATATAAGTACAGGTATGAGGCACATTGTTCAATGTAAAAACCACCAGGGAAAGACAAAGAGGTCGGTCGATCTCTGAACACTGTGTCTCACTCCTTGGGATTTTCCACAATCCGGATGACATTTTCAGAGAGAATTGATTGGTCAGTAGGCTGTACTTTAGTACGTTGTGATCTGTTATCTCAAACACCAGGAGCACTCATCTCACTTCGTAAAACACCCATCTCTTCCCTTTTGGTTTCCTTTTCCGCGGTTTCCCTCGGGTTTTCCTGTCCTTCTGTGTTTTGTTTACATGTCGTTTGTCTCCTGAGTGTTGAGCCCTGTTTCTCCAGATTCCACCGGCACCTCCCCTGCTGCTGATCAGTTGCCACACACCTGCACTTACTCTGCTCATCAGAGCTGATCTCTGTTCTCCTGTCCAGCATTCAGCCTGCCAGCCGCCAGTTCCTGTTTGTTCAACTTCAGCGTTTCTTCGTCACTCAGACCAACTCGCCCTGGTCCTCATTCAGCGCCCAGTCACCTGGTCAGCTCCGCCAGCCTCCTGACACCTGCTGCAACCACAGCAGCACCGTGTACTCCAGCTGAGCCTCCTCCATCGTTAATCCAACATGTGCTTCAAGATGTTTGTTACCAGTTTGTGTTTACACACGTGTAGGTCCAGAAGCATAAGTACGCTGAGCCATCTGACACCATTAAGGATGAATAAGTTGATGTGTTCGGCAAACGTGTCAGCAAGCAGCCGACAGAAAAGACCATGTTGTAGGCTGGAAGTTGAGAAGATGAAGTTAACAATGTTCACGACAGTATCCTTGATGTTTTTCAGATCAGCACAGAGCTTTGCAAATAGCAGACTGATGAATCTCATTAAAAAGACAATCTTCTCCTGTAATGTGCCCCTCAAAGACGAAGCCCCCGACGTTCTTCCTGGAAGTGCACGTCATCATTCACATAGTATTTGTTCATCAAAGCAATGCATTTGTTTCACAACAAACACGCCGGTTTAGTTCTTGTTACAGCCAGCAAAGCCCAAAAATACCTGTCAGTCCATGTGCTCTGGAACTGTCAGTTTTTAAAATCAATTCAAACCAAGCCTCTTTGACTTCCAGAGACATTTTGAAGCTTGTTGTTTGTTTAGCTAACGTAAGTCTCTCTTTAGCAGATGTGGCGCAGGTAATCTCATTGCAGTCAATCACAGCAAACACACACACACACACACACACACACACACACACACACACACACACACACACACACACACACACACACACACACACACACAGAGCCTTCCCTCCTGGGCCCCACGGTCCTGTTGCCATGGTTACACACAATTATTGTCAAGATGCTGCACTCCTACTTTCATCCTTGTCTATCATTCAGATGTCTTAAAGTGGCTCAGAGATTTAGACCTTTGTTTTTTTTATCATACAGTAATGGAGATACATGCCAGGTATGTTCATGCTGGCCTAAGAAAAAAAATCAGACGGGACATATTGGACCTGCAGGCTGTGGTTTGAAAAACTCGGCTTTAAGCGAGCGTACATCTAAAAAAAGACTGTACAAAAATACAGTGAGAATAATGTGAATGTTTCTGGTGACAGATTCACCACCGTTCATACATAACCTGATTATCATCACTCAGCCAGTTGTGAATAAAAGCCACACAGAGGGAAACGCAGCCTGTGTGAGGGAGGCTGGGAGCAGATGGCAGCCTGATTGAAAGGATTAGTACAAATTAGTTGGAGGCTGTTACCTATAAATGCATGAAAATACATCAAACAAATGGAAGCAGGTGAAAGTAGAAGGTATTAGGAAGCTGTGTGTGTGTGTGTGTGTGTGTGTGTGTGTGTGTGTGTGTGTGTGTGTGTGTGTGTGTGTGTGTTTTGGTGTGCAGCTGCTTCAATGAACAAGGTGAATGCAGATATGGGTCAGGGGAGACCAGATGATGTATTGACTGAAACAGGAAATGCATCTGCTTGTTCTGGAGCTTTGGGCCACAAACATGCCTCGAAGACAGCGAGCGGGAAAAACACCATCTGCCAGTCTCATCCTACGTAATAACCAGGAACTGAATGGCCATGCAATCCTTGGTAGCAGAGGCCAGAGAAGACCAGCAGATCCCATAGTCATGAGAAAAATCCAGTCAGATGAACTTTAAAAATGTTATCATTATTATATCATTGCCAGGGTCACCAAATACTAATTTATGAACTAATGGTTGGGTGATAAACTGTGAGCTGTAGTATTTCTAAACTTATTCCACAGGGGGCCACTTCATGTGAAGGAGGGAAGCTGATTCATGACTTGAGTCCTTGCTGAACAAGGCTCTCTAAATCATAATGCAGCCATGACAGCATGTCTCCTTGACATCTATTAGGATGGTAAATACTGTAACATTGAGCTCACAGGCATTATTAACACTGTACATTTCTAGTAGGTTAACAAAGCAAACACTTTTATAGGGCCTCTTCTACTTGGAGTGGTGCGGTGGAGGTCGTATATAGATTCTGATAAAAGAGAGGAGCAACAAAGAAGAAAGGCTCTGAAACCCTGAGTGGACAGTGTAGAAAACAGATCCAACGTCTTTCAGGTCTTTTTCTTTTCTTTTGCTGTGATTTGTTGTGTGGACTCTTTTTTTTAAAAAAAATGTCTTCCATTAGACATGTAACAGAATAACAGTACATCTAATCATAAAATAAAATAACATCAAAATGATAGTACATGAACATGCACAGAATGGTGGAGAATAGTACAGAATAAAGGTCAAACAAAATATAACATGTATAAAATGAATTGAAGTTAATGCCCTGCCATTAAAATGGCTAAAAATCTGTAAAAGAATGAAAAGAACCAAGCAGACCTAACTTATTGGACAATCCAAGTCTTCACCAAAACTTGCCATTTTCAGCATGGAGGTTGCTGCTCGATTGTTGCAGTTGTTTGGGGATTTTAAAAACGATAAAACACAGACATAACTGCTTATATTTCATCTGCCTCAGGCAGCTGGCTACTAGTTTACTTGCTATTCTACCACACCAGATTTGAAGTGACAGCAAGACTGGGCATCAGAAAGAGAGAGAGATGGAAAGAGGACACATCCAGTGAGAGCAGCGGGATGTCAGTGACATGTCGTGGCTGATGGAGATGGTCAGACAGACAGAGTTACAGTTCAGCTGGAAAGACAGGAAGATATGTAGATAAAGCTTAAGAAAGGAGTGCTTCATCCCCAGCTGTGTGAGACAGGGAAATGTGATGGAATAAACAAGTGGTATTCCCTTTGACTGACAGAAAAGATGAAACATTAGGATGCAAACCCTGCGCAGAGATGACCAGTCTCACTATTTTTAAATCACAAGGGGTTTGTTTGTGAAGACGGTGGCAGTCATTAAACATCTCCTAGTTAGGTGACGATCGCAAAATAAAAATCATCCAACACAACCAGGCATGTGCTCACATTAGTGCACAACAAAATCCCAAACAAGTCCGAAAAGAAGAAATTAGAGAAAAAATATGCAACAAAAAACATAGCCTAGTAACGAGCCGCAATGGCAGTATTTGCACATGCCAAATAGCCCAAAAGAGCCGGCCTCATTTCAACCATTTTATTTTACTAGAATTAGAGCAACTACCCCATGACCCTGTTCAGGATAAAAGGGGTATAGATAATGGATGGATGGATAGAGCAACTACATAGAACCACATAGAGATCAAAGGAACAATTCTATAATAATGTTCCACTGTTATTAGTTTACCTTAAATGAAAGTCCTGCAAAAGCAACAATCCTCATTTAGTATTTCTGGAGTTGGAGGAACAGTTGTGAGGTCTGCCTAAAGTCTCACAGGTTTGGCTAAATGACCTCATAGATCATTTGGTTGCATTTGCAAGTGACAGTCTGGTGTGGCACAGAGTTTCAAACCTATATCCAAACAGCATTGTGTAAATCATAGACTTGAGCTGGCAGGAAGTGACTGTGTCCCAGAAGTGGCAGGCGTGAAACACGTCCAAAGTTTCATGGATAAAGTACATAGCCTCTACAGCACATCACCTCAGAACCAGGGCCAGCTTGCTGAATGTGCACAAGAGCTCCATCAGGAAGTAACCAAAATAGGGTGTGTTGGGGATACGGTGGGGACAGCTCATTCCACACTGGCTGGAGTGGAGCAACACTGAATCACTGAGCACACAAATCTGTCAGGGGATGACAAGTGAATCTAAAAATCCACAATGACAGGAACATTTATGACAGCTTGCAAAGAAAATTGTTGTTCAAAGCAATTTCTCCGAGATTTGACTTTCATGTGCAACATCCTAAATGACCTGACTCTTCTTTAAGAAGAGCAACATCTCCATCACAGCTCATCAGGAGAAGCAGACAAGTCCTTGAACAAATGAAATAATCACTTGGTACCAAAACTCTTGAGGCTGCAGGCAGATGTATGATGGGAACAGTGGAGTAAACTGATGATCCCACAATGGGATCAATTGGCAACAGTTTTTGTCAAATCTAATTTGCAACATCCGAAAGCGTTGGATCAATATGGGAGTGATCGTGGCCATTTCTGTTAGAACAAACAAAAGTCCTGCCCACTAAATCTTGGCCAGAACTTCTACCTCCAGAATCTGGAGAAAGTTACACTAAGTGTGTCAACTTTGAATGCAATCAGAGAGAGTGGACAAATTAACCAGAACTCAGCGGATGAACTGTCCTCTACTGATCCCATGCAGTTCAGATGAATGTGAGAGGTGCTTTAGCCACATGAACTTCATAATAATATCCAACCTTTTAAAATTCAATGCACCATGTGTAAACTCTCGTGTTTGTGAAATTGCAAAGACAACCACGGCACCTGTGGAACCTCTTTCCATTTGTGAGGACCGAGCTGAGACCACTGACCCACTGAGGCGACGCAGACGAGGGTAGCAAAGGCAAAACCTGTTGAGCTGGATCACCCTCTGGCAGTATTTGTGAACTATTTACTTAATCTTGCAAGTGTTTAATGATTTTCTTTGTTTTAATAAAAAAAAATTAAACTGAGGAGCATTTATATTTAACTATTTTGAATAGACCAGCTTCTCACCTTGTGTTCATAGTTTAATACATTGAATAATAACAAAAAAATGTTACTAAGCTTTTGATTCATTTGTCAGTATTTTAAATAGGCCAATTGTTTAGCTATTTTTCAAAAAAAAATTTTTTTAGCATTTTATTTTTTATTATAGATGACACCACGAGAAGAGCACCATTTAAACCTCAGGTCCAGGTGAACGGAAACAATTCGAATGTTGAGCTAAATAATTGAGATCAGGTGATTCTGTAATCATGGTGACAGGCCTGGCTTCACATCACATGCTTTTGTTCCTGACCTAACACACGTGTTCATACTCACACACACACACACACACACACACACACACACACACACACACACACACACACACACACACTCTCTCTCTCTATCTGAAACACACACTTACACAAACCCCTTTCGTTAATTAGTTAGGTAGAGCCAGTTTGATTTCATATTGTGTGTCTTTTGATAATTTTTTCAATAAATGTTTTTTTTTTATTCTACATGCTGGTTAATTTAATGCTGCACAAAAGTGAATGCCTGAAATGTCCACTATTTAGTACTCATTCACCTTCCATCTTTACAAGCTTTTGATATTCATTATAGTTGTTCAGCTGAGTTCTGTATTGATAGTTACCTAAGTATATTCACTGTATTGTATTGCATATGTATTAAAGCTTAATTGATCTGCTATTGTGTTGAATCATTGATGCGGTTGATGAAGGTATTAGCATTCATGAACAGTTGCACCCACATTTATTTGGGGCACAGAGCTAATGTACCAACAACAGAGTATATGGCTGAAGGGAAATGTAGCAGAGAGAGCCTGAGCTGTGTGATATGGTCACCGGGGACCATCCAGAAACTGAGGAGCAGAGACCAGATAGCAACTGCGGGTGTAATGATGCTAACAGTGTCCTCCTGCTGCACTGAGTTTTTGCGTGAGCAGCTTTTGTTAGATGCTCACACCGATGCTGGCTGAGAGATCCCGTGTGAGAAGTAATATACATGAAAGTTTTCTCTTCACTTGAACAGAAATACCTTCTTTACTTTATTTTGCTCTCTGCAAACAATAAGCCTCATTCACCAACCGTCTCAGGAAGAAATTGTTTCTTATACACCGCTTACGCAGTTTTTGCAAAGATTCTGGCATTTACCAACGTTTTCCTACTTTGGCTTTGTTCTTCAGTAAGAACTAAATCTACTCATACTGAAGACCAACACTTACATTCAAACCTTTTCTATTTATTGAAACTACGCCATCCAATAATCACTGCTTGCTCAAGCTATTTACACGACCAAAGTAGGACCATTTCTGCAGACCTGCTTGCACACTAGCATATTTACTGTGGCTGCAAGACATTGCAGATCGAGCCATAAAGAAATAAACATAAAAAGATCTTCCAAGACCGTGTCGATATATTTCCTGAGACTAATGAGTACCTCTTGGGACATTTTGGTCTACCAAGAGCTGTCCTCACGGAGGTTTGCAACAGCCTGGAGCCAGCGCTGCAGAGTCGTATCACATGTCTCACCCTGTACCCCCCACACAGCCAGGAACTGTCCACCTTTGGGTTTTTAAGTCAATGGGACTTTTTCAGTGGGAGCTCTGAGATATGGTGGGCATGTCACAGACATCCATCAGCCACGCTTTCATGTCGTGGATGGCAGAAATCAACTGGCGACACAATACGTTAAATTGCATGCTATCGCTAGTCTACTCAACACCACCGGCACAATAAACTGTTCACACTTGCGTATTAAGGCACCTTCTCCACATCTGGTCCCATATTACAAACGCAAGAAATACCACTCGATCGCTCTTCAACTCATCTGCGACTCCCAGCACCACCTTCTGAATGAGGTCTCCCGCTCCTACATTCTATAAGCAGTCCTGAGAGTTTGGCTTGTTGGTACGCATCTTTACGTAAGTATGATAATAATTCCAACAACAGCAGCCTTCTCTTCATGTAAGGACTTGTTTTGTTGAGACATGGAGGATATGCAGTGGCCCCCTGGTTATTGACACCAGTCACCAACCCTCAGACTCACCAGGAGGTCTTTTAATCAGAACACAGCCATACCTGCTCCACAATCAAGCGCAGCGATGGGATGTTAATAGGACGCTGGATGTGTTTGGACGCAGCAGGTGGCTTTACAAACGAGTGAAGGTGCATAAAGAGCTGAGAAACGATTTTATTCTTGAAAAGAAAAATAGAGAGCAAATGGACTACAGATTCTATCATTTTTACATTGTATGATCATTGGGCATCTTTTCATCATTTTAGATTTGTTGGATAATCTCGGTCTACTGTGAGAGACATGGTGCACCACATCCTTCTTAGCCACCACAACAGCAAGATGATGTGCGTCTTGACCCCCTCATGGGACCGGACAACAGACTCGCTGTCCAAATTGAAGAGCGATTAATGGCTCATTTGTAGCCTAAAATAAAGCAAAAATAAAAACAGGTTTCAAATTATATTTAAAAATAATTGTAATAACTTATTGAAATGTGTCAGAGATGGTTGCCAGTCTTCAGTGTTTGGACAATGCTCTGCTGAGGCCTCTACTACAAAGACGGTTCTACCTATCCAGGATAACTTTCTGTTATCTGGCTTAACTAAACCTAACAAATGAGATCACGCTACTTGGTCACATGAAGCTGGTTTCCAACTCCCTAAATCAACCTCGGTTTTTCCAATCTAGACATGAGCATGTTCACATTAAAGGGGAAGTGTTTGCTGCATCTGACCAATCACAAGCCTGGACAAGTGTACTGGCAGCAGAGCGGCACATTTTACAAACTAAAATATTACAAAAATATGAAAAGGTTAAACACATAATCCAGGCTAAAAGGAATACAGTTGCCACTGCAGGAAGGACTGCATGCAGGAAATCACAGACTGTGTGATTGCGTCATGGCTTCTAATATAACATTAATATCACTAGTACAGGAAAATCTGACTACTAATACATTTGTGTATTCCATTCAAATAAAATGTTGCTTTGATGTATTGTTTGTGTGTATGGCAACTTTAGCCTCATTCTTTTAGCTGCAGCCGCGGCTGTGTCAAACAGACTTGGAAGCGAATAAGAAAATATATATAAAAATAGAGTTCAAAGGGGGAGTGAAACAACGCTTTAGTACGTCAGTCAGTGTATGTTGTAGGATGATATTTTGATACTACTAAAGCACAATGAGAGCGCTTTGACATTGCTTTGGAAGCGGAAGTCGCAGCTCCCACATTTGTACACGATATATGTCAATAAGTACATTCAACCTGTCATAAAACAGACCATTTACATGTCTTACTTCCTCAGGTGGAGGCCACAGATGAGGGGACACTGTCTGTGAGCTCAGACAGAGCTTTGGAGATACACTTCAGTATTTTCTTACCAATTCTATAATTTCTCCATCTTAACATAGATGCTTGTTGTGGACCCTCAGCTTTAATTGATTTATGTATAGTCTACTGCTTGCTGATGTTGATGGTTTACACATAGGAGTAATATAAGTTTCACGTTTTCAACCTAGGCATGTAAAGGGTCAATGCAGACATGTTCAAGCCAGCTGTATTATTTGTTGGATTTGTTTCAGGTGGAGCAGATGATTTTCCATCCCTGTTTAAAAGCACACTAGAGCTGGAAATCTAGTAATAAATAACTTAAAATAAATACATATTTTTAATCTTAAATAACTTAACTGATAAAGACAGTGGAGCTGGAGGTGGAGAAATTAAAGTTTGAAAAGAAGGTCACTCAGAAACTCAATTTATGAATTGGCATGGGGAAAAACATCAACTAAAATGTTTTCTTCTTTCCCAGAAACGGGGGAATAAAAGAAACACATGATAACAGACAAAAGTCTGTCGGATTTCTTTTTTATGCAAAAACAAATTGAAAACAGATCATCCTCTCTGACGGCCCCGCCGGGAGGATGGTCCAAGGTGATGGGGTCCACAATATCGGGGGGTTTCTGGCTCTCCCTCCGTATGGTCGCAATATTATGCAGCACCGCACACACCGCTGTGGTCCTGCACGGCCGGGCACATTATGGGTTTACATTATGAACAGATGTGTGTTCGACCTGTCTTTGAAGATGCAGTGCAATTTTCATGTCAAAGTTGCGCCTCCGCCAGCTCAGACCAGATTTAACTGTGGCGCAGCCGGCACAGAGCTGTTTTTGTGGCTTCAGTGAACACAGTGCACATGAACGGATCTATCCAAAATCCTCCAGACAAGGGTTAGCTGTATAAAGCTGGCAGCTGATGCTAACAAATGTCTATTTCCTAGTACATGCAGGCAATGCTGGCATGAGTGCCCTTAAAGGAAAACTCACCTATCTCAGTTAATACAGCACACTTTAAGTGTGCTTCAAGTGACGACATTAACCATCAAATCTAAGTGAACATTTAGCGTTTTTCTTTCATTTTTTCTATTTCTGACTGTTCAAAAAAATCCCTAAACCCGGTGAAGGCTGGTGAACAGGTCACAAAATGCCTTTCAAAACCAGTAGCATATATTTCTCACTTTGATCATGACTTGAGTGTGTTTATCAGCATATCAATGAGAAAAACTAGCTTGCTCCATGTGATGATCTCATCTGAAACTACAGCACTCATATCAGCTTTTTCTTTCCAAATCAAGAATGCGTTTCACGACTTTCTGATTAAAAGCCAATCGATGGGTTTTGCCACAGAAAGCAAACGACGCTCACACATTCAATCAAAGCATGAATACAGGATCAATAACTCATTGAATCATAGTCAATTTAATTTTTTATTTTCAGAATGATGGTGTGTCTCTGTGTGTGTGTGTGTGTGTGTGTGTGTGTGTGTGTGTGTGTGTGTGTGTGTGTGTGTGTGTGTGAGAGAGAGAGAGACAACAGGGTACATACTCTCTCATGGGTTTATAAATGATACACCACAATGCACAGGAGCATGAATAGAATCAGTCTCGATGCTGCGTTGTGTTCAAGCCACCATCACGACTGCATGGTTGTTGATTCAGTAACAACACATGTTGGAGCAGAGAAGACAGAAACCAGGGAGAGAATCATCACATGTTTCCTCACTATAATCTCACTCTCACCTCCTCTCTTGGTCTCAGTGTTTGATATCATGTAGAGGCCAAGAACAGAGACAGACAGTAAACTAGAGTTTGTATTAGGCTTGGTAATGAGTATTGATTTCCACCAGAACAAAGCACTTACTTTTAATAGGAGTTGAACTAAAACTTTTCTTTTCCAAAACAGGATATTTATAGAGATAAATGAATAATTCAACTCAAACATACTGTAACATTTCTGTGGTATTCATGCGAACACATCATGAACTCTTAAACTAACCATATACGGAACCTTGAGTTTTAGTTTGTGTCCTCTTAGTTTTAAATGTAATATTACTAAGCCTATTTTTGCAAGCTTAGACATAAAATTATTTACAGTACATTAAAAGGAGGGGCATATTTTAAGGAAACCGTTTTAAATAGGCAGTCTGTCATGGCCCCCTAAAAATATTTACACACCAAGAGCTGGACAAAGAAATTACATTAAAAAAAGGGGAAATACACATTTGCAAATATTTTGGATCAAAACTATTCTTACCTGCTGCAATGCAAATTTGTGACAGTTGTCACAAAAAGGTTTTAAACAAATTTGTGTCAGCTCATTCTTCAGTAAAGTCCAAAATGATCCAGTGATGATAATCTTGTCTTGTTCCAACTCACTCGACAAAACTCGAGATTTTACAACCGAAAAAGTTGGGACGTTGTGTAAAAGGTAAGTAAAAACACAATGTGATGATTTGCAAATCATGCAAACTTATAAATAATTGAAAATAAACCAAAGACCACATATCAAATGTTGAAACTGAGACAGTTTGTTTTATGAAAAATGTATGCTGATTTTGTATTTGATACCAGCAACATGTTTGAAAAGTTGGGACAGGGTCATTTTACCACTGTGTTGCATCACCTCTTTTTTTTAACAACACTCTGTAAACATCTGGGAAGTAGAGACACCAGTTGCTGGAGTTTTGAAAGTGAAATGTTGTCCCGTTATTCCCTGATATAGAATTTAAGGTGCTCAACAATTCTGTGTCTTTTGTCGTATTTTATTTGTAAAGGGGGTTGTTCCTGTGGCAAACTGAAGGTTTCACATGTATGTATTCAAGATCCCACAATTGACACCACATGCCACAACAAAAAAACACATGACGGAATGAAGTCAAAAGGAACTCTGTTGATCCCATGATAAACATGAATGTGGCATAGATCAGCAACACAATGAATACAAATGTAAAGCTTTTAGTGTTCCCTGGTACAAAGTTGCCCCAACAAGTGACATGGAAGAAGTCTTAAACCACCAGGATTCTTCATACAGTTAAACTTTGTAACTAAACAAGAAAGGCCTTTGTCAAGAAGGTGTCCAGGGACACAATAGTCAGTCTATCAAGGTTATATAAATCCTATGCGGTGATAGGAAAACAAAGAATAACCATGTCAGCACCACTTTATCAATCAGGACTTGATTATAGAGCTTTCTCCGGGCTGGCGGGGCAGCAGTGTTGACCCGGCCGAAGACTGGTGGCGCGGCAGCAACGGCCAAACTGAATACAGGAGCTGAGGAGATGGCGTTGAGCCACCCTGGAACAGGAACTGGAATGGCTGCGTCAACCCAACAGGATACTGGAGGGGACTCAGGCCCAGGAGCAGGAGACTGGGGACCAGGAACGGAAGACTCGGATCAGGAGCAGGAGACTGGGGACCAGGAGCTGAAGCTGAAGAGATGTCAGCTGGGGCGGTGGGCACCAGCTCCTCCGTGGCACTCGGCAGTCAGTCATCCTCGGTGTTGGGCAGCGGGTACTCCGTACTGTTGGGCAGCGGGCTGGCAGGCCTCAACTCTGGTTTAACTGACAGGTTACAAGATGAACATGGAAGCTCCTCCAAACTCCTCCTGAGTTTTACAATCTCTGCCAAAGTTTTACCCATTTCAGACACTTCCTGGAGCTTTGGACTGGAACAAATTGCACTCCCCATCACCTGATAAGCCACCAACTCTTTAACAGCCAAGGAATGCTGTCTGTCATGAACGTTCTTCCACAGTCACCTGACCTCAACCCCACTGAACATTTATAAGGCACTTCAAGCCAAATGTTTCTGACATCACAAGGAGGACTTTGGAACATGGTCAGATCATAATTGGATGATTATTAGGCTTTGAAGGCTTTGAAGTTCACACAGCTCATATGTTGTTGTCATCAAAGCAAAATGAGGCCAAACAAATAGAGATATTCTGAAATTCAATTTCACAAATATAACATAATATAATATAATATAATATAATATAATATAATATAATATAATATAATATAATATAATATAATATAATATAATATAATATAACATAACATAACATAATATAATATAATATAATATAATATTTGGCAACATTATCTTTGCTCAAAGCCACATGTTCATACCTGTTACAAATGACCACAAGTACCATTCCTCTCTACCAAATGAGCCTATTCATAAATTAATGGATAAACATCAGGTGATTTATCACTGTAAATTGTGTGCACAGGTTTGATAAATACAAATTCTCTTGGTTGTACAGACAGTTCTTTCACATTTACATCTAGTTTTGAGCATTTGTTTATAAATTAAATTCCTGGACTTCTGCATGCAATAATACTTTAAACAAGGGTTTGATGTTTTATGAAATCTTGATCCATAGTAACCATAACTTCATCCATACTGAACGTACTGAAATGTGACTCGAGTGCAATGTTTTTTTGCATTGTTTTGTTTTTCAGAAAGGTGAGAACTTGTACCATTTCAGACGACATCCGTGAACAAATTCACAGCGTGAGAAAGAACAATGGTCTCCTCAGCATGTGATTTTTTATTGCAAAAGAACAATTAATTCACTGCCACAGCCGCAGATGAGCTGGCAGGCCGTTATTTGATTCCTGCCAGCTGTGTGGGAGGTGGTCACTGCTGAATGCATCTCTGTCTTTAGAGGAGTCCTTGAACAGGCAGCAACAAATTATAGGCGGAGCTGTCGTCAATGGACAGGAAAACATGGCCAGCTCTCAGTTGTATTAATTACTGCAGTACTGACAGCAGTATTGGACGAGACCACAGAGCTGTAATTAATGCAGAGGGGTAATTATCATATCAATTTACCCTGCTGTTTGTCATTTAAATCGATTTACACAATCCCTTTGTACAAAAATACACCTCATAAATTCAGAAGCATGTTTATTAGTGTCCATTCTAAACATCATTTTTATCATAAATGGTAAGAATATTTGAGCTAAATTTCACATTATTTATCTTTATATGTGTTAGTTTGTGTGTCCTATGTATGTACTTTTAGGTTGCATGCAGTAATTGGAGGACAATGAGACATGAGGCTGTTGATACAAATGTTATGATGATTAGAATAAATGGGCTTTGTGTGTGTGTGTGTGTGTGTGTGTGTGTGTGTGTGTGTGTGTGTGTGTGTGTGTGTGTGTGTGTGTGTGTGTGTGTGTGTTGATGAATGAAGAAGATCAGTGAGTCTGATTTTCCAGCATAGATGTAACAGTGGAATAATGTGCGAGCCATCAGAGTGATGAGGTGATCCGACCTTCCTCGCTCGAGTTCCGTCCATCCCTTCAGCCTTTCACCTCAGCATCACGCATACACAATCAGCCCTCATCCATCTCTGTTGTTTCTCACCTTCATCCAGTGTCCCCACTGTAACACACATGGAACACAACAGCACTTAGTTTGGATCAGGAAACTGTGATTCAGAATTACATTGCTTCACATTACTTGTTTAACATCTGGCTCAGAGTATAGGAGATAGTATAACCCTAAGATAACCTTCCTGATTTAACTTATTTTTAGGTTTTGGTTTTTGCCTGGAACCAAAACCAAAATTGGCAAGAGTTTAAGTGGAGGTTCATTCTCTGAGATCAATTCTGTAGAAGAGCTTCACACTTCTGACTTGACTTGTCTTGCTTACGATTTGGCTCCCTGAAGGTATATTCCCCCTGAATGTGAGGCAATCTTTAGAGGTGGTGCAATTGCACATGCAATCAATGTGAGGATGCAAGTGGAAGTGAGCAGATGTGAATTGCTCTGGGCCAGCAGCATGAGGCAAAAAAGTTTTAAGTGTTTCAACTTGAGTAAAAGTTCTTATTGCATGGCTTGCCACTCCAACTCATGAATGTAAAGATACGAAGGAAAGGAAATGGAGAAAGACTGCAGGAAAATGATATAAAGAGAATTGAGTTTGTGATAGATTTTTAAATCTTGGCAGTCACATAAATACATATGCAGGTACAGAGTTCTGCACCAGGAACCCGCAGATAACCTATAGAAATCATTTGAAACAGGTCAAAATATACATTTGTATTATAGTGTAATTCCCAGATATATGTATGGGTAAAATGAAAAATAAAGGAAACAAAATGAAAATACAAGCACAGTTTACAAAAAAAAAATACTCCACAGTAATTCTATCAAATTTAATTGGCCACATTTTTCCACTTTGTTTTTGGAAATTACAGCTGAGTAAGAGCAATGGAGCAGTCGATTTGGATATACTGCATGAGCACACGATTACAACAAAAAAGTTAATCCTTGTTTCATGTGAGGGCAGCACAATGGTGCATTGGTGCAGTGGTTAGCACCGTCTCCACACAGAAAGAAGGGTCTGGGTTAGATTCCGGGCCGTTCTGTGTGAGTCTACATGTTCTCCGTGTGCCTGCGTGGGTTCTCTCCGGTACTCCGGCTTCCTCCCACCGTTCAAAAACATGCGTCTCAGGTTAATTGGTGGTTCTAGAAATGTCCCTGATGTGTGAATGAGAGCGTGAACGGTCTTTGTTTCTGTCTGTCTCTACGTGTTGGCTCTGTGATGGACTGGGACCTGTCCAGGTGAACCCTGCCTTCACCCAAAGTGAGCTGGGAGCGATGGATCGTCAAATATTCTATATACTATACTATGTACTTGGCCTATTTATTGGAAGCACTGCATATTGTTAGAACATTCCACCATCTACTCAGAACCGAGTCGCGGGCTACTGGTACTGCTCGAGCTACGGGTTGGAGACTGCTGATTTAGGGCATGTCCAAATTCACCTTTGCTAGTTTAATGGTGCATAATCTGAGCACAAAATAAAGTTTATGGTTCAAAGGGGTTGTATTTCGTCTCTTTTTAAATTCTATCAATATTTGGGCGTAACATGAACTAAACCATCTGGGGTCATCTTCCACTGCTGCTAAAAGCTAGGTGGGTTTTCATCTTGGCAGATTGTCATAACAACTGATTTGAAAACTAAAGAAATAACACTCCTCTGCAGGGAAAACTGTTCTGCTCAAATGCAGATTAAAGAGATTAACATACTATTTCACATTGTATATTTTCTCTTTTTTTTTTTTTATTTTTAGTCATTTGTTTATTTGTGCACCAATTCACATCCCTGTTAAATGCTTTTTTTTTTTTTTTTTTTTTTTTTAATAAACAACAGTAAGATACTGACTTCAGACTAGGTTTTTGGTTGGTCAATTGTTGTCACTTGCTGCTGCTTCAATATAGCAATGTGCTAAAAATGTGCTTTACCACACATTCTCTTAAGACCACCATGGCTGTGGGCACTCAGATGGGTACATGTGCTACTTAATGGATGGGAAAAACTGTGTTGGTCTGAAGCACAATTAACAACACTCGCATTGTGTTGCACTTGTAAAGTAGAACTCAGAGTTGTGCACAGGTTCAGTGCAGAAAGAGAAACATGATGCAAGAGAAACCAGATTTTAAGGTTCTGTCTCTGCTCGGTTGAGGTCAACTCAGTGGGAACAAAATCATTGATTTCTCTCTGGACTGTACTAACAGGGGTGCGTCATTCATATAAACACATAAAGATGCAGGCGGGAGGGGAATATACAGATGTGCACACACGTCTGAACAATACAACACCCACACATGCAGGCACACATTTAGCTCATTTCATCTCTGCTGTTTCGGCATCTGACACCAGAGCTCCTATTGGCTGGCTCTGGGCTCGAATTTATGATGATGGTCTGAAGTGAGACGTGTTGGAGAAGAGGGATGTGTCCTGCTTTGTGTTCTTGGCAAGCAGAGGCTAAGGCCATGCCAGCTGCTTTGCTTCAAAAAATGACATCCCAGTCTGAGTCAGTAGAGCAGAGTCGGACTAACCGAGCACAGCGCCCTATCAATCTCACTACGCAATAGCAATCTGAGTGATGCAAACTGTCGACGGCACAGATGGGGAGGTTTATAACCATAATTTGACATGTCATGCCAATTATTGATCCCTTCTGCAGTACAGATGTATGAATCAGTAATCATAATTATGCACACTGTGGTATTCCGTGACGCGAATATTGATTTTCAGAGTCACGTAAACTGCTTTTCTATCGCAAAGCTAGTTGACAATGAGTTGAACTAGCTAGGACTGACTACCTTTGAAACTGCACTGAATCATGTACAATTTTAATACAATTTTATTTATAGCACCAAAACACAACACAAAGTATCTCTGCTTTAATGTCTATTTAATGTATTTGTGCCCATTTTCAATAAAATGAGCCCAATTAGCTGAAGAAAGCTGATTAAAGTAAAATCATCTAATTCAGTAGAAAATAATCTTTGTGAACCATGAATATTTTTACACAATTTCTCGGCAATCAATCCAAGAAAATGCAGTTGAGAAGTTTCTGTCTGGACCAATGTGGTTGACAAACTTGCTGGACAACATTGTTATTCACAGAACATTGTTGCAAGCATTCCTAATAAAAATTACAATATAATATTTATTAAACATATTTATTTCAATTATTGTTCTACTATCAGGGGTAATTTTTGTATTATCATCATCAAAATAATTTAAAAGATACTATAATCCAGCCACGGTGATGCATCTCACTGTAAGATGTTGTTGGGTAAAGTGGATTCATTTATTCTAGTTTTCAGCAGAAATAATTTTGTATGTAGATTAATTTAAAACATTTGACATTTCCATCAGCGTGAGTTGAAATTTCTCAACAAATGGGATTCCTAAAAATGTCAGATGCAAATGAAGGCTGCTGATTGTCGTTGTGGCTCCGCAGCTCGTGCTTTGACGGGTATTGTTTTATCCCCATTCTGACGCAACCTCCTCACATCTCATTTCCAGTCCTGCTGACAGTCCTTGATGAGGATTTCCCTGCACTGCAACCCCTCCACACCCCCCTCAGTTAATTTACACTGCCGACTCCTGGAGTCCTGCATGTATGCATTATTATAATCCAAATGAAATAAAAGGACCCAGATGATTGCATCGATTGTAAGGTTGATTGTTACAGTAGGTGAAGTGAAAGGAATACTCTGACAGGTTGACAGCAGTGAGAGAGTGTGCAAATTAAATAATGGAAAGGCACAAGTTAAATTATCACAATGGAATTAAATACTGCTTCAATCTTAGCTGTAGTTGTAATTCTAATATTTAACTAAATGATATGCCGAAGCATTGTGATTCCTTGTTGAAGCACTCTCTGTCAATGCCACAAGACATTATAGCATGTGCAGCTTGTGTTTCATAGACAATCAGGCAACTTGGGTGAATTCAGACAAACAAACAAAAGTTATAGATCTATGTTTGCCAATTATCCATAATAAAAGTTAAGGACGATTCAAATTACACGAGTTTCCTGGAAGAAACAACACAAGAGGAGGGCAACCTTAAATGACCTTAAAATAAGAGATACAAAGGGAGTGTTGACAGCTGTGATGGACCAGATGTGACCAGATGTGGTTTATCAATAAACATTTAAGACAGTGGAAATTTGCTAAATAATGGCCAAATAAATTGTTCTCTGAGCTCTCCATGTGTTTCATTTGTAAAGGTTATGAACTATTTGATATTGTATTAACTGTGTCTAATTACAGCTTGTGTTGACTCAGGCCCATGTTAGAAACATTAAATTAGGTGTCAGCATTATTTGGTTATAAGGATAGATTGGCGTTTCACTGTAGCATATTTTGGATCTGACATATCATTGTATTTGATTTCTAAATAGACTGTGATCTAGAAAAATGGTTTCCAATAAAGTATTAGGATATCCTGTTTGGTTTCTGATTAGAGTATACTTTGGTTTAATTGTATCTTAGTATATTCGGGTATGGAGTCTAATTAGGTTTTAACTGTTTGATTAATAAAGGACATTATTACACTGTTGTTATGATTGTGTCCTATTAGTCTTAGGTGGAGTGCAAACATGTTTTGTAGGCTGTTGTGGACCTGCATTTCTTGCATTTGTAGCTGTTTGTTAAAACCTGGAAAACCTCCACAGACCACTCACAGCATCACCTCTGTGTTCTGACTGATTGAAAGTGATTTCTCTGTCCGTCTTTAAAGCCAGGAGTGCTCGGCACCCCCTGGACTCTCATAAACCTTTAATCCGGATCATTTTCACACACAAAGCTGCATTTAGCACCTGCCTACTATCTAATCAACCTCAGCATATCAGCGCTGATCATTTGGACAGCATGAACAGGTCTATGATTAATGCAGCTTATAAAGCATGCCCGGGCTGTCTCAGCCAGATCGATCATCATCCTCCTCTGATACTGGTTTCCAATTACTTTGATGGTTTTGGCCTTTGTTTGTTATTGTACATGCTGAGATTTTCAATGAACCTTTTATGATTCAAACAGTAGTGTTTCCGTGGTCTGGGGTTGGTGGTATTTAGTCCCACCTCTGCACCAGTAAGTAAATTATCACAGCCGGAGGTGTTTGACAATGTAAGTGCAAAAGTTGATACGTTTTTGTGGACATGGAGTTAAATCTAATTTATATTGGTATTTTCGGATATGTTCTCCAACTTTTTTGTGAGAAATAAGGGAAGATTGTGGTTTGGATAAACAAAATGAATTAAAAACAACCAAATAAAGCTGCATTGTCTCCAAAACTTACAGAGCAGCATGAGCATTCATTTTGAGCACTGTCTTAAAAATGACCCAGGATACGACACCGAACCTTCCCTTCAAAAAGATTTTGAAGCTCTATTTAATATCTGATTTTGTCTGCCTTTATTTGATAAACAAACCGAAACATAATTCATATTTAGGTATTTGAGCAGACCGCTGATGATGGAGGACAGTCTCAAATCACCAGCGACATTGTGATGTCATTTATTTCTAAGAAGTTGGGAAATAGAGAGAAAGTATATCAGATCTGGAGGGTTTCAGTTACCAGAAGGCAGGACAGCAGACATATAAGGCCTCGGACACACCGGCTGCGTGGCGAGTGTGTTACCGCCGACGCACGTCTCAGCTGAAGCCTGCTTGTGTATGTGTGTGTGTGTGTGTGTGTGTGTGTGTGTGTGTGTGTGTGTTTATCCACACCGGCTGCGTGCCAGCTGCGGTCCTGCAGCTGCAGGTCCTACCATTGAATTAATGACTGTCTCTTCGATAATGGCCATCAGTATAGTATTATTAAGATCTGACAAGTGATGAGTTGTAACCAAAAAGCCGGCGCAAGGTTTTTGTTTACCCTCGTACAGAGCGACACACACACACACACACACACACACACACACACACACACACACACACACACACACACACAGAGGAGAGATGCAGAGAGAGAGCAGAGAAGAAAATCACGCCACTCACCTGGTAATGTGTCTTAATGATATAATTGGGGCCTACACTGTGTTTTTATTCTGATTATACAGTTGAAATGTGATCACAGATCGTTTCCTGTATATTTTAGGAACCGCACGGCACGGGTGAAAAATAGCCGTTGGGTCTATTTTATAAATGACGCGACGAACATGTGAGCTGTGAGACGCGGTGTGGATGCTATTATCTGTTAATATGGATGCCAAAAGGAAATGACACCATGCAAACAGTGTGTTTCAGGCCTAAGACAGCTATAAGTACCTGACTATCCCTGGGGGTAACCATGTCCAGGATGCAAACCCCAGCCAAACAACCAGCCCACCATATTGTAAAGCATGTAATACACCTATCAGTCAGCTGCAGGACACTGTGTCAGTGTCTTGTTTTGCCTTGCAGAGGCCGGAGCCTAAATCTAAGGCTTGTGTTGTGTTGTGTTGGATAGAGGCACCACAGATTCCAGTTTAAGTCATTTTATTCTGTCACTGGACAGATTTCTGACTGTTCTTTAACATGTATCTTCAGAAATGAGTGATACATTTTCACGGACTTTTGACCAACAATATCATGTGGTATAAATATGTACCTGGTAATGGACAGATGGTGCAGTCACTGGACAGTCCTGGAACGAGAATGATTTGAAATGATACTACAAATATGAAAGCAATCGTGTGTCCACACGCACAGGCTGGTAGTTGTTTACAATATAGCTTACGTGTTGTTTATACAGACATAATGGGGATGAGTCTAAACTCATGTTGAAGGTCCTCCAGGTATGTATGTATAGAAATGATAATGAAATTATGAACAAAAATGAACAAACTTAACATGCTGCAACAGTAAGCTAACCACAGGAGGACATCGATGCCACTGATGTCAATACACAAAACCCTCTGAAAATGGATTGCAATTCACGGAGGGTTCCATCCAAAGTTTGCTGCCCTGAGACTCTATGAGCCGAGAAAATCAGGAGGGTGAGGACTGATGAGCGTCAGAGCCGCTATGCAGGATGAAAGGAGCACCTATGAACACATAACACATCAGAAAGGTGGGGCCCTGGGATGAACTGTCAAGAAAGTGTCTCAGGAACAGAAGACAGGGGTTGATGAAGAGGAAAAGAAAGTCTCATGAACAACACCCCCCCTCCCCCCCGATTGGATCTGCCAACGGCAGATAGAAGTGGCCAACAACTATAAAATCCTACCACAGTGGCAGGAAAGCACAGAGGCTCTGATCGTCCAGCACGTAGAAACAGGGTGGAGGATGCAACCCTGGACCGGGTATAAGGGGCATAATCAAGTCTCTTGGGGGCAATTAACCCATTCTCAGCACATATGTTTCTGTACATTGTCCAAGTCCCAATGGGGCACACCAGCGAAAGGTGTTGAGAAGAACAGAGCTAAGATCCTGCGGGACTTCAAGTTCCATCAACGCCAGGAAGAAGGAGCATGAGATATATCGTGTTCCTTAGAGGATTATGTTGATTGACTTTGTACAGGTCCTCAAACTTCTCCCATACTGCTTTCGATGACATGCGTCGAGCTCTCACCTCTGTTATTTTCTATGCAAACGCACACCACACACAGCTGCTGTCCTATTTTTAAGCATCAGCGCCTCCTGTCCCCCCAAAAAAGAAAAAAAACACATGCTTTCTTAACTCCCATTCCTTTACTTGGCACCTGCTGGCCACCGTATCTTGACCTCTGTTCCTCACTGGACTTGAGGCTGTCACAGTGGAGAAGTTAATGACAGATCTTCACTCAGCAGTCCCTGCGCCCTAAAGATAACATTAAAAATCCATTTTCTGTCCTGTTATAGCTGAAGTTATTGACTTTTCTGGTGAGGAATCAATGAAAATAATGACCAGAAGACTCCTGAATCTAGGACAATGCAGCACATTTAGTTTGCAGCATTTGCTGGAAAGAAAAATATGAAAAATGAACTGCATGCACAGAATTTTAGGCTACATCAGTGATGTATTACAAGTGTGGGTATTAACTTTTCAAAAATAATAAAATTTTAGCTATATTATAACTGTAGCTAAACGTTTGATGAACAATGAAGTACACACTACATAATATGGTTATTCAAATCAAGAGGCAAAACAGTAATTCATAACGGCTGCTGAAGCAGCACCTCCTCTTCCCCCACCTCTAATAGATAACAATTCATATCTATTATTCAAAATAATCATGATGCAAGTATTATCAAAAGTGATTTTAACCTACATGTGGACAGATTTCAAAGCCATGGAATGTTTAAAAATTTAATTATGAGGATTTTACTCAGCATGCTACTGGATCCATTCATATCCACTGCAACATCTTAGATCTGATGGCACATTGGCTGTAGCTGTGTCATATTTGTAATGTTTTGTAATGTGTGCGCACCACAGAGAAATACAGAATGCCTTGTTAAAAAACAGCAACCCTGTGGTTGATGCAAATTTCACGACTCATTTAGTAAATATAGCAGCAGTTATTCTACACAGTGTTACACCCTGCCTCTGCTGAAGAAGAAGCATTTAAAGGAAGTGTCACATCCTTTTTCTTTTGTCATCTCCGTCACAACCCTTTCGCCAAGAGGGTCAAAGTTTAACGTGCACTTTTATAATGAAGTAGTGTGTCCCCATTGTATACACACTACATGCAACAGTACATACTTTATAAGGGTAGCTGCAGTAAGTACTAAATGCAAAAAGATATATTATGTGATTCAGAGCACGGGGCCAGTAACCTGTCATTTCCCCAGTAACTCGTTCTCTCTCTCTCTCTGTGGGAGTACCTGAGTGGCAGCAGGTTCACTGGGGCCAGAGTAGAACCTCAGCAGCTGCACAACATGTTCATAATCAAAGCCTCCACAAGTACCCAGCTCTCACGGTCGACCAGGATTTCTCTGGGATAGTTTCCACAATGTACTTGTGTAAGTTACCCAGAACAGGATTGGCTTCCAAACAAATTGCGATATGGCTGCAGGTTCATACCTTTAACTCACTTTTAGATAAGTTCACCTTCAACAGAAAGAATCTTCTCATGCCAAACACTGAACATACTGCACCATGAAACATCTCATAGAAGAAACAATTTTAACTTTAACTACTGGGAATGTCAATGGTTGATTCATCACTACAGCCTCACAAAACCTGTTATGTTAATGTTAATTAATGGATACACAAAATACAGTTGGACAGATTAATTAAGGAATGCTTTCTTTCTTTTTGTTTAACTTTAATGGTCTCTTTAAAAAACATAGTCTTTCATATTATTTGATATTGCAGCAGCACTGTTCTCAGATGGCAACATCTGTCTGTCTGAAATACCTCAACCAATACTAAATATGGATTACTGTGGAATTTATCTCAGACATTTGTGTCCTCCCTAGGATGGATAATAAATTCATAGCAAATGAGCAGCTTATGCTGACTTCCAACATTTTACATGACTTTTACATTGTGCCAATCAACACTTTGGTTTTGTTTGCCTGTCGTCCTGGAGGAAAGGGACCTCCAAAAGAAAAATCTGTCATTACGTTTTTGGGTTGTACGATCATACGTACCACCGTTCGTATGTGCGTTCTATTGTCATGAATGCAAGCTCGAATGCTCTGAGGAAATTTCAAACTTGGCTCAAATGTTCACATGGTATCAAGGATAAAGTAAGTAAATTTGGGGGGGTCAAAGGTCACTGTGGACATAACTCAAGAAGTCCTACACTTATTATGCTAAATTGTGTTTGTAGGGTGTTTGCACTATATTTCACATGTGGTTGTACAGTGACTTGGTGACACTGATCGTGGGTGTCCACATTCAAACCGTGGTTATTGTATAGATGTTCTGTGCTTTCAGATTGAAAATGTGTGAAGCATTCATGTCTTAGAGTTTGTTGCTGCAACGTTAATATTTGAAGCATTGACTACCGTTGCAGCTCCAGCAAATTCAGCCAAAGAGCAAATTGTTTAATACAAAAGTAGTTTTTAATAGCCCCACAATTTCACCAGAGGATGTGCAGGTACATTTTGCAGCTTTTCGTGTCAAAGTGTATGCATCTACAAACAGACAGTGATTTTCTGCAGGGGAGGTTTGCCAGGGAAAAAGCGTTTGGTTTCCAAAAAGAACCTTAGAGCAAAACAGCAGTTTTCCAGTGAACATACAGGCAAAGACCAGGTTTTGGAATAATCTGCTCTGGACAGATGAATAAAAGATTTGTTTGGCAACAATAACAATAGAAATGGTTGGCACCAACCCAAAACAGATTTTCAGGAAAACAACCTTAAACCAACTGTGAAGCAGGCTGTTGGAAATTTTATGATCTGCAAATGTCATGGTTTATTGATTACGTCGCTGCCTCGGGACTGGGCAATGATTGATTTAACTATGAATTTAGCATCACATAAAAGCGGGCAAGGTAACATGAGACCATCTGTCCAAAAGTTGAAGTTGAACCTAGACCTTTCGACAGGATGTTTCTAAACCCAGCAGCAGATCTGACATGTTTTGGTTCAGATAGAAGAAGTGGAGGGTTAAGGACTAGCTAAGTCAAGAAAACAAAAGCCCAGATGAGAATCCCATTGAAATGCTGTGTGGGGATTTGAATCTAGCAGTAAATGTAAGAAAATATCTGAAGGCTTTAGGGTTGCCCTCAAACAGTCAACTAAACATCAGTTGATGTTAATAATCCAAGTTTTCATTTGTGTGTTTTTGAGAAACTCGTGTGCATTCCCACCATCAGAAGCAGTACAGGTGAGGTGCGAGTGGAGGAGGAAACTATATAAACATAAACCAAATGGTGTTATTGCCAAGACTTTCTAGCTATGGTAATACTTCATGTAATGTGTTTGAATAAAAATGGAATAAATGATCAACAAATGATACATTCGACAAAGACTGATCCATTTGTTGTTGCCACCTGATTGAACTGACATGACCCAGTTCAGTGAGTCACGATTCAGTCCGTCTGTCAACACAACCTCAAATGATATGTGGAAGCTGCACATGTCACAGAGACATTGTCCTCATAGTTGTTCAACTATGGCAGCAAAACTTTCCAAAGTATGGGATCTTTTTGGCCAGGTCAAGGACCCCGTGAAGGTAACATGCAAACTTAGCATGTGTGGGAAGAAACCCACAAAGCCATGTAGGGAATTGCACACAAGGAAACCTTTCTATACAACCATTAATATGTTTTTTTCAAATTGCTGATAAGGAACATAGACTTGTCATTGTCACAAGACTGAGATGTGTTTTCAACCCCTTTTCCAAAAAAAAAAAAATTGTAAAATGTAAATACAAACAGAAGGCAATGATTTGCAAATCACATTAACCATTATTTGATTGAGAATAGACAAAAGACAACATATCAAATGTTGAAACAGAGACATTTTATTGTCTTGTGAAAAATATATGCCCATTTTGAATTTAATGCCAGAAACACATCTCCAACGATTTGGAACAGTGGCAACAAAAGACTGGAAAGGTTGTGTAGAGCTGAACAAAACCACTTGGTGGAACATCTCGCAACTAATTAGGTTAATTGGCAACAGATCAGTAACATGATTGGGTATAAAAATATCATTTCAGAGAGGCAGAGTCTCTCAGCAGTGAAGATGGTGAGAGGTTCACCACTCTGTGAAAGACTGTGTTTGAAAATAGTGCAACAATTTAAGAATAATGTTCCTCAACGTAAAACTACAAAGAATTAGTGGATTTCATCATCTATGGTTCATAATAGCATTAAAAGATTCAGAGAATCTGGAGAAATCTCTGAACATAAGGGACAAGGCTGAAAACCAATATTGGATGGTGGTGATCTTCAGGCCCTCAGGCAGCACTGCATTAAAAACACTATTCTATGATGAAAATCACTGCATGGGCTCAGGAACACTTGTGAAAACCATCGTCTGTGAACACAGTTCATCGCTACGTCCACAAATGCAGGTTAAAACTCTCCAAAGAAGAAACCAGATAGAAACATGATCCAGAAACACCGCCGCCTTCTCTGGACTGAGATCATTGAAGTTGGACTGAGGTGAAGTGGAAAACTGTCCTGAGGTCTGATGGATCACAATCTGAGATTCTGTTTGGAAATCATAGCTCTCCGGGCTAAAGAGAAAACGGACCATCCAGCTTGTTATCAGTGTTCAGTTGTAAAGCCAGCATCTGTTACGGTACAGGGATGCATTGGTACACATGACATGGGTAGATTGCACATGATTCACATTCTGTTTTCATTTACATTTGACACAGCGTCCCAACTTTTTTGGGTAACGAGGTTGTACACAAATCAGAAAAGAAACACACCGACTAAGAAGTCAAAAGTTTAAGACACTGATTCTTTTCCTTTTTTGTTCTTTTCTTTTCCCTGGTCCTGGCTTGCTGTGGTGTTCACAGAAGGAAACTCATTGAGTTCAAGTCACACACTGCAACAGCAGAAGCACCCCTGACTGTATGAAATTAAACAGGACTGACCATGTAATTGCTCCTGCAGGGACTGCTCTGCCTCAATAACAGGCATTGTGATTGGGTTTGGGGAATGGCTGCCCTGACAGTGAGACCAAATAAATAAGAGAGAGGGTGGGAGGGTATTCTGGTCAGCGGTCATGTGCACGACAACAAGACAGCACCCAGGGGAGGCAGACAGCCAGGTGTGGCCTGCCCTGCTTATAACTACACACGTATACACACAGTAGGTTCGACTCAAAGACATGACAACCCTCCCGTCAGAGACTGCATAAAAATAATTGATCAGACATTACAGGATGTGACAGGTAGTCGTGGGTCAGTTGTAGGAAGCAGGCCTCAGGTTGCACAGGACAATTATTCCCTTCTACAGTATGACTCCTACTGGCTACCACTTCTTTCCCTCTTTCTTTGTTACAGATAATACAATATTTACTCTCCATAATAATTATTAAAATATTTTTTTTTGTAAATAGATTTTTTTTTTTTATGTGTGTAATAAAGAGTGACATGAATAAAAAAATGCATCTGTTCACTCAGTCAATTAAAGTATAATTGTGATTCGTTACAATTTACAAGGCTACAGGTCTTGTTTTTATTGGTTGGTTACTGGTTGAGTCAAACTACAGTTCAGTACTGGGTGTCTATGACAGGTGCTCCTTATGTATAACATGTATAAGCCTGCTAAAATCCTGCCTTTTTTTTTCATAAATTTGCTGATTCAACCTTAACCGTACCCAACCACTGGATTCCATTGGGACCGACTCTGTCATGCTCCAGCTGGAACCGGCTGCCCAAGCTGATTGCAGTCATAGTAAATAATGGTTGGATTTCACACACCACATGTTTAAGAAGCATCCCAGAAGTGTCTCTCCATTCTGACAGTCTACTTGTCGACAAGTCAGACACAGGAAAAGCATAGAGAATCCAATAACTTTTAAAATAAAACACTCTGTGAAGACTCCCAATTATATATCACATCACTACAACAGCATCACGGCAGGTGGAACAGACCAGAATTCAATCAGTCAGAGGATTTTTTTTTAGTTGAAAAAGACAAGGTGTTATGTGACATCACAAATCCTTTTCATCAGGACAACCCCAGAAATGACAGAAAATTGAATTTAATTGCAGGAGTTTTAGGAATGGAAGGTGAATTAGCTACCATATAAATGCATGACTTTGCCAGACTTAATGAATAATATATGTGCTATCAAGTACTTGTAAAGAGCAATTCAGTAGTTATTCATCTTGAAAACCAAAGAAAAACCGTGTCCAGTGTCCGGCATGTCACAGGTCAAGGCCTGTGAGATATTATTTGCTGTTTGGTCTGCACCTCTAAATAGTCAACTAAACATGAATCTATGAGAAGACTCATTGTTGCCCAAGTTTTCATTAGTTTGTTAGTTGCAGGAAAAACCCTTCAAATCAAACTCACTGTACCACTATTTTAAACAGTGGCTCTAGTGGACGAGGAGAAACACCGTAGACCAAATGGGTTTCCTACCAAGGCTTTAATGAGCCGGAGTAATAGTTTATGCTGTGTGTTTGTGTCATAATAGAAAGTGAAAACAAAACCATTTAATTTTGACAAAGTCAAATTTATTTAATCAATTTTAACCATTTGTTACTTATGATTACATTTTTAGTTTTGAAAAACTAAACGGAGTTTAAAAAAAATATCAAAGTACTAAAACAACCTTCTGAAACACTGAAACAGTCTTCACAATGTTGACACTGCATTTTAACAGATGTATTGATAAGGCAATTTTTCTCACTGTGTGTGTGTGTGTGTGTGTGTGTGTGTGTGTGTGTGTGTGTGTGTGTGTGTGTGTGCGTGCGCGCATGTAATAAGAGACACACATCTGGTCATTGCACAAACTACCAAAATCCTACATTGGGGCGTAACTACTAGATACAAATGCTCCTGTTTCATAATAAATGCTTTTCATCTGCGTAACTAGGTGGAGGCTGGTGTTGTGAGGTTAAAGGAAATGTTACATGCTGGCATAGGAGTAGGCATGGGTAGTTTTAAACAACCAGATAATTGGGCTGTTCTGAAAATGGGAAGTAGCAGAGAAGCAGTCCGTCTATCTACAACCACCAAAGAGTGGCTGCAGGCTTGAGGTAATGTTACCACCTCACATTGTGCTCACGTTTATTATCACAGTAATCTTGTATTTGACTGATACGTTATGTTTGTAACAAAAGATTACAGTAGGTTGGGCGTGCCTTGAAAACCTCCAGAGGGAGACATTCTGATCAGATACTGGAGCCACCTCAGCTGACTCCTGTCAACACGAAGTAGTGGCGACTCTATTCCTGCAGAGAAAACTCATTTTAGCCACTTGTAGCCGTGATTTCATTCTTTCGGTCACTACCCAGAGGTTGTGACCATAGATGAGGTTCAGAACGTGACTGGTAAATTAAAAGGGTTGCCTTTCGACTCAGCTCACTCTTCAACAAAGCGGTTCAGTGCAGCACCTGCTTTATTGTTGATGCTTACTCATGAACCCCGAGATATTAAAACTTTTCCACTTGGAGCAGGCACCCAGTTCCCTAACTGGTGGGAGCAATCCATAGTTTTCTGGCAGATCCCCATGGCTTTAGACTCCCCAGCTGCTCACACATACACATGCATGCAGTATAAATATATAATACATTATTTGTTAATACATGCTGTATTACATTTTTCCATTGTCCGTCGGGGGGAAAAGCATGGGGCCCTGTATGACACAGTGTTTTCGTAATAACCGCATCAATAAAGTGTGAAGAATTCAGTATTGTTCTTACTTTCACCTCTGAATGATTTATTTTCCATGTCAATGGTATGTCATGCTCATGAGCACTGTGGTACTTAGGTATGTTTGCTTTGCACAAATAATGATGTGATTTCTCAGAAACTACATTGAAATTATAAAAACTTGTGGCTATAACAAAAACCTATAGGTGTGTTATATCATCTGTGATGTCTCGAATCTCGGAGTAAAGAAGATCTGAGGATACTGTTTTTAAAGAATAGTTTTACCTAAGAACACAAAATGGGCAAAAACACTTGTGGAACCAGTGACTGCTCCCACTTTGCAGCTGTAGTTTTAAAATGCTGTATAAAAATAAAGCATGCATTGCAAAAATTAATTTCAATAATCATGTTTTTATGACAAAACAAGGTTAGAAATAAGACACGTGACAAAACACAGAATAAAATCCAAATAAGGTGTCAAAGTTGACACTACAGCATATTGAGACTTGTTCGGTCTTTACAGCCAGCTCAGGTCAGCTCGATGCAGCCGGCCTGACTGCCTCAGTCACTGGGAGTTTCCAGCCTGGCTGTTCTGCTGCTCTTTGCACAACTCTGTAATCTTGCTGCTGAACCCACTCAGCACTCCCTATGCTGTCTGTACCACATTTCCACTGACTGATAACACATCGCCACAGGCTCTGACCAAACAGACACAGGGTAATTGAACACCAGCCCTGTTTAATTGTCTTTTTCTCGTGTGCACTCCTTTATAATTGACAAGTCACAAATTAACAGTGGGCTGGCGGTCAACATGGAATATGGTCATTAAGGAGACCTACAGTTCTCCACAGCCCAGTCCCAGCTGCATGCTTTGTAGATTATAGCTAGTAATTGATTGAGTTAAAAAAAAGAAAAGAAAAGAGTAAAGCAGTGTTTAAATCAAAGCTGACTGTTCTATATGAAACAGAAACCGGAAAACAATATATTTGTCTGCTCTTGGGATCCGGCAAGCAGCTGCATAATTAGAGACACTACCAGAAATACATCAGCTGGTAGGAATGGTGAGCTGAATTCAGGTTATTGCAAATATATAGTGTAGTCGCAGCATGCAGCCTCTATATTTTGTGTTGACCTTATCAGCAGACCCCATCAAATATATGTTCTTAGAACATGTAAAAGTTACATAATCTAGTTTCAAATGTTTAAATAATAATTTTAAAATCACTTCTCTGACTTCCTGGTAGGGTCGCAGTTGTTCACCGGCATCATGGTATACCACTGTATGAATATTGATGGTTATCTTAAATTGTACAATTGCTTAATACCAGAATAGAAAAAAAAAAAAGCAATTTATTGAAAAATCTCCCCTGCATGTTGTGCATCTGCTTTAGTCTTAGACTGCCTGTCAGTCAGTCAGTCAGACACACACACACACACACACACACACACACGCACACACGCACACACACACACACACACACACACACACACACACACACACACACACACACACACACACACACACACACACAGCATAGAAAATAAGCCAGACAGACAGAAGTGGAACTCATCATGTCACCAATCTGAAACCCCAAAAAATGAATTAAAATCAGCATCAAAGAATTACTCTGGATATCCCAAAAATGTTTGTGGGGATGACCTTAACCGATATCCAGTTTGCAAAAATTGTGGATGCAAACAAGGTGCCAAAGGAGGAAACACATTCAATATCTTTGTCCATCTTTCACAACACCATCCCTCTGAGCAGATAAAATATGTATCCCGTTTATAACTTAAATCCCTAACGACAAGACATTTATCATAAAATGCGCTGTTGAAATAATTTCATGGGTACATTTTTCTCTGCTCGGAGGGCTTACATAGATGATTGTGTGTGAGTTTAACCTGTGGTTTCTGTCATGTGTGGCTCTGTCATGTAGCAGACAGACCCTGTTTAGATCATTTACCATCATCCTTGGTCAACACACAATGTTTATGGACAACACCAGGACAGGGTAACACTTGATTACAGATAAAAACTCACCAAAGCTTTGACACCATAAAACCTATCAATTAGAAGCCTTTGTAGATGAGAACACTCATCTGTTGGACGTCGGTTCCGCTGCTGCATATTCAGGGATGTCAGGTCTTCCCGTATAGCCAAGGTAAATTACATTCTGCTAGACCTCCCTCGTGTGCACTGATGACATCCTTTTAAACATCTTTTAAAAAATATATTTTCAATTTCTTAAAGTTAATTGAAAAGGAAAAAAGCAAGAAAATACCTCCCCACACTCAGCCACAATGGTGGTAGTTTTAGCAGACTTTTGCAGCTTCACACCTGGTCACAGTCACAGTCAGGCTCATGAATGTTTGCTGCAAACATGTTTTATAGTAGTAGTAGTAGTAGTGGCATGCTGGGATATATATATCTGCACCTCAGCATGAACCCTCCCAACCGAGGGAGCCTGTAAAAGCACCTATTTTAACCTACACCCCCACTCACTCAGCAAAGACCTTCCAATCTCCCACAGATGGTAATTCCTGTCAGGCTCACAGACAGAGCTCATTATCAACCTTTCTGAAAAAGTGCAGAATCCCAAATCATTTATTTAACAGTAAATCTTGCCAAATTGTCATAATGTTTCACGAGGGATGGTGCGCTACTGAATGCTCTATTTATATCTAATAAAGCTGCAGTGTTAGATGACATTTTCCAGTCTTAGAGATTTGACTTTTTTTTTGCAACCAAAACCTGTCAGCGGAATATGAAATAACCCCCCAGTGAACTGTGTCTTTATCAGTTCACCTAGAATGTCATACTGCAGACTTGCTGCTGTGTTCAGAAACATTTCTCATGTCGGTTGGTGAACAGTGGGTCATTTTCTTCTTTTGAATAGAAATATTTTATGCAAATGTTAGTTTACTGCCAACAAGCACAAACTGCTCCTTTTTAAATAAATTTAGTGATTTTTTTTTTTTTTTATTGCGTATGCTAAAGCTGTCTACATTTGTGCTTCCTGTTTATTTTAATATACATTTACATTTCACATCATTGTGATGAAAATGAACTCTCACGTCCTAAACAAACTCGGTGTAACAAAGTTTTCTGCTGCCTTTTATTCCAGCCCTGTTATTTTGTCAAATGATGATCATTTTATGTTATTTACTCTACTAGTCCATGAGTGCTCTTATAATCTATAATTCATCAACATCTGATCTGTCCAACCACTTCTTCAAAAAACTAATCTGAACCTTGTTAGCTATCGGTCCTTGAAAAAGTATCTGATAAGCAGCTAACCCCTGTCGTAGCGGAGCACGCCATCTTCGATTAGTTTCAGTCTGGATTTCAACAGAAAAAAAGCAGACTGATGCAAATTAATGTTCTGTTTTGGTGTTATTTGATCTCAGCACTAATTTTTGGACCACCATACCTTGTTGCAGAGGCTGAGCCAGTGGGCATGTATGTTTGGATCTCCTGTTGGATTGGGTCTCCTCATACCTGTCAGACCCGACATTCACAATCTAACATTATGTATCATCTCCTGAATCTCTGTTTGGTGGTGTTTCTGAAGGTGCTGTCCTGGGTCCAATGTTTGAATTGTAATTGCATCTTCTTGGGCAGATAAGACATTTCAAACTGTCTTTTTTACATAGTGTCTCCTACCATTACTTTGCATTCAATTACACATTTTGTTTGAGCCCCAAGATGTTTGGATTCTATATGTTCTTTTAAATGGCCTCAACTCCATAAAAGATTGGATAGCTGATAATTTCCTCTAAACACTGATAACAGAAGTTCTTGTTTATGCCCCAGAGGGCTTTTTCCTCATGATAATGGACAGTCCTGGCCCTCTGTCCTCTTCTGTTAAATCTAATCTCTGTAACCTAGGCCTCTGTTCGGGCCAGGCTTCGGGTCTAAGCTAACAAATCATTTGTTTGGTGCTATCCTGTTTCTATCAGATGAATAACATTGCTGAACTTCAGTCTGTTGTGTCAGTAGCTGAGATGTAGATGATTATACTGTACATGCATTCATTTCCTCCAGACTCAATTAGTCCGTTATCGTTGCAAGACATCCCTGAAAACTCTATAATTGGTCCAAAATGCTGCAGTCAAGTTTCAGAGCGACTCTTCTTATGAAACTCCTCTCCTGATTTCTTTGCACTGTCCTCCCATTACATTCAGAATACAGTTCAAGACTCTGATAATCACGTTTAGAGCTTTGCGCGGACAGGCACCTGCTCACATTAAAGAGTTACCGCAGCCATTTAACTCCAGTAGAACTCTTATGTCCTGTCATCAGGGTTTATTGGTTGTTCTTTGCTCGAGGCTCAAGAGAAAAGTTGACTCTGCTCATTTTGGAACTCTTTCCATTTGACTTATCCACTTGCTTTTAGATAAACATAATAAAAAGTCTAAGTCAAGGGAACAATGTTTTATCCTACGTAATGGACATTAAAGATAGCACAGGTCAGCTTGGTAAAATGGAATGAATTACATCCATTGATAATGTCATTAACTACACCTGTTGTTTATCTGTAGTGACTATTATGGTGAAAAAAAAACAGATAGAGATGTATGATTGAGATGTATGATGGATTGAATCCATTTCAATCCATTGGTGAAATATACCACAATTAAGCACATTTAACTAATTTTACGTTTTTAATATAGGACTTTTAGCTGTCTGAATATTTGTACGCCCTAAGTAAAGGATCTGAATACCCACTCAGCCACTGTTTAAAAGTATACATGTATTTATTGTTACCTGTTCCTGTCTGTATGGATGGATGTCCATTTCCTTTCACATTACCAGTCGTTTGGATTGAAGCATACAGCCACCCCTCCGTTCGGTTTTTGGCACTAAAACAAGTCCACACCTGGGCGAGGAGTATTTATTGAATGTATCTAGTCAGATTGCCAACAGTGGAAGGGTTGGTTTAGTGATTTCTGGAGGTCATTGACCTCCATTACCAGTCAGGGGGTATCCAATCATTACTCTCCACGGGCTGCAGCAGAAGACTCTGGTTGAAATAAACAGGGAGAAAGAGACTTGGGTTCTGTCAAACGGTCAGTGCAGAGAGTTTAGCTACTGTACCTTGGAAAAGTCATCATCTATCATGAAGCAGCACAGGAGGGTGGAATTTTAAGTGAGAACATTTCCATTGCTTTTTAAAGCCCATGGGTCTGCATCTTTCTCTGGCAAACTTCCTGTTGACCTTTCCCGTAATTGATGACTCGTCAAAAACTTCTACAGTGAATTTAAGTCAGCAAAAGCAAATAAATGTTGTCTCCCTTAGGAGAAATTTGTCTGCTAAGGGAGGCAATATTTAAGACATTTCAGAAAACACAGGAGACATGGCAGCACAAAGCCTCTCCATATACAAGCAATGTATCCGTACAAAGAAATTATAGTTAACATGCAATATTACACACAGATCCACATACACCAGAACATACACACCAAGAACATCTAGCAACACCCCGAAGTATTGTACAGATTCCTTACATGTCTGATACGGTTTTGGAGTGATGCTGTAATAAAAAACTAAAATAGGACTATATCGTTTCATGTAACCTCAGAGAGATGTTGTATGGAGTTAAACGTACTGTTACTAAACAAAATACAAAAGCTTACTAATGGCCATTAAGTGTTTGACAGCAATTATAATGAATAAACGATGTAAACATGGATGCATTTAGTTTTGAATAACAGCAAATGAATCTGTAACAGATTAAAAACAGGTCGGCCTCTTTCTTATAAAAACAGGGGAAATACAAATTTAGACCTAAAAACTCAGTTGAGGTGAGTAAAGGCTGATAATTATCCTATAATCCGAAGATCCCAACAATAGTGGAATTACAAACGTGGATTTAAGATCTGACCATAGTGGATGGGTGATAAAGGAAGCTCTATGTTATATATTTAACGTTTGATTTATTATTGTCATGATAGTTAAAGGTACAATACATATGATTTTTAACTATTATTAGAACGAAATACCAAAACTGTGAGGGCTGACTGGCTGGATGCCACTCACTATCTCCTCTCAATATACAACATGGTAGAACAGTCACTGGACATAATCTTTACATATTGCACCTTTAAATGCATTGTCATTGTAAAATCAAGTCGAAAAACACAACATAATGGCTTTGAAAAAAAAAAAGTAATTCCATTTTGTGTCTATCACAGTGAGGGATGAGCGACTCGACAAGTTTCAAAGCAGAGGAAAGCAGCTTGTCCATGCTAAAGAGGAGCAACGTCAGCTGCAGATTGATGACCTGATCTGCTTGATGGATGGAGCTTCAGCACTCAGCTATCTTCCCTTCTGTCAGCATCTGAGCACCAACACAGCACTGCAGAGGAACTCCACTGCTCTGCTCGCAGATAGGACTATCATTTCATTCAGACCATATGACGCTTCACTCACAAGATAAAGTAAATCCGAGTTAAAAATCTCAAACTCCAGAAGGCAAAAAGTAAAAGCTCATATTCATTTTTGCTTGGAAATGAAAAGGCTTGGTGTTTATTCTGTCTTCTGCTGGTGCTGAAATTGTATTCTAACCAAAATGAACATCCAGTGGGAATCAGCACCAACATCAATAAGCTAGGTTAATTAGCGTCATGCTTCCAAGTTGGATCCATATTTATTAGCAGGATCTGCTCTTCTAAATGTTGAATGTTTTAAACTGAGATGCTTTCAATGGACAATCATAGCTGGCTATCGATCTACAATCATTTTGCTTTTAATACTCCATGCTTGCTACATCTGACTCATGATTAAGTTGCCAGAAATAGCAGTTTGTCACCACATTTAAAAACTTAAGTAACATGATTTCCAGCAGACAGGGGTGGTGGTCAATACAAAGCTGCAATCATGCTGTTACTGTTTTTTAATCATGTCTATTATTTATCTCTGAATACAGTACAGTTATCTCCCGCCATGTTTGTTGTGTTTACTGCCACTGCTCAACATTGTTTTTTCATGCTCATCAGGCTTAAGTAACCAACAGGTATTAGTGAGGTACGAATTGGGGCTTTAATTTGCTATTGTCCTGCTTTTTATAGTTGACACAACAGCTGCTACCACAGTTGGTGGAAAATAGACTTAGACTTTTACGTATTACATCAAAGATTAGGAGGTGATGAGTATTTGGTTGAATTTGGCAAAGGATTCACGTCTAAGCAGACAAATACAAGACAAGTTTGAGTAGAAAGAATATATGATAATTATTACATTTTCTTTAGTGCATCTTAAATCTTTGTTAATTTGAAAAATTCCAAATCACCAAATTTGGTGAGTGACAGAGATTTACTCTTTGCTTTGCTTCAAATGTGTGTTTAAAATATTATGTCTGGCCTGAATTCAGTTTATAAATGTGCCATAACAATGTGTTTATCTGAGCTAACGCTGATGACTGAATAATGTCAGCAGAAAGTAACACATTCTAAAGATATTTAGACTTGAGTTAATTTGGTTTCCCTGGTTCTAGTTTTACTGGAGGGTGGTCCCATCTTTACAGGAGGGTGGTCCCATCTTTGCTGCGGACCTCTGTGCAGATGTCAGGCCCTGGAGTTTGGCGTCATGCTGTTGGTGTTCACTCCTGCAGCTGGCGTCCCGTCCAGGCTTCTTCTGCTGGTCCCGTAGGGTCTTGTTTAGGACCGATGACCAGGGTGCAGTGATGCAACAGAGCTGTCAGCTTTGGCAAAAGGGATCTTCTGAGCTTTGTCCGGGTTGAGAGATGACTGGACTTATCCTGACTAGAATACCAAAAAATACTTCTAATGAGCGGAGAGAGAAAAATAATAAAACAACGGCATTGTCTGTTGCAGCCGATAATTAAACTCAATTAGTCACAATTAAAAGTATGCGTTCTTCATTTGGCTTAAAGTTTACTTGGGTTTAATAAAATTATAGAGCGTGGTAACTCTAACACGATCAGAAAGTGTGAGATTTACAGACAGGGCCTAATGATAAATATTAAGGTTGATCAGAAGAAGAGAAAAAGCCCCGGTTCAGCCTGAGGCTTACAGTTTTTATGAATGGCCAGGCTGGAGGCGGGGTCAAGTGTCAGATGACCACTCACTGAGCCTGCTCTCAAAACAGGGAGAATGCTTCTTTAAGAAAAGGGCTAATTATTATTTTGGATATGGCTAAGAATAAAAGTTGATTATTTGTCCACCATGACTAAAGTTAAACACTTGTTGTTATCAGTTACACAAATACTTAATACAAGTTTATATTGCTAGCCAGTATGAGTAACTAAAGACAGGCAGCTTAACTATATAAGCAATAAGGTTTTTAAACATCAATGATATGTACAAGTGTTATTGATTTGCATGAGAAACAAACAGATAATACAACATTATATGTGCATTATAGTTTCAGCTTGAATTCTGAGTTTGTCATTGTGTACATAACAATGTTCCATTATAGGGCAGCAGACATTAGTGGTCTGGATAGTTTCACCTTGTGGGGCTGATGGAAGGTCAGAGGTCAGATGGTTCACAGCATGAGACAGTCAAACCCAAGCTCAAAGGGGAGTTTGTTTGTTTATTCGGCCTGGTGAGTTTTATGACATGAAAGCTTTTTGGAGTTTATCTGAAGATCTGTGGTGTCCTGCATCGAAGGTTCTTGTGACTCCAGGGTGACCTGATGCTCTATGTGCTGAAGAGGATGTCTTGCTACACCCTGTAGGGTTCACAGGGAGAAAGGACACGTCTCCACCTGCTTCTTTAGTCTGTCCCGGTTCATTCATGATGCCAGGTTTTGCTGTCAGCCAGCAGCGTGGCTGAGAGGAGGGGCTGTGTGTGGATTGGATGCTTCCTGGTTGTCAGGAGCAGAAAAGGCTGGGAAGAAAGCTTTTCATTCTTGTGGGTTACCATGGGACACAGACCAGGTCACAGAGAAGGCAGTCACTCTGTGTGCCTGAACACACTCTATCACATAAAGACAGAAAAGTATGTCTGTTACCCTGTTATTTTAATACTGCTGTAATCCTGTTAGACTGTAATGTGGATGTAAACCAGGTTTAGGAGAGACTGGCACCCAAATCATCTCTATGTGAAGAGCTTTTGACAACATATGGTGTTTTACTAAAGGTAGAGCTCTTCAGTGAGGAACAACAGACAGGACTGGATAATAGAAGATTTTATTCTAAAACCAATCCTTTAAAAAGGGGGGACAGTTCTCGAAGATCAGTCATGTACTTTTTACAGAGACTACATATATTTACTTCAGCAGGCTGTACAGTGTTGCTGGATGTTTTCAGTCACACTAAACTAGTTCTAGTTTATAGCAGTATGTATAAATTTCAACACCATACAGAGTTTACAAACCTGGAAACGTGTTAGGATTCCTATCTGATCCTAGTGTGTTTTCCTCTGTTTTACCCCAGATCACCTCTCCTCCTGTGTCCTGTCATTCCCCTGTCTGTTTGTTATTGTCTGCCATCTGCTTCTGTTTGTCTTTGTCTCTCCTGCAGTACCCTCCTCCGAGTTCCGTCATCTGCCACGCCCACCTCTGTAGATCCAGCTGGATCGCATTCCACTAATCACCTGCAGCTGGATACAAATACCCAGGTCCCGTTAGTCCGTCCCTTTACCTGCATGGTAGTAGTAAGTCTGTCTGTCTGTCTGTCTGTCGCATCATTGAGAGTTTACGGTTCTGACTCCCGTTTTGTTTCCTGCCTACCTGCTGTTCACCAGAACCAAGAAGATTCCAGATCGTTTCTCGGAGATCCTCTGCTGCAATCTTGGCAATCCTGTGTCGAGCTTCGAGAGTCACACAGTCGACCCTGCCTTTCCGTCCAGTGTCGAGCCATGGGTATCACCTGTACGAAGAAACCTTCCAGTTCGTTCCTCGGAGATCAGCTGTCGAAGGTTTGGCCATCCCTGTGTAGAGTTGCGGAAGTCACACAGTCGTTCCTGCCAATCAGCTGCGCTGGTGGAGAACCGCGGGATTCCCACCGAGCCAGGTCAGCCTGCTGCTAGCTGTGGAGAAGCCTTGGGATTCCCCAGCGAAGCTCCGCCCACCCAGCTACAGCCTGTCGCTTGCTGAGGAGAACCACGGGATTCCCCCAGCGGGATCCAGCAGCCGCAGCCGGATCACCTCCTGCAGATCACCTGCAGAGGGTGATCGTGGACCAAGGAATACTCCTCGGTCAACACACCTACCTGCTGCAGGGCCTGAGTGACTCCCAACGAGCCAATTAGAAAATCTTAGTTGTATCTTAAAAAAACCTTTAATAAAGTATGAATTATTGATAGAGTTATTATTTCATATGGATACACTTTGCATAATGAATTTTACATCTAGGTTAGTCATATGTGCATTCTTATACACTCAGCTTGGCAACATTTTCATCTATATGTACCTACTCCTGTGGGGAACCTTGGGATGTATTGTCCAAGAACTGAAAAGCAGTGTGAAACATCACTGTGAATAATTTTTGTTTCACTGCATGTCAACACACATTCAGAGTGTGAGTCATCACAGGTAGGCTGAAGGAAGACAATGTCAGCACGGCTCTCAGTTCCACTCTAACAGCGTGAGCGTCCGTTTTGGAGATTAAAATGAGAGATTACCAAATACTCTGACAACCGAATCGCTTGAGCCACAGTAATTCCTCAAAGTGCCATTACCGCAGCAATATTCCAGATCAATGAAGCTATCAGCATGCCAGTGATTACCACAAAGTTTTACCTTCTTGAATACAATGAGGCTGATGTTCTCTGTCTTAGTTGGGCTCAGAAAGTCACGTGTACAAAAGTTTGTCTACAATATTAAAGGATAGCTCGCATTTTTATTTTCTGTCTTAAAACAATAATGACGCCCCCATATGATTATACAGCCCTCTTGAAATGCTAATATATTCCTTAATATACCTTACCTCAATACAATATGAGCCGTTCACCCATTGGTTAGTAAAATGCCATTTTGAAACCTTGAGCATTTTGGCCGTTGCCATCTTGCTCTTTTTTTTTTAGAGCCAGAAGTGACCTTTTTTGGACGAGCTGGTGACTCTGACTCGAAAATTAAAAATATACTACGCCTGCTCACCTATAGAGGAAACCCGACTGCACCCCAGGCCTGTCAGTCCACCCAGACAGGCCCCCAGATATACCACTTTCTCATGCGTAATATCTAATTAATTGGGGAATTAATTTTAGATGGACCTTCAGAACATTAGTCAGAAGGAGTGAATCTAGAAAATGACACCATAATGAAGTGTGGAGAAATTTATTGACTTTGTATTTGATGAGAGAGGTGGAATGGGAGTGTTTGGAGTCTTTTTGGAGCCAAAACCTGGTGGCCCTCGGTGGTACTGCACGTTAAGGCTCCATAAACCAAGGAATAAACTTGTTCTAAAATACTATAAAATCATTAGATGCAGTTGATTTTATTGACCCAGACTGCTGAAAGCTGATCGATACTAACTTCATCTGAATTTTGGAATACATTTTCCCACAGACCAATAACAGTAGATTTGTCATAACTACACTGACTTACAGATGTGAGGTGTTTTATGTGAGATATGACAAAAATTGAATCTCTCCTTTAAATGTCATTGTTAAACAAGATTAAATCTTTTTGGCCCCAACATTATAAGTTATACCCCCCCAAATAAAAATGAACAGTTGTGACACAGTTGGGCTAAATTTGTCCTGAAAATGGATCTAAATGACACATCATGCGGCCTTACAAAGCAAAACTGCTCATCAATTATGCAGCATGTCCTCATATAATATAATTCACCAGTGGTCCAGTGGTCCATCAGTAGCTGGAATACATGACTTTGATGTATCAGTGTACAGTTCAAAAGCCACCATATGTGATGGTACAGGGATGCATTAGTGCACATGGCATGGGTAGCTTGCTCATCTGGGAAGGAACTATTAATGCTGGACGATATGAAATGGTTTTGGAGCAAAATATGCTGCCATCCAGACAACGACTCTTTCAGGGAAGGTCTTGTTTATTTCAGCAGAACAACGTCCAACCACATTCTACACGTATTCCAACAGCATGGCTCCATAGTAGAAGAGTCCAGGGGCTAAACCATCACCCATTTAAAAGATTTGGCACATTATCAAATGAAAAATATGAAAAAGGAGACCCTGAACTGTTGTGCAGCTCAAATGTTATCTCAGGCAAGAATGGGACAACATTTCACTTTCAAAACTCCAGAAACTGGTCTCCTCGGTTCCCAAACGTTTACAGAGTGTTGTTTAATGAAGAGGTGATGCAACTCAGTGTTAAACATGACCATGTCCCAACTTTTAAGAGACATGTTTCTGCCATCGAATTCAAAATGAGCACATATATTTTATAAAACAATAATATTTCTCAGTTTTAACATTTGATAAGTTGTCTTTGGTCTATTTTCAATTAAATATGAGTTTACATGATTTGCAAATCATTGCATTCTTTTTTTAATTAACATTTTCCACAGCGTCACAACTTTTATGGAAACAGGCTTGCAAATTACAACTCTTCATTATAAGATGTAGACTCACAACTTGTGAGAACAAAGCAGAGCAGAGTCTCAGTCTGGCACTGAACCATGATATTACCACATGAAGAGGATTGTACACACAGATTCTTTGTATTTTCCAGGAACATATATCATCTTCACTTCCTTTGGAGGCTTCAGTATCTGGATCTTTTGTTAGCCATTCAGTGAGATATACAATGTGTGTCGTTTGCAGGTATACAGTTTTGGCAGAGTGGAATGAGCTGTATGCTCCTGTATTCTGTTGGCCTGTCTGTATTTGTCACTGAGCTCGTGGCTGTCCTTTATGGAGTGGAGTGAATTTATTATGATACTGTTTGTCACTTCTACAAGCCCACTGTGTTTTGTCACCCATGTCATTGTGGTAAGCTACAGTGATTGAAATGAAAGGGCAGGATTTGGACTCCGTATGTGGTACTGATGGTGAGATCTGGTCACAGTCGGGTGGCTCTCGCTGAGCTTTTGTTGATAGGTTTCCTGATGATTGACAGCTCAGCATGAAGACAAAAGAAACTAGCAATGGTGCTCAAGAAGTACATGGTGGAAAGGCTAAGAGGGAAGCATATATTCACAAATTGTTGATTTGAGCCCTGATTGTGATTTTGTGTTATTGGGTCAATACTCATTATCTGTTTATTCCCAAAGGATTTGAATTTGCAAATGAAAAGCACGACCAAAGAAAAACACTGTCGGTGAATGTATTGAATAGTGTTTTGTCCATTTTACCATGCTGCTTTTTGTTCAGTATTTTTAGTATTTTAAGTTCCTCACATAGATTAATCAAGACATGAATCTATGTGCTTCGATGGAAGAGCAGGTCTGCGCTGCACATACTTAGTGTGTTTGTCAGTTCTCTTTTCTTAACATACTGTAGTTCTGTTGTTTATATTCAAGTTTAAAGGTAATGTCAGACAGCTGTTTGAGCTTTACTCACACTTTCTTCTATTTTTTTCAGACATACCTGCATGGCAACAGCTAAAGCAGACCTCTACTCAGGATTCCATATCCTGCTTTGTAAGTGGCCTTCTATAATATTTTTCTGATTCAAAGAACAAAGAAAGCATATTTGTAAACACTACTCTCCTATCAATGTTGTTTAAGAGGCCAGATTGTGTTTCCAATCATGTGCTGATATCTACAAAAACCCGACATCTTGTGTATAACACAGTTACAGTCCTGGATGGGCCACTAAATAAGCTGAGGGAAGAAGCTATTCACTAACTATTACTAACAATACTTTAACCTTCTCAAATGTTTCCATTGTTTCCATTTATGTTGTGAAAAAAAGGAAGTTCACAAGGAAGGTATTTCGTTTTAGCACATGATTAGGTCCTAATCCACCCTTATGGAAATATACTTTCTTTTCCTCCAAACACACACTAACACAAGCAAGTATGTGAACGATGTTGAAACAAGAATGGCTGATTGCAATTTTCTATTCACCTGTTGGTAAAAAGCAAGTACATCAGTTTCCTTAAAGGCCGTACAGGGTTGACGATCAAAGTCCAGTGTTTTACACTCAATAAATTTAAATGTCAACAACAAAGCATGAATAAATATTCACTATGTCCCAACTAGATCTGTCTTCCTGGCAAGACCTTCATGTCAAGAAATACAACTTACTCAAAATGTAGTTGAATGAACAGTATGAGAACATATGGCTCTATACAAAATGGCCATTTTGTCTCAGTGAAAACAATTTAAACATTCAGATTTTTTAAGATTTGAAAGATTTTCTAATGTAATGTTTTACTAATGCTGAGGCTCAAATATAAATTTGCAATACACCAGCTAACAAAGTCTGATCCTCACTGTTAGTGTGAAGCCAAGAGGGGCAGAACCACCAGGTGAGTTGTGACACTGCGTGACGACTGACTGTGCCGTCAGTCACTAGTAAATAAAACTGTTTACTAAAACAGCACCTTCTGTATAAGGGACCATGGTATAAAAATGTATTATCCAAATAAATGTGGAGCTCTGAAGCATACAATTAATCAGTTCTGAAGCCAAACTGGAGCTAACTATATTAGCATCAATAGTAGAATTACTATTATAGGTATAAGTATTTCGAAAAATGTGCAAGTTGAATTTATGACCCTCAGTCAGTGGTCAGATTGCAAAATAATTTACTTCCCTAAAACTCTGCTTGCAATATTACACTGTAGTATAGCTTGAAATATTTAAATATGAATCCATATCTACACGAGTGCTGAATGTTTCTCCCCTCTGGAACAAAAGATAAATTACTCTCACTCGCTCACACAATAATCCACCTCTCTTACTTGTGGCCGCACTTTGCTGTGTTGTTAATACTGAGATACAACCCTCAGTATGTTGTCAGCAATGACAGAGATGAGGCCTCTTCCTCCCTCTGTCTCTGTTTGGGCAGAGAAATGTCTCTACTGAACACAAACTCAGCTCTCTGATCATTCATCTTATATGGCTCCATTTCTCTCCTTGAAATGTAGTCAGTGGGACTCATATGTCTGATAAACTAACTTCCTCACCGCCGCTGACACCAGAGTTAATACGAAGCAGCACAGCACACCTGTTAAGAAGCCAATATACACCACTGTTTGACAGACGGTCAAATGATCAAATAGATTAAACCTTAACTTCCTTCATGTTGTCTTTACTCTTAACAGACTCCCTGCATGATACCTCCATCAATGCCCCAGCCCCAGTATTAAAAAAGGGACACTTTGGAAAGGGTGCTTGTCAGCTACAGCGTTAGCAGCCTGATAACAAAAGGCACATAAAGTGGCCTAAATCCAACCCTTAAGTTTCTGCTGGAGGTGGATCAGTGAATGTTGGTGGTAGTGGAGGAGCTCACATTACACTCCCAGCGACAGGCTCACTGCTGTGGAGGCAAACAAGTATCACGGCAAAGCATGAAATAGACACGCCGGTTTACTACAGCAAAATGTGAGCAAGCCACGTTCTGGGTCGTTTAGGCGTGAAAGTTACACGTTTTGAAAGTGTGAAAATTAGATGCACACAAACATCATGTGACGCAGGATCATGTGACCAAGAGGAAACAAAAGACATTTCTTTTGCAGTGTTGGGAGGCATGAGTGGTGGCCTGGTGGCATTAATCACTGACTGACATGCAGGATAATTAGGTTGGAATCCAGGAGGTGACAATGTTTTTCTTGAGTTTTTTTTGTTTTTGTTTACAAACCACAACCATCTGCTTATTTTTTGTTTTAGCTAAAAGTTTAATTTTCCTGTAAATCACATGGCTGTACACATGCAGTGGGTTTCATTTTTGTCCACTACAGGAAAATGTGTAACTTCTACGCCTAGACTGTGCAAAGCATGGCTATCTCACATTTTGCTGTCGTGGACCAGCGTGTCTATTTCACACTTTGCTGTGATAGCGGACTGGTGGAGGAAACTTTGCAGTCTCCTCTCTTATCTTTCACTTTTTATTTCAAACGAATCAGTAACTCTGAGTTGGTAATTATAATACTGATGCAATTTTCTAAATCAGGGCTTTCAGATTAAATGCAGCTGGTCTAAAGTTAATCAGGAACAACTCATAGAAACTGAACAAATGCCTAATCACAAATCATATCAGTATCACTACAGAATCAACCATTTGGTCCTAAATCCATATTTCGTAACTACTTGTATTTTCATTCTCCTAATTGAAATCCAATGTTTTATGAATTTCATAGCCAAACCCAACTAAAAAAATAAACAGGCTTCCCACCCTCAAACATACACAACACACCAACATACATACACAAATACACTCACACAAGGATATAGTCATAATGGATACAAATTGTAGGTGTCGGTTATAAGCAGATGCATTTTTGATATGTAAATACATGCAAATTTACATTTATACTGGTGCATATACTTATATATAATACATACTGCATTCACTGTATTTGATTGAGTAGGTGTGTGTATGTATATATGATTTAATCATGCTTATGTAAGTGTTGAGGCGGCGTATGCAATTATATGTAATTGTACAATTTATATGTCATAATGCACACCTACATAAACCACAATATGAATAAATGCAGACTAAATATTAAACATTAGTTTAGGAAAGGCTCAGCTAGATGTCAAAGATTTTATATTATGGTACAACTACACTGAAGTGTATTTCTCATCATCAATCATCTTTAAATGCATCTACATTTCATCCTTCTTGAATGAATAGGTAAAAGCAGACACAGACTTCTCATTTTGTGGGACATGTACTGTTTAAAAACACTGTACAGCATATTTATGCATATTTATGATGGAAGACAAGATAAACACACGCAATAACCATAACAACAAGAGCAGGATCCCTTGATGTGTTCACTCAAATCATGCTCTAATACCGTTTCAATAGGTAGATGAAAAATTGCCTGCTGCCAGCTGTTACAAATCATAAAAAAAACAAAAACTACATACAGTATTTAGCTCCCTAATGTTGAACTCAAGAGCAGGATTCTTTTCAGAAAAGTATATTTCACATGAGAAAACATATTTAGTAAACCTTGAAGGTACTTCAACCCTGTTTTAAAAAAAGTTGGGATGCTGTTTAAAATGTAAATGAAACACAATGGAATGATTTACAAATCATGTAAATCCATATTTAAATAGAATAAAGACAACATATCATTTCCATTGTCTCCCCTGAAACAGTCTTACATTAAAAGGAAACATCAAGATTAATGCTGCTGTAAATATCCACAAACCTTCTTGATTCATAACACTGAGTGATGTCCAGGGCTAAATGTTTATGTAGTAGTCAGACAAGTTACAATACAACATCCAACCATGTCGTTCATAGTAAGCTTTGAATGCAAGGTATTTCCTTGTCATCGAACTTAATTCATTTGTGGTCTTAATATTTTTACTACAGACTTTATGTAATATCAACACTGCAAACTGCAACTGCATGCACAGTACCATATGCTTCATGGATTGGAGACAGTTATTGGTTGCAGGATCCAGGCACAATTTTCCAACAGCCACACGAGACAAATCTGGAGTTCAGATAGGAATTTCAGTAAAGGTCAAGGAGGTAATTACACAAACACATTTTAAATTGAAAAGTACATTTAATATCACTGTACCTCATGTGACTTATATGTGCATTGAATATTAATGATGATACTAGTCTCATTTAGTTGCTCTGTGGACCATTGGAGGATGGTTTTCTGTCTTTGTCCAAGACATGTAGAAAGATTACATTACTGACACCATATCAAAATTATAAATGTAAACCAAGCTAGTGGGATAACAGTCTTTAAAAGACAGGACACTGAAGCGTCAGCACATGCTCATCAGTACTGGCCGTCATACAGAGCTGGTTTGCTGTTATTTTCTGTTTTAGACACTAAATGATTAATTATAGTGAAAATTAGAACAACGTAAGTATGTCAGATTCCAACTGCTGACCAATATAATGGAGTAACAGCCTGATTTTGAATTGTATGTGCCATGTCTCTGTCAATGGTGCTGATCCAGCTTTATGCAAAGTTGCTGTCCATGGTACAGAATCGTTTCTTATGGTGCGTTCAGGCAGTTCAGATTTGGTAACCTCCGACTTCGCAGTTGAGAGCGTTCACAGGACAACAACAAAAAGGCAACATGGCAGCTCTATCGCTGCTCTATTTGGTGTCTGGAAACAGAAGAGTGACAAGCAGCGTCATGTAGACCACCACAGGAACAAAATGGAGTCATTATTATTTGTGCACTACATTTCTACATGTTGATAACGTTTAAAATAGCCAGCAAACTAACGGCAACAAAGTAACGTATGTGTGGGAGGGCTGATACCGTCGTTGCCGTTGTCGGTCAACAGAGTAATTTGTATTGTTTAATGGCACAACACCCTGCTCTAATTAGTATGACCTAAATGAACCATAAATTGACTTATTTTTGCAGTGAGCAGGTGTATCTCTACTTTTCAACACAAACATTTCCATGTCGAGTGGCATCAGACCTGCTTCTCAAAGCTCTGAAACATGTCAGACTTTCCGAGTTGGAAATTCCCAGTTGGACAGGTGTTCGGGTGATTTCTCCCACTCAGAACTATCCACTTCCCAGTTGAACGCACCAGAAAAACTTCAGGTAATTTCCATAAACCTGGTTTTATGAGATACACGAGAGATGTCTTCATATGAATTTAAAAGAAAACAAAAAATTTGCGTTGATAGGAAACAGAAAATAAACCTTGGTCTACTGTGTTGCAGTCAGATGTGTTTTTAGGCTGATCCCTCCACCCCGACACCCTCCTGCTCCCACATGGATGTTACCTCTCAAGGGCATAAGCACACAACTTTGCCATTACAATTACTACCACCACTAGAGGCTGGTGTGAATGACGCTGTTGATTTTCTTTTTAAAATGCAACAAAGTGCTGTAATAGTTATCAATTTTTCGACATTATTCATCACAACATTTTGTTAAATAATCTACCTACAGTTGATTCCAATTAGAACTTGTTTTAATCTTTTGAATCAAATCTGACGATTTATGATTGTGTCTCAAAGATCAGTATTAGGCTTTTTGCTATTTAGCTAGTTATTTTAAGATTAAAAATGAACCGTAACAACTTTTAGTCTGTTGTCAATCAAGTAATCAATGAATTATCTAACTGCTTCCGCGCTATTCTGTGGAAGCAAAGCAAAAGCTAAACTTCTAGTCGTCTAGAAGTAAAACAGGTAGATGTGTCATTATCACCTCGTCCAGATCGTGATCATTTATTTCCCTCTCTGTTGGTGATACCTCTGTGATCAGAGTTAAAGGGAACTCATTAATGGTGTGTAACCTTGAGAAAAAAAATTAGCAAGCAGACTGGCAAGTGTTTTGTTTTTGCTCAAAGTCTCTCCTGGCATGGCAACCATCCAAAACACACTTCTGGTCATCAAAACTACTTATATATTGTTTCTAACATATAATCCTGGAATACCTAAGAGTGGCTTATATGCAACTGCACATTTGCCTTTATTCAGTACAGCACTATGAATAATCAGCTGGTCTTATCTTCACCCTTTGCCTGCAGTTCCAAAACAGAAACACACTGCCATGGAAATGACTGCTTATTTGGCTTATAGTACAATGCCTATAAAAAGTATTCACCCCCCTTGGATGTTTCACCCTTTTGTTGCTTTTATACATGAAATCATGGTCAATATAAGTTGGCTTTTTTGACAAGAATTTGCAAAAAACAAACTCTTTAATATCAAAGTGAAAACAGATTTTTACAAAATAATGTCAATTAATTAAAAATATATAAAGGTAAAGTAAATGATTGCATAAATATTCAGCCCCTTCAGGTCAGTATTTAGTAGATGCACCTTTGGCTGCGGTCACAGCACTGAGTCTGTGTGGATGTGTCTCAATCAGGCCGCCACATCTGGACACTGACATTTTCCTCCATTCTTCCTTGTAAAACAGCTGAAGCTCCGTCAGGTTGCTCGGGGATCGGGCGTGAACAGCTCTTTTCAAGTCCAGCCACAAATTCTCGATTGGATTGAGATCTGGGCTTTGACTTGGCCGCTCCAGAACATTCACCTCGTTGCTTTTGAACCATTTCTGTGTATCTTTTGCTGGATGCTTGGGGTCGTTGTCTTGCTGGAAAATAAATCTTCTTCCAAGTCGTAGTTCTCTTGCAGACTGAGTCAGATTATCCTCCAGGATTTGGTGATATTTTTCTCCATTCATGTTCCCCTCTACCTTTACAAGCCTTCCAGGGCCTGCTGCTGAGAAGCCTCCCCAGAGCATGATGCTGCCACCACCATGCTTCACAGTGGAGATGGTGTGTTTGTGGCGGTGTGCAGTGTTTGGTGTTCGCCAAACATAGCGTCTAGTCTGATGGTCAAAAAGCTCAATTTTTGTCTCACCAGACCAAAGAACCTTCTTCCAATTGACCTTGGAGTCTCCCACATGCCTTTGGGCGAATTCCAGGCCAGATTTCATGAGCTTTTTTCAACAGTGGTTTCCTCTTTGTCATCTCCCATACAGCTTTGACTGGTGAAGAACCCGGGCAACAGTTGTTGTATGTACAGTCTTTCCCATCTGAGCCACTGAAGCTTTCACCTCCTCCAGAGTGGTCGTAGGTGTCTTGGTGTTCTCCCTCACCAGTCTTCTTGCCCGGTCACTCAGTTTGTGAGGACGGCAGCTCTAGGTAGATTTAAACAAGTGCCATACTCCTTCCATTTCTTAATGATGGATTTAACTGAACTCTGTGGGATGTCCAGTGAGTTGGAAATCTTTTTGTCACCATCCCCTCACTTATACTTCAATGATCTTTTCTCTGAGTTGCTTGGAGTGTTCTTTTGTCTTCATGTTGCAATTGTAGCATGAATACTGATGAACCTGTTTTTATACTACAATCACTTGACACACATCGACTGCACTCAGGTGATCCCCGTCTGTCCCTGTGTGTTATTTTCCTTTGTTTTCCTTCGATCTCCTTTCTTTGTGTTTTCTGTCATTCCCCGTGTTTGTTTCCAACCTCTTCGTGCTTTGTGTTTTGGTCTGTTTCTGGAGGCCGTGGATTCCCACTACCACTCCTCCAGCCTGCTGGCACAGCTGCTCCTAGTTCCACTAATCACCGCCTGGCAGTATATCAACCTCGGTGCTGCACTCCACCTTCCTCACCTAGTTCCTTCATCCAACCTGGTGCCTTGTCACAGCCGTTCACTGGTTCTGATCCAGTCTGTTTTCTGCCTGACCCATCTTACCTGCTAGCGAGCCAGTCTATCATCTGACCAGTCAACCTGCATTTTCCATGCCTGAGCTTCAGTGTCGATCCACAGAGATCACCTGGAGAAACTCACCTGCTGTCCCGCATCTGTCTTCTGCGGTTGCTGGTCGACCCACCTGGAAGTACCTGCTCTGTGCCTAAACACACACACTCAGTGGCTACACCACTCAAACTCTGCACACAATCAGACATTAATTATCCATTGCTCAGCAGTTTTAATAAACTGTTTTTTAATTCACCATAACTGCTTCTGTGTCTGCTCCTGGGTCCCCCACTCACCACACTTAACATAGACATGTTTGAAGCTACATTTCACTTGCCGTCCGACAGGTTGTGACTCTGCCATTGTGGGAAATACTGAATTATTGTAAATATAGATGATCAGAGGAGCTCAAAGACTAAAGTAAAAAACATGCAGGGACTCTTTATTATACTTGACACGACACAAATCCCACTGGTGATACCTTTCTGAATCAAGTCCAGTCCCCGATATCTGTGGGCCATCGTACATAATGGCAGCACTGTGAAACTATGTTGCTTGACTATGAACTTGCATCACAAATTGTTCCAGCTGCTTCCATGTGTTATCGCCACATAGTTGTTGAGATTCAGGCCACACACCTGGATTTCGTGTCCTCAAACATCAAAACGCTAAAGGTCAATTTTCCCACAGGGACCAATAAAGATAATAGGAATTATTTTTTTTTCTCTTTTTGAAGTACAAAGAGAAAAATTCTTTGACACATTTTCTCATATCTTTCTTGGCATTTTGATACACCCTGTTTGTATTAAAGCTTGTTTCTCATTTTGTCACAGCAGTTTCAGCAGCGCTGTGCTGTCAGGCGTTGCTGTGCACACAGTGAGAGTCAGCAAATCGGCTGAATGTAAATATGAGGCTCACACTCATTTCTCTTCAGTTTGTCATACAGCTGAAACTTCAGGGACATGCAGTATAAATTAAAGTACATCTGTTTGGCTGCCGAGGCCTTGGGGGAGACTCCTGCTAAGCCTCTGTAGAACTGTGATTTTTGTAATGATATTTGAATGGAGCCTCTGGAGCAACTTTTGCCTGAGTCAGCACAAAGTTCACTGTCTGCTTATTCCTGGCACTTAAGTTGCTGACTTTATTCAACTGAGAAATCCATGGCAACAACGCTCTCCTTTTTTATACTTTACATCCTTCTCATGAATATGCAGCATGTTTATGCCAGAAGCTCAGCAAGGACATTTTCATTTTCTATAGTGGAAGTTCACTAATTTAAAGCTGCCTGTGTTAGAGACAGGGGGTCTTGTGGACTGCTTCAGGGGATGGATGAGTCCTTGAAAAACGTATGAAGTTAACATACCATCTAGCCATGTGTATCTGTGGACAAAATGAAGCCTCTACTAACTGGACTCTAGTGCAGATAATTACCTCAAAAGAAACGTCACAGAGTAATGGAGAGCTGTGGGGTTGAGTCGGAAATAAGCCTCATTTGCATCAAAAGGCAGAAGGTATTGCTGAGGAGGCACTTCTGTCCACCCACTAGCCCTGCCACAGTACAGCCACCAAGTTCCTTTTAGGAAAGGTGTGTTCAACAAATTAGGTTTACAAACTGATTATTAACTTGGGGAATATTGGAAATGTTGCGATGGCCATTTGGATCTGGATCTGGATACTGCACTGTGATTCAGCAAATTCAGTTTGATTAGAATTACCAGGACTTTAATTTCTGCAACTTTAACTCAAGGTAGAAAGAACCATGTGTGAATTGTATTATTTTTTGAACACATAATCAAACTGCAATATGTGCTGGAGTTCTGTTTCCAGAAATGTAAACTAGCAGTCTCCATGCCGCTTGTCTTTGCATCTTTCTCCTAATTATTCTTTCTGTTTTGGACAATTTGACTACTTTTTTTTGTGTGGACTACAATGCCTACGTATGCAGCCAGTGGATTGTTTATCAGATTAATTAACATGTTTAATTTGTTTTGTATGTTGGGCGTAGCATTATAACTGCTGCAACAAAGTGGCAGGAACTGACAGGACTCAAATGCACGACTCAAAAAAATCAAAGTAAACGTAAAAGCAAAGTCTCTTTTCTGAAAAGTACAAGTACAACATGTACAGGCGAGGCAGCGTTATGGACCCTTATAATGCTCATGAGAAGTTTTTCCAGAGACTTAAAACAGCCGGACCTGCAGTATCCATGGGTATCAGTTATAAAACAGTGGGTCTTATCCATACTAAAAGTGTCTATGCACACAAAAGTTTGAAAACGGCAGACACAAAAACATATTTTGATTTAAACAGCACGATTCATCGGTAATATCGGTGTATCACGACATCCTTATGACATATGTTGCTACTTCCAGGTGAGCCCATTATGGGTATGATTTTGTTCACATTCACATATTTGACCTGGAGGACTTACTATAAATTACAACTTTGATGTATTTGATTAAGAAAAAATGTCCCCTCGGGGATTAATAAAGTAACTACCTAACCTAACCTAACCTAATATTAAAGTTTTACGATTGAATGCATAATTACATTACATTATATATTAAGTAGTGCTCCCTTTGTTTGCTAAAGCCAAAAGTAGGTGATTGACATATAAGATTGACATAGCTGTAGTGCTTAGCTGAAATGATGTTGTGTTAGGGTTCCTCATGATATTGTAATAAGATGTATGCTTTAAATGGATGCACAGTGTTTTTCCAGAGGACAGCCACCATGTTGACAGATGTGGCTGCAGAGAGAGTGATCTAAACCTTTATAGTGAAATAAATAAAATAGACAGAATAACTTTTTCTTCTTTTCGACCTTTTAAAGGGAAGTCAGATGTTCGGGCTGCCTTCAGAACAAATCTCTGGGGCTGCGAGGCTTTCAGTTTGTCTTTAGGGAAGTTCAGTCGAACACTGACTTGCTAACAGAGAGACTTTAACCCCTTGCTGAAGGATAGTCTTTCCAACCAATTAAACCGCCGTGCCTCCCAGCATCTCAGTTTGCTCTTAGATCTTATACTCTGCGGTTTGCTTTTATGGCTGGCATCCAAGTCACTCCACAGTCCACAGAGAGCGTCTGAGTTTTCTGACATCTATTTAATAGAGAACATCATGATCCCTCAAAGGGTTTTCCTTCCCTCTAATATCTGCCTGAACCGACAACAGGGAGGGAAGCCTCCTCTTCAAATGATTCGACAGAAAGATTGAATCTGTATGTTTTCTGGAGGCCCAAAAGTTTCCTGCAGATGAAGGATGCTGTAATCACTGTAATTAGGCGATTACAGATCTCTGCATGGTAATGATAATGGTAATACCTGCTGTAAAAGCGGCTTATGTCTGTCTGCATGCAGTTGGCAGTGATTGTGGACATTGCAGATGGGTTTTTCTTACCATAACATTTACAGTTTATTGTAATACGGGTCTAAGTTGATCTTTTTATGAAGTAATGGTAGCACTTAGGCTGTCACTGGTAAAGGAAAGAAGATAAGATAGGTCTGAAAAACAAGAATGAATGTGATGACTATACACTATAAAAGAGCAGGTTGCACATGCCACCACGTCACCATGTAAAAAAACAAACAGATAAAGTGTAACATCATATCATCCTCTTATTAAAGATATAAATTTTAATCCTACCTCAAACTTATTATGAACACAACAATATATAACATGTCATACATTACGGTGACAAAAGGTTACACATAAATAAAACATACACTTTGCGCTATCAACACAAAATAAAATACTATCTTTTACTGCCATTATCTTATAAAGACAAAATACCTGAAATTGAACTTATTTTCATTTTTGTAAATGATTCCAAAAAATAAATAATATCTTTTCTTAAAAAAAAAAAAAAAACCTGTTAAGTGGCATCTTAGCTTAGTTTAGAGTTCTTGGAAAAGCTTTTAAAACTTTAACCCACTGCGTATGTACAGTATATCCACCGGGTGGACCAACATCAGTCCCAGTTATTCGGACAGCACTTTGCTGCAGTTCCAACACTTTTACGCTCTAAAGCTTCATGGCTGCTGCCTCAGTGTGGCTGCGACGGATATGGATGCCTTAAACACTTCTTTTTTTTCTTTTCTGGATTGTATGTGTGTACTGAGTGTACTGTATGCACAAGAGCTTTCTTGTTGTTCAACCAAATACAAATTCTTCCAAAGAGCGATTCTTTTCACTATTGTGAGGGTGTGATTCAGTATCTACTGTATGTGTGGAATGTATCTGCATGCACAGACTCCATGATGGTTGTCTTCACAAAACAAAATTTGTTTTCATCATTTTGGGCCATTGTCATGACAGACTTTTTAAAAACAGCAACCAACAATCCCAACCTGTTAACAATGGTTAAAAAAAACAAAACAAAAAAAACAGTTTGGTTGGATGTCTGTAGCTGGTCACTGTCTGTGATCTACTAGCCAGCTGACTGAATTAGGACAGATTTGATTCTCACTCCTATTCCCCTCTTTGAATTATTTGCTCTGACATTTGGCATTTTCCAAGCAGTCGTTTTGAGCTCATCATCTGTGACAGTTTTGACTGTTTGACAGATTTTTTTTCTCTGGGTCATTTCTGCAGTAAAGATGAAAATAAGCGGTGAACTTGTTTTAACTCTTCCTAAATTTGTTTCACATTACAGGCCTTCAGAAACTCGTCCAAACTTAACTGGGCTATCAAGACACTAAGGGGCTGATTAACTTGGAAAGGCTCACCCTAACCCGACATGACATGTTCTAGCCTCCAAACATTAGGGCTACAATTAACCAATATAAAACATACACTTATATCTCTCTATGCAAAAAAATGTATGATGTAATTAACATGTTAATGTTTTTTTTCTTAAAATTTAAAAGTAGAAAAAAGAACACCGGTATGTTCATTAGTGCAACAAGCTGCCTCTGACTTGGTCATCACAGGTCACACATGAAACTGGCACAACCTCCACTGACCAGACCTATATAGTAACATGGGGAAGAAGCACAAGAGATTTTAGTTTCACTAAAAACTGTTCTCAATGTGTAATGTATTATGTTGGGACAAAAGAGGGTGGACAGAGACATGACTGAGTGTCAGGGACATCCTGTCCTGATGGAGATGAATTAGAGGACAGAAGGAGATTGTGAGCAGATGAAAGCTAAAAGGTCAACTTGAAGAACCCAGGAAGTTAAACGTCAAGTGGGGGTGTTATGTCTTGATGGCTCCATTCATCATGGTTTCTGTACTGAGTGAGAAGGGGCTGGAAAGAAACCAGAACAAAAAAAGGTTTGGAGAGAAGAATATAAAGTCTGAGACAAAAGTGCACTAAAATGCATAAAGATATTAGGACAGGAAACTATCTAAAAGGACTATAAAATATGGTATTCTTTCCCAAAACAAAAATATTTCAATTTGGACCTGATATTTACTTTCTTGCAGGAAGTAGTGTCCTTCAAGTGGATGGAAGTGTGGCACATACAACCTTCACACATTGAGTTGCAGTTTGTGGCCGAGCAAACTTTTCCACTAAATTAACTGCATCATAGTACACAACAATACACAAATTTACAAAAATGTAATGGACTGTAATTCAAGACCAGCATTTATCTGCCCGCAACTGCAAAACTCAGAGATAATGGTTGATATCAGGGTTGTTTCTGCACTAAGTCAAATCTGGACCTGCTCTGACCCATTAGCATAGGCTACACAGCTGCTCACTTTAAAGTGCTTTATTTTTACTTGCTCAATTGGCAAAGAGCCTTAAAATATACAAAAGGACCACGAGAGAATCATACAAAATAGGACAATTAAATGACGAGGCGTACTGAGTGGTAACAAGTCCTTGTAGCGCTGTGACTTTTGTAGCTGTTTTTTGTTATAACGTATTCAACATGTGAATGGAACAGTGCAGTGATGTGCATGGAGCAGTGGAAAGCTATAACCTTTGAGAGTATGTACTCCAAATTACGTCACTTCATCAAAATCAGCACCTGAGTTACATCTGACTTTTAGAGCATGCTGGTACTTGCATATTTGCACATTCAACATCGGCCAGAAACTTGAGAGGAGAATAACACAACATTTTTTATCAAATTTTGGTCAACGGAAAGAATTTGTAAGAAGCAAAATCCTGCGTGAAAGGGTGGTGGGCAGTGACGACATGTGTTGGTGCGGCTCAACCATGGCCGTTTAACGTGCTGTGAGTGGGCGTGTTGTCCTGTTGGGAAGCCCAAGTACCCAAGAACATTACAGTAGAACTCAGTGTTGCCGATCTGACAAACTCTGTGCACAACCCTTCAGAAAGTCAAAGAAAACTCAACCTGACCTCCTGGCTCTTTGACGGTGACATTCTGCTCCTCTTGAAATGCAAATGCCCCTCAAAACTCTTCACCCGGCTCATTGCTTCGTTGCTCTAGATTTTCTGAGGCATATCACTGCACACCCACTTCTGTTGCCGATTTCCCAAGTTTGACACAAAATTTCATGTTAAAATTGTAAATATGCACTGACCAATGCTTACAGAACTGTGTGTAACTCAGGTATTGATTTTGATAAAGCAATACAACTTGGAATACTTACTCATGAAGGTTATTGCTTTCCCCTGCTCCCTGCACATGCGTCTTATTTGGGATTGATCATATTAGCTGATTCAGATGCAAAAAATGTACTGCAAACTCATTTTCATGACTAGTTTCTCCAGGAAAAATAAAGTTGTTGTTACTTACTGTCTGCCCAAATTCATTTTTACACATGAATTTATATCAAAACATTTTTGGTCCATTTCATAATTTTTGCAGGTCACCTGGTGGGTACCAACTCAGTAGAGGTTAAACAAGTGGTGTTTGTGAGGTAAGAACAATACGTGGGCTGGTAGGCTTTCCCTTGTGCCATGAGCTTCAGATATGAGTCATCAAAATGGATGGCTTGTCCTTTGCCTTTGGGCTCCAACTGCTGCCTCAGGATCCATATGACCTCTAACTACTTCCAGTTCATTTGAGATAACACATGAGCTATGAAACTGATTAATCAGGTTCATTTGTCACCCAACAGACATTAAAGGGCGTTGCAAGATCAGAGGTAAATTCAATTGTGGTGACATCAGCTGTGTGGAGCTCCGACTACATGCACGCTAGTGCGGTCATGTCTGACCTGGAACTTTTTATACATATAGTATTCAGAAGGTTTGGGGAATAATGTCAAGACACATATCTCCATCCTAGAAATAAAATTTGCCTTGAAATGAATAAATTTGAGTTGAAGTGTTTGTATTCTCCTATTAAATAACCTCGTTTGATACCTCAAAGACATGGATGTTAAAAGCTCAACTTCAAATGGGTCACCAGGGAGACAGTTTAATTAACTTAACACACTAATTCTGAGATGAAACCTAAGGCCAAATGATACCCGAGGAAGTAATAATGAGGCAGGATTATGGGAATATTTTCACAGCTGGGTGCTGAGAGCTTGATATGGAAATGAGGAAAGGACCATGAAATATAAAACAGAGGGAAAAACAATGAACCCAAGTCTGAGCAGGCGGGCTGTTGGGTTAGCAACTAAAAGCATTGCCATTGGATGATTATGTCATGCATAACAGCTGTGAGCGGCAAAGCAAACCATTAGCAGGCTTTCTAATTCTCTCTCTGCTAGAAACCACGCTGAGAGAGCGACAAAAAATGAGAGTTGAACTGGAGGGAAGACAAAAAGTTTTTACTTCATCACCATTTATTTCCATAAGTTCAGCTTCATTCATGCTGGGGTTCAAGTGAGGACATAAGGTGTGATGTAAAGGCCCTTGTTTTCAGTCTCATTTACATACTGAGTATGTTTTCTTACCCAGGTACCACCGGGTGGAACTCTATAATCTTTTCTCAGCTCCACCCTTTATTACTTTCAGCACTGCTTCATAAAACCAGCTGATCGGCTTTTATGAAACTTGGTGCACTGATAGATGTCTGTCTAGAAAATAGAAGTTTTGGGTTCATTATAAACAGAAGCCAGTTACTCCATCCCTTTCTGCCACATAGTATCTCAAACATTGGAAAGATTCCTGATATCTTTGGTGGTACCCTGTCCATTCCTCAAGCTTCATTTATGGCTTTGAGTAAACTGTAGACGATCAGATTTATGTTTAATTTCATGAGCGCAATTATACATGCTCTTAAGTGAATTCTAATTTTTTACTCATGTAGATATTAGTCATTCAGCTTACCAGTATCGTCAGGCTACTTTAAATCAATCAAACTGTACAACAAACATCACAGACAACCTTCAAGGTTCATTTCGTGTCTGACTGCCAGCTAACGTTAACTTCAGCATTACTTAAGGCTTGGTCTATTACACTGAATTAGCTGCTTGATAGGGGAAGCATAGTTAACTTCTATTAGTCTGTATGTTCCAACCAAGAGGCAACCAACAGTGACGTCACCCGTTGGTTTGTGAACAGCCGTTATGAAACCTTGAGTTCCGATTCTGTCCGTCACCATCACCTGGAGGAACTCACCTGCTGCCCTGTTTGTCTCCAGCCTGTTCGGCCAGAGTCTGGGTGCCTCTGGCTGTTACCAACCCCGCACACACTGCTGGACTCAGCATACATATTCACACACACCCCTGGTGACTCTCACAAACACACACTCAATCCAAGCCTGAACACTCTGTCTGTGGCTACACCGCTCGGACTCTGCATACTCTCAGACATTCACGAACCATTGCTCAACCGTTTTAATAAATTGTTTTTTATTCACCATAACCACTTCTGTGTCTGCTCCTGGGTCCTCCACTCACAACACATAACACGTCCACTTTTATATGCAGGCTATTGTTCCAACCACATTTCAGAGTGAGTAATTTATTGGGTTAGTTGAAGCCATCTATTGGTATTACCTTCGTGTTAATCTGAAGGTGGTGCCACCTTTTTTCTGTGGTCTTCTTTTTTTGTTAAATGGCAGTTGGCCAACAGCTTTTGATGCATTGCCACCCCTTCGGATTCTTCTTCACAAAATCACTCATATAGTGATTGTCACTTTTGCTAATATGTAGGACAACCAAAAAAAACAAGCTCCATCCTTCCCTGTAATGTTCACATCTAACTGGAGCATCAGGGGCAAACTGGCAACAAAAAGTAGGCTGGGAATTTGTGTCAAGCAGCACAAATTTGATATACAAAATTTCAATTGATGTTTGGATTGAATTGATGTTTAGATTAATTTATAAATAACAAAAAAAAAAAACAATCTGTTAATTTGTATTGATTGAGTTAGGCTAAAATGTAAAACAATGAAACATATTTTCCAAAGTTTTCCTCCTCATGCCTGTGTACAAAGAGAAAATGTCCTCTCAACCGACACTTAATTTGACTTCATGGTCTGCTTTTCTGAATTGCTTAATTTCCCTGTAAACTCTTCCTTAAAACTACATGCCTGCCTCCAGCAAATTATTTTTTATTGCTGGGCTTGCTATCAAATATTATATATGCCTGATAGGTTACAAACAAGAATGCAAACAAGATTTGATTACTGGCCTAGAAGAAAATGATTTAACCCTCGGAAATAGTCAAACATCCAGCGCAACTCTAGCATTGAAATCCCAAGGTTAACAAAAAAAAAATGGTAGTTCATTTACATGTAGCTAGTTCACAGCACAAAGCATGTTAGCCTGACAAAGCAGCTGCACCCTGCTCACTGCTGTTTGATTATTCTGCCCTCTTCATCACAGACATCATGTAGACTGCTTCAATAAACCCTTTATCTTTGTGGCGTCAGCCACCACAGCCTTTATCTTTTTTGGTACACCTCCTCCGCTGGCAACATGCTAGATCATTTTAACGAGTACTATATCATTTCAGTTGTGATGTTGTACTACCCGCTATACTGCTGTATCGCTGCAGCTAAGATGACCTATTTAATATCTATATACAGGTTGTATAATGGACAGTGGGAAGATTCCTGAACTTTCCAAAGGCCAGTTAGCACCTGCATAGCATGCTGTTCAGATCAGTATCACCACGCCTCATCATCGATATGATATCGTCCTTTCTATTTCTATAACTTTGTATCATTTCTCCTTCTGTGAATACGACAGTAGTATTGCTGGCCAGTGACCAAACTTTCTGCCTGTTGTTCAGTTAAGAAAGAAATCAATTAAGACTCGAGGATGTGGTGTCTGTCATTGCTTTAAAAGTTACCAATCATAACGGGGCCACTGCTTTCCTTGGTTTTTGCCCCAAATTCTTATAAGTGAGGTGGATTTGCACGAGCAGAACTCAACTTTAGGAGCACCATTAACTTGTGAGAGTGTTTAAACCCTCAGAAACTCTCTGGCACATGGTGCACTCGCTGCATAGTTCAATACACACTAATGCCATCATCATCATATATATATATATATACACTGTAGAGACGATTTAGATCATTTGGAAGTTGACTCGCATAACAGAAGTGACCTTAAGGTCAGCTGTTCGAGAATTAGGGGGCCTTGACTTCATTAAGATTCAAACTGTACAGTGTCAGAATGCAAAGCTGGAAGTCTGAAGGACTCAGTGGTTGGGAGAGGAACTAATGAGCTAAAGGTTTGCAGTCTTCCCTGTTGTCTGCTTTAATTACATCCCCCTATAGCCCACAGACTTCCAGCAGCACATCACTATTCACAGGTGTTCAACATTCACTGCTTACTCTCCTTGTTTCCATTATTTCCTCAGCTGCTCTGGAACCATGTAATGTGGATTCTGGAGGTGAATTCACACACGTGCCTAGCAAGAGACAAACCTCGGTTGTGCATCAGCTCTGTGTGATTGGCAATTGAACAGCTGTAACAGAGCCAGTGGACATAAAGCTGTAGCCAGTGTACTCCAGTCACAGCCGGCGGCCATTACTATGAACTGTGCTTCACTTGAACCACAGCCAAAGGCTATTGAGGTGTGCTGCTTTTGGATTGAGGCCGGATATCTGTCGGCCAATCAGAAGACAGCTGTTATTCTTTGAAAGGCCATTTCTTCAAATTAACACACTGACTTCAGACTGTATCTATATACTATATTAGACACAGTCTAATAGTCTCTTTTGAATAGTGTAACTACTGCACGGAGGTTTGAATGTGAAATAGTTGCGCTTTGTGCCGTCTAGCCGTGAAAGTTACACATTTCCCTGTAGAGGACTAAAATTAAATCTACGGCTTGCCATGTGATTTACAGGAAAATGAAACTTCTCGTTAAAACACGTGGTTGGGGTTACTAAATAAGAACATGGTTGGGGTTAGACAACAAAAATCAACTCAACAAAAACGTTATCACCTCCTGGATTTGATTCTCATTGTCCCGCATGACAGTGACTAATGACACCAAGCCACCCCTCCTTCCTCCTAATGTTGCCAAAAAATGTCTTTTGTTCCCTCTGTTGCAGACCATCGGTCACATGATCCCATGTCACGTCATATTTAGGTGCATTTAAGTTTCATGCTTTTAAAACTTTAAAACCTTGCTCTTGCCCATATCCTCCAGTGAACTTTTGTTCTAAAATAGACACAGCTTCTACAAAACAAAACAAAAGTACCATGGAAGAAAGAGCTGCATATAATTGTTGACTGACCTGACTCTAAAAAGCTTCTCAGCTTCCAAAGTTAACCAGAGTGAATATTGGACAACTACAAATAATCTATTTTCTGTGTCTGCTGAATGTTTAAATAAGCAATCGTTTCACGGTTTGAATTAACAGCTATATTGTCCGTGTTGTGTGTAGCCTCTCTCTGCTGCTCTTAAGAAGCAAAATAATCTGTTAATGCATGTTTAACGGCACTAACATAAAGCACTTTTATGTGATAAGTAAAAGTTCAAGTCTGCCACAAACCTCTGAGCCAAAACGTATAAACCTTAATATAGAGCTGGAGAGAAGATCAGCAGGATCTATCCAAAGGGGCCATCAGTGTCTGTATAAAATGGCAGAGTAATTCTACATATAGCTGTTAAGATATTTCAGTTTGGCCAACCGTGATCAACCAGCAGACTTCCCAACTGTGCCATCCATGGAGCATGACTGAACATGTCTTCATTCTGTAAGGTAGAATGATGACCATCTGAAGCACATACTAACACATTTGCGAGCAATGGTTTGCTATTGTTGCTGAACTGTGGGTATGAACATGAATGGCAGAGAAGATTCTCACAAATACAGTGAGATGAAGGTACGAAGGCAAGACACAAACATAACAGAAGCCTGGATGGATTACTGGACAGCCACAGAGACCAAAAGATTAAAGGACCCATGGTGCAGTCTCAGTTTGAAAGGACAAGTTCTTTTGTACAACAACAAATAAATTACAACCAAGTCCATGTGCTCAGGAGGTCACCGCTCCATAATCTATATGATAATAGACAGAATCCCACAGACACACAGACTACAGAGGAGGGAGAGCTAGACTTTTTCTTCAAAATTGTTTCCCTAAGACTTAAAAGAGAAAACATAAACACATCCTAAACATATGAAAACTTCAACAGACCTGAATGACAGACATGAAGGTTTAAGCAGTTCTCTGTCTCACACACATCTCAGCATCTTTGCTTTGATAGCTACATATTTTTCATCATGATAACCAAAAAGCAAGTGAATATTGTACATTCAAATCAAGTTGAATCCAACCTTGTCGTCTGCTGTGTGATGAAATATCTCTGCTAAAAACTCAATTCAATGGCTGAGTGAATATGAATGCATCTCACATCTTTATATCAGGCAGAGATAAGCAGACAGCCGAGCAGTGCAGTCAGCATGTGATGTTTCTGCAGACTGAGCATTAGGTACATTTGTGAGTTCTACTTAGCTGAAGGCTCTGAAGCATTATTCAATAAAGAATGGTTCAGAGCACATTCACACTCCTCTGTTTGTCAGACAGTGGCGAAGAAACACACATGCTCCACCCCCAACCTCTCCTGCATCAGTTACACTTAAATTGAATACCAGGGAGTTTGAGTACAAATCTTCTTTAACTCTGGCAAATACAAAAGCGGCGGCACGGTGGTGCAGTGGTTAGCACTGTCGCCTCACAGCAAAAAGGTTCCGGGTTTGAATCCGGTCCTGGGCCTTTCTGTGCGGAGTTTGCATGTTCTCCCTGTGCTTGCGTGGGTTCTCTCCGGGTTCTCCGGCTTCCTCCCATCATCCAAAAACATGCACCTCAGGTCAGGTTACCTGGCGCCGCGCTAGTGGCAGCCTGCTGCAGCATCTCCCCTCTGAGAGACCCCCTGCTGTAGTGAAGACATTTCCCCTCAGGGATTAATAGAGTACTATAAAAAAATAAAAAAAAGACAAACAAATCTTTCACTGACAGATGAGAAAATTTGAAAATGTCATAACTTAATTTTTTTTAAAGAACACAGATTTGTAAAAAGAAAAGACTTCTATCACTGCTGATGCCTCCGCATTACTGCCCAGAATTAACAGGACGTGTTACATCTTCATGGATAATGGTGATAAGGAAGAAACTGTGAAGTTATACATATCTCCAACTAGTATTATTATAAATGCGACAGTTTGAGGATGTGAAGCAAATGTGTGTGCACTTTAATTTTTAGGCACAGTAGTAGTAGTACAAGTAGCTCCGCCCCCAGAGATCTGATTGGTCAACAGAACATTTGGAACGTCCTTAAATCATCATGACATCACACCCTGCTCATCACTGAAATATCACTCTACCTTCTCAATGGCAAATATTTAATTTGAATTGAATTTCATAAAATATGTAATATAATGTAGTTTCTACTTGTTATACTTCTATTAAATGACTCATTTGTTGAAATCGGGTCTCTTTAGGTCGCTCTGAGCACCCGTACCGTAACACCACGGATAGTCACGCACTTCCAATCCTAGCGGCGGCTAGCTGGACCGGTTTGGTTTGAACACATGACACGGTGTTAAAATGTTAAAAACACATGAGAACATGGATATCTTTGTTCATCAGATATCTTTGTTCCAACTAGACTGAGCTAGCTGAGCAGTTTAGTGTTTCTGAGCTGTATTAATTCAGTTGGAGACTAGAAATACTTTCTGTTGCTAGTTGGTTGCTAAGGGTCGGACTACTACCTGGAGTACTAAACATTACATACATTACATAAGAGTCCACTGATGCAACTGATTGTTTTCCAGATCTTAGTCGTACCCTATGTGTTGCCATGAAAACAATGATCGCATTAACAAAAAGTTGTGTATCATGAGAGTGAATTGCCCCACAATATGAACACATTTGGATTACATATATTTAGTTGGTCACTTGTTGTGTAATGGCACCCCCTGTTCAGTAGGTCAAACAGAACTGAATGTAAAATTTGGACTGGAGGTTGTTCTTCACCTGTATCGGTACCAGTGAGTCAGGAGGGAAACATACTGAGCTCTTTTCTCTGTCCACATTTAATGTTTTTCTCTCAGCAATGGACCACCTAATTTCAGTGTTTTAGAAAGTGCTCCTTATTTATTCATGTTTGATGGCTGAGGTATAAACCTGCAAATGTCTCCTACTGAATTTTGTCTGTAAGTAGAAACATCCGGTAAAAGAATTATTCTCCGGACACCAATACTCCCAAAAAATTCAACAAAGCAAGTTAATTAGGTATGTTGAGGAAAAGGATGGAAACAGACCTGAGACAATTCATTATGCATTCATTTAATCGTGGTACTTTCTACTGCAAAATCGTTGCTTTTGGTGCTCAGGATTTTATTTTCTGCAGCAGTAAGGTAAAAAGCACACGGCGTGCCATTGATCTTTTTGTTTTTCTGCCATGTCCAACAAGAACTGTTCCACTTGGCTAGATTTAAAAACACAGGATTAGCAAGAAATCGCTCCCAGAAGCCTTTGGGATTTTTACACCTCGGAGGAATCAGCACAGACACTTTCAAACTTTTGTTAAGTGGTCAGTAGAAAAGTGAATCATACAAGTCACAATGATCATGTGAAACACATGTCAATCAGTGTCAGATTAGATGATAAAACTTTGACAGCCTACTTTATTGATTCTTGATTATAGCTAATGGCTTTCATAACCTGCTTATGAAGTCCTGAGGCTGCAGTAAATAATCGGAGAGGGGTTTGAATTGTCCCTCATTGACAAATTATCCAGATCCCCACGTGAGCAACACATCAGTGTCTGCACAGTTGGATAATTCATCATACTGTATGTGTGGGAGGAAGTTTCAGCCAGTGGATACTGTCTCTGTGCTGCATCTCTAATATGATTTTAATTGTCAACAGTGAAAATACCCACATTAAAATTACAAAGCAGTGTAAATAGATTAAATGAACTCAAACACAACATTTATTTAAAAAGGAAAGTTAAAGTTTATACAGCAACTCCTGAAACCTAAACACCAAAGTACTTACATGTAATGTTTAACTCCCTTATAGAACCAATACTCTTACAGAAAATCCATATTTGCTTTTTCAGTTTAGTCTTCAGCAACATAAGTACAGGTTTGTAATTTCTTAATTCTACATGAATATTGTACTCATAGCTATATTAACACGACATGCCTGAAGACATGGCTGAAATGGGTTTGAACTTTTGTTTTGGGAGCAAATTATTTTTAGTAAAACAACACAGTATGGGACACAGTGTTAGCCACTGATGAGATGGGTCACGTTTTACTTTGTTTAATGTGAAACAAGCTCATATATTAAAAAAACCACACACAAAAAAAAACCATCTATGTGCACAAATATGTTTGTTTAAAGACTTTTTTAAATGTATAATCTAAAACTGTTTTGGTGTGTGTGTGTGTGTGTGTGTGTGTGTAAATACAGGATGCATGGAATGCACATGATGAGTTACAGCTTTGTTTAGCCATCAAACGATGCATAAAGTTTCGACCGTCCCTGTCTACCAGCCGTCTCTGTGGGCATGAGAGTGCACTGTGAGTATGTTCCAGGACTGAGAACACCACCATTCACAACCAATATGTAATCTACCCTCACTGCCCCGAGCAATAATGTGACACGAACAAGCCTCTTAATGTCAGTATTTACGAACTGGAGCGGTTCCTGTATACTGTGGTGAACTTGTCCTCAAGAGACAGAAGGAAAGTGATGACCCGACTATCACTGATCTTTCCTCAAAGCCAATGATGATCCCAGTAGGTTAGAAGCTGTAGATTAGCTGTTGGTTTCATTCAAGGGAAAAAAACACAGAAGCAAAGCTGAGGAAATTTCTCAACATGATCTTCGTGTTAGCTCGCTACACTAGTGTCCCACTGCTTTGGGAAAGCCCCCTGAGCTAACAGATTTTGCGAGCAGCAGGCCATGTTGACCTCTGCCTGGTCCAGCTGATTCACGTGTGTCCCTCTTGTGCTCACACTGGTTCAATAAGGAGTTTTCTGCAGTAGTTTTAAAATATTTAATATGTCTCAATACATAGTATGAAGTACGTGTCGTGTTTTGCAGTCTGCAGGTCAGCATGCTATTCGAGCTGTTCTGACCCACAATTCTTTGCACAGCAGAAGATACGTCACATCGACTGAGACGGCGAGATAGTTGATGGTGCTAATGCTCCACTCGCAAAAGGAAGAAGGAGAGGAAGAAGAGGCATCAAAAGGAAGTGTACTCGTTCTTAATCGCATCCTTTTCTTTTTATTTCAAACGTCGCGCTACAGATCGCAACGGATAAGATGTATTTTTATGATGAAGTAGTATGTCCCGATATTGTACACATACTACATGCAACAGTACGTGCTTTTTAATGGTAGCTGCAGTGTGTACTGAAAGTAAAAAGACATAGTATGTGATTTGAAACGCAGGGTAGATGAGCCATGCTGGGCTGAAGAGAGGAGAAGAACGAGACCGAGGAGACCATCATCCAGATGATGTGTGCCAGGATGCCACAGCCCACTGATGTATGTAAATAAGTGATGTCCGCCTGCCTCACATCCAGCAACACGGAATGGGAAATTAGTGTGCTTTGTCAAAAAGAAAAACACTGATTGAAGCAGTATTGCAATCATATGTGAGAAGTGTTTATGCATGAGGTGCTGTTGTTCGACTTTAATTTATTTATTTTTTGGATGTTGGAGCAATGGAACAATTGCTGGTGGCCTGAAGGTGTTAGACGTACAGGAAACACGAATCCTCCTTGCTTTCCACGTGGTCACATGTAGGGGACATGTTGCAACCTATAATAACATGGGGAACATATGTGGACAAGTTATCCACATGTTGTAATATGTGGTAGCACACAGAGGACATTTGGGAAACATGTTATCACGTAAAGTGTCATAAATATTGTAAATTTTCACCAGCACATTTGAACAAGTGCAGTAATGTGAGCACTGACAAACAGCAGAGAAGCCTTGACAAAGGGAAACTGCCTGTTATGTGGTGGGGTGTTTTTCCAGGACCCAAATGCAAGCTCACAGACTCGAGGTTTCAAGTTCCAAAAATACAGTCTTTATTGTCCAAAAAACAAACAAAAAACTACAAACCAAAAGGTGGCACCGAGCGTCTCCACTTTACGTCCAGTCGGGAGGGCAACTCAACCGACAGCTCCAGGGGGACACGGGTAACAGGGCAGCCGGCAGACCAGCAGAAGGGACGGCGTCAACAATCTTCCAAGCCGGGAGGGCAACTCCACCGACTGATGATTTTGACGGGGATATCCGCAGGAGACACAGAGGCCGGAGGAACGGGAACAGGAACAGGACTGACGGAGAGCTGACGGGGAGCAGACGGAAGACGGACGGAGAGCAGACAGAGGACGGACGGGTGGCTAAACAAAAATGCACCGACCTCACCAGAGTACGGGGCCGGAGGCGTGGCGCCGACCTCGCCGGAGGCCGGAGACGGAGCGACGACATCCCTGGAGGACGGAGCAGGAAGCAGGGCAGCGTCCTCGCCTGAGGCCGGAGCCGGAGGCATGACCTTGCCGGAGGACGGGGCCGGAGGCGTGGCGCCGACCACGCCGGAGGCCGGGCGCCGACCTCGGCGGAGGCCAGAGGCGTGGCGCCGACCTCGGCGGAGGCCGGAGTGACGACCGAACAGGAGGACGGAGCAGGAGGCGGGGCGGCGTCCGCGCCTGAGGCCGGAGCCGGAGGCACGACTTCGCCGGAGGACGGGGCCAGAGGCGTGGCGCCGACCTCGCCGGAGGCCGGAGACGGAGGCGGGGCGGCGACCGCGCCGGAGGCCGGAGCGGGAGGCATGACCTCGCCGGAGGACGGAGACGGGGGTGTGGCGACGACCGCGCCGGAGGATGGAGGAGGGGGCGGGGCGTCGACCACGCTGGAGGACGGAGCCGGAGGCGTGGCGACGACCACCCTGGAAGCAGCAGGAGCTGGAGGAGGGGCGTCGACCACCCTGGAGGACGGAGTCGGAGGCGTGGCGACGACCGCGCCGGAGGATGGAGCCGGAGGCGGGGCGTCGACAGCGCCGGAGGCAGCAGGGGCCGGTGGCGTGGCGACGACCGCACAGGAGGATGGAGCAGGAGGCGGGGCGTCGACCCATCCGAAGGCAGCAGGAGCTGGAGGCAGGACGTCGATGACCCGTCCAGCGACGGGGAACGAAGGAGCAGCATTACTGCCGCATAGGCTATGCTGCAGGTACTTGAGGGCCAACGCCCGGGCCCGGATGGCGTCCGGATCTCTCGCCGGCGCTGCGGGGGTAGAGAGTTCGTAGGGGGGACCGACGGGGCTGTGAGCTCGCCCGTAGCGACCGACGGGGCTGTGGGCTCGCCCGTAGCGACCGACGGGGCTGTGAGCCCGCTCGTAGCGACCGACGGGGCTGTGGGCTCGCTCGTAGCGATGGACTGGACTGACGGCTACACGTCCAGAGATTAAGGGCGCAGCAGGACCAGATGGCCGGTGACCCCAGCGTCGCCGCCTCCTTCTGGGAGGGTTCCAGAAGGCCAGGCGGGTTCCCTTGCACCCAGTCCGGGGTTCAGCGGAAACCGTGTCATTCAGGCGGGCCTGATTGAAAAAAAAAAAAAAAAAAAAAAAAGGAGTTGCCCTCCCGGCTTGGAAGATTGTTGACGCCGTCCCTTCCGCTGGTCTGCCGGCTACCCTGTTACCCGTGTCCCCCTGGAGCTGTCGGTTGAGTTGCCCTCCCGACTGGACGTAAAGTGGACACGCTCGGTGCCACATTTTGGTTTGTAGTTTTTTGTTTGTTTTTTGGACAATAAAGACTGTATTTTTGGAACTTGAAAACCTTGAGTCTGTGAGCTTGCATTTGGGTCCTGGAAAAACACCCCACCACATAACAGAGTGCACCGACCACCAGAGTTGTGCAGGAGCAGGTTACATATAGTCTGGGGAGGTGATCAGGGAGATGCAGCACACCTGCAGGTGGTGATCAGGGGTGAGTGGCTGCATCTGCTGGGACTGGTGAGGGGCGTGGCCACGGGAGGTGAGTGGCGTGGCCACAGACAAAGACAGGGGACACAGGAGGAGAGGTGATCGGGGGCAAAATGGAGGACAAAACTGAACTCCTGACACTGCCAGAATTATTTGCCCTCTTAGTTTGATTTTACAGACAGTTTTGTCAATATATTTACAATGAATGTTTGAAAATGAAAACCTGATTTGTATGACATATTTATTTTGTTGCAGTTTGATAGTTTTCACATGACAATGCAGCTGGGTTTCACATGGGTACATGTATGTGTTTCATATGGTAATGTACATGAGTTTTATATATAATCCCATGTGTTTATGTATAATCCTATGAGTGTGGTGCATCTTCCCCTGGAACATCATGTGACCTGCAGTAACCTGAGGTCTCCTCAGAGCAGCCCCCCCCCCCCCCTCCTTCCCTCTGTGTGTTTGTCTGCAGGTGTGCTGGAGTCGGGGGCGGAGCCACCAGCTGCACCTCATCACAATAATGAAGACCTCTATATATACTCAGCTCTGCCATCTCCACCCTGTGAGCTCTTTGGTGCGTCTCAGTACTACAATGTGACAAACTTGATTCTTCATGTCCTCCTGTAGTCCTGAAATCTCTGCCCCGTCTCCCCTGCCTCGTCTCCCTGTCTCATCTCCCCTGCCTCGTCTCCCTCACCTGCTGCCCTTCATCAGTCCCTGACTCTCACGTTTGGACCCCTGCTCACTGAGTTCAGCTGGAGACCTCTTTAGACCTGCACACCTCTGCCCATCATAAGCTTCCCTCTGGACCGCAGTTTAAAGCTCCTCTCACCCCTTCATGCAGTCAATCTGCTGTGTCCTGTAATAAACACTTTTAACTGCTTCCCTGCCTCCATAGTGTCTGCATTTGGGTTCACAAGCACTTAACATGGTTTCACATGTAATCCAAATTACATTTACAGAGACTACACATGGGTATCCCATAGAGCTTTATTACAAACTCACCCAACAGTGGCAACCAGACCAGTTAATGTAACTACTGTGATAAAATAAATAGGACCACATCACGGTCTAGCTAACTGCAGAACTTTACACATTACATACATAGATTAGGTCCATTTATCATGAAGTTGAAAAGGTCTGAAACTGTATTTAAAAGAAACAAACACTGACTATAAAGACAAAAATTAAATCCTGTTATCTAGGTCAAACTGTTTGCCCTGCCATCCACACTGACTTTGATTTTGAATACATTTGTGACTATAGACAGTCTCAGTCTTTTGATTATGAGACACTAAGCATGCCGTAAACTTGAAAGCTGGTTGTAAAAAGTTTGCACTGATCTTCTCTATAAAGTACAGAGCCTGGGTTCATCTTGCAGTCATGGCAGGTACAATATTTCCAAACTGAGTTTTGACTGTGTAAGAAAAAACAAACATCAAAATGACCAGAGAAATTCTCTTGCAGCAGAATCCACCTCTCTGTGGTCTGTTTATATGCCCACCTTCTGCTCTTCAATTGGTCAGAACCATTCTGTCCATGATGTAACACACAGCAAGCTCTGTCTGTATGCCTGCTAGCTATCATCACTGCTGTGATCAAACAGAACACATTCTTGGTTCACTGTCTGAACACAGTGTTACAAAGACGTGCAGGAGTCAAGGTTATCTTAAACTGGATGAATGGATGTCCTCTGAATGGCAAAGTTTCCAGTCGTGGTAAAAATGTCATTGTGACCAAGGGACAGACAAGATACACAACCAGAATAAACTGGAGACTGCTGTACCAGAAATATCGATTTTAATGATAATTTAGGAAATAAAAGCGGTATATCCATTCAGTAGGTGGCAGCGAGGGGGTGCATTAGGAGGTCCAAATGCAGGCCTCAATGAAGGAGGGATGGAGTGAATTGAACAATTAATCAATAAATCAAATAATGAATAAATGAACAAAAATAAAATAAATGATGCGAGGCTACTGCATGCTATCCTGTAGGCTAGTAAAAAGTTATGCTTAAAAAATTATTTATATAGCTCCAAATCAATTCAAAAATTCCCACGTAAACTAGGAGGGAAAAAACTCCTCTTTAAGGGAGAAAAACCTCCAACAGAGGGAAGAAAAACTCTGTTTAACAGGAAGAAACCTCCGACAGAACCAGGATCAGAGGTGGAGAACATCTGTTAACAGAACCAGGATCAGAGGTGGGCGGAGCATCTGTTAACAGAACCAGGATCAGAGGTGGAGAACATCTGTTAACAGAACCAGGATCAGAGGTGGGCGGAGCATCTGTTAACAGAACCAGGATCAGAGGTGGGCGGAGCATCTGTTAACAGAACCAGGATCAGAGGTGGGTGGAGCATCTGCCTCCACCGGTTGGGGTGAGAGGAGAGCAGAGAGAGAAAAGGACAGCATAGAGATAGAAGAGAAGAACTGTTGGTGGAGACGAGAAGCGCAGAGCAGAGACATGCAGCTCCATGACGGGACATCTGGAAAAGAAAGAACAGAAACTACACGAGTGAAGAAACTGAATGGAGACAACAGATAATAAGAAGAAACTATGGGAGAGAAAAAGATGGTGAGGTATGAGTCAGTTAAAGAGTAGGAGGAAAGAAAAGAAGCTCAGCATGTAACAAGGTCCCCCAGCAGCCTCGGCCTATAACAGCATAACTAAGGGTTGGTTCAGGTCTACCTGAGCCAGCCCTAACCATAGGCTTTATCAAGAAGGAACGTTTTGAGTCTAATCTTAACGCTAGAGAGGGTTTCTGCCCCTCCAACACAAACTGGGAGCTGGTTCCACAGGGGAGGAGCCTGAAAACTGAAGCTCTGCCTCCCATTCTACTTCTGGAAACTCTAGGAACCACAAGTAGACCAGCGTACTGAGAGAGAACTGCTCTGCTAGGATTATATGGTTCTATAAGATCTCTAAGATATAATGGAGCCTGGTCATGTAGAGCTTTGTAAGTCATCAAGAGAATTTTAAATTATATTCTTGATTTCACAGGAAGTCAGTGAAGAGAAGCTAAAACTGGAGAAATATGATCTCTCTTGCTAAATCCCGTCAGTACTCTTGCTGCAGCATGTAGCATGCAGTATGTAGTCAAATTATGAAGCAACTACTACTACACAATTTGAATGAAATCTAAACTTATCGCCAGCCTTCAAATGTTCCTCCTCACAGAACGCTAACTCTTCCACTTGGTCCTCCATTAACAAAGCAGGGAGTCCCACAAGGAAAATAAAACAGTTCATGGCACAAATAATTCATTAGTTAATTGATTAGCACACTAAAATCAAATAAGCCTGAAAAAACTAAAATTTCCACGCATTAAATCTTTTCTGCCCGCGCTCGAATCACATATCAATAAACATTAGGTAGATTTGGTTGGTGAATTTGTATATTTATAGAGTAAAGCCTCCACATGAATAATGTGCATTACACTATAAACTTAATATAATGTCCATGCAATAATGTTGATATATAATGCCAAAACAACCTGCATATATATGTACAAGTAAAACATGTATTTAGTGTATATAGCTTGGTGTGTGTGTGTGTGTGTGTGTGTGTGTGTGTGTGTGTGTGTGTGTGTGTGTGTGCAGTATATAGTTTTTTATTTTACATTTTATTCTATTTCTATTCTATTTTTTTATTAATCTTTTTCTGTCTGTACTTTCTATCTTAAAGCTGCTGCGACAACTGCATTTCCCGGTTATGGTATTATTAAAATATTACCTTTATCTGTTCTTATTGTATATAAAGGAAATAATCAGAGATACTCTCAAGCGACTGCTGTAATATTCAAAGTGAAAATCATGTGACAGACAGAAATGGCCAACATCATCATGGTTGCTGTTTCTTTAATGTTGTGTAAAGCTTGTTAGTGCAATATGACAGTGCTATTAAAATAATGTAGGTGAGCATGTAAGTTCCAAGATTTCACCTGTATTCACCAAAACGGATCCAGTCACAGAGACAGGGCTGGTAGATGGTGTGGACGGTTATCTAATGGGTGTAATGAGTGTATGGGTGTAATGGGTGGGTGTGTGGGTGTGTGTGTGTGTGTGTGCGTGTGTGCGTGCGTGCATGCGTGCCCACATGCTGACTTCACAAAGTCCAAGTGGAAAGAAATACATGAGGTGAAAGGGAAATAGAGAAAAGAGGTGTTGAATGCAAGTATTTTCTGATAGGACTGATTTATCTGCAGCACTGCATTGTTTGCCAGAACCGTCCAAAACCGATGACATGTTATGTAATAAGATTCAGTGCAGACAACCAAACAGCCGGTCAAGTTTAGGGGAAAAGTAAAGTTTTGGTTTAAAGCAGAAGAAGTCAAATCTATATGCAGTGACTTTCACCTTGCATGTTATAATAGAAAACAAGGATGCTCTCTGCAACCTCATAGCAACAAAACCTTTATCACATGAAAAGTTTGTAACCTTTCCAGACTGTTAGATTTGCATGATACAAAACACACAGCAGCCAGCTGTAAGCTCTGTCTCCAGACATGTGCACTGACAGTTAAAGGATCACACTGCTCCTCTCCAGCTGTGGTGCTACTCTCTGGAGCTAAACTCTCTTTGACCCCGTGTCCTCCTCTCACTCCGAGCCCTCTTCTTTACCTCCGAGTCACTGAGATTTACTCCCAGTAATGACTGCTTCCTCCTCTGCTCCGGCTCCGTTTCCTGCCCTCACCATGTCTCATTACCTGCTTTACCTTTTGATTACTTCATGAATATGTCTTTGACACATAGCGTTATGCTGCGGCAGAGATTTGCCTTTATTTAATGCTAAAACTTGAGAAATATGCATATGCATATGTTCATCTTCGAGAATACATTTACGGATCATGGACTTTAAGTCTTATTCAGACGCTCCACAAGACCGTCGATCTGTGGGTGACACACTGGTCCGAACAGACTCAACGCCCAGTAATCCATACAGTTCTCAGAGATTGTAACATGAACGAGGTGCTTTGGTCGGTCAGAATCTCTTTCAGGATCCCGACTCGGGAGATGACCTGAAAAAGAGCCTGCGCAACACTCTTTGCAGAAATGCTGCACAATGGCACTGCCTCGGGATATCGTGTTGTGTAATCCACTGGTGAAATGGCCGGCCAATAAAACCGGGTCATTATCGCATGACGCCGTCTGTCGTGAACGCACCCCCGCACACTACCCCACTAATTTCTAAAACCCCGGCCAATCGGTTCCCTAGGTTAAGGGGTGTGTAAGGCGGTAGCTAACCACAACTTTTACCCTATGCTTTTTCTCCATGTATCTAATTACCACCGAGACAATGGGATACTCATGAACATCCCCATGCACACACCTGATTTTCACCCACAATGCCTCCACCAATGCCCCAGGCCGAACAAGGCTCTGCTGAATCATCGTCTGTGTACAGCCAGAATCCACCATCGCCTGATGTACACCCCCCTGGATCCTTACCGGAACGCGGTATGTCGCCCCTGGACCGGGAGAGGGTGTTGGAGGGCCGGCAACCCGGATCACCTGGCCTACGTCCAGGAGTGGACACTCCCTCTGTAAGTGCCCGGGCTGCCCACACCTCCAACATTCCTGCCCTGACATTTGGGAGGGGGGGGGGGGGCCTGTAGGTTGGGAAGAGTGCCGGTGTTTGCTGGGCCCTGTGGATTTGAGATATGAAAGAGGGCTTGAGAACATGGAGATGGTAGGGGCCGAGTCGGGAGCTGTTGTTAGAACTTCCTCCGAGGGACGGGAGTCAGCCGAGCTGGAGCCAGCAGGTGACCGCCGGGGTGGACAGCGAGGTGGTCCTCTGCTGGCAGGCAGGCAGGCAGGCAGGCAGGCAGGCAGAGAGGTCCTATGTGGAATAGGAGCAGGTCCGCTGTGTGGTTTCCCGAGGCCCGACACAGGATAGCGAGGCAGGGTCGACTGTGTGGCAACCCGAGGTCCGACACAGAATTGGCAAGATGTCAACAGATGAACACCGTGGAACGACACTGGGCGTCTCTTCCTACAGGTGATACCCGAGGCTCGACACTGGACAGCAGGTAAGCAGGAGACAGACAGGGAGTCAGAACCGGAACTTCTCACTGAATAAGCAAACAGACTTACGACAACTTGGGAATAGGTAGGTAAACGGACGGACTGACGCTGGTGGAGAGAACAGCTGGGGTAGATATACCAGAGGGTGGTGATCAGCTGCACCTACAGAGAGGGGCCTGGCAGTGGGAGGTGATCGGAGGCAGGTACTGCAAGGAGACAGGGCACAACAATAACAAACAGACGAATGACAAAAAACACATGAGGAGAGGTGATGGGGGGGAAAACAAAGGTAAAACACACCGGGGTCAGACAGAGATCCTAACAAAATAGAGCGATTTGCACCTCATATCAATGATGCAATTACTCTTAGTAAATTACCTGCAAAAACGGTGCAAAACTATATGTGCAAACTTTTAGAATAAACACGCAATTTAGTACCCATTATTTGAGATCTTAGTAAATCCCCCTTTTTATTCACCTAAACTCTTTTCAAAGTGCAACATAGCGTGCAAACAGATTCTCATAGACCCTTTATGTGCCCTTGCATCTGTCCCTGTCTCTCAAGGACCCGTTTACATCACATATAAAGTCTCAGACAGGAATGAAGATTTATGATGCTATAATGTCCATATTTATTTGGTAATCTAGTCAGAGAATATTTCTGTAAAAATGTGTTCCATTACTTGATTTTAGAACTATGAGTTAATAGAGTAATAACTGCGATTATTACCCACCTGGAAGGGCTGAAAACATTCAACAGGGCAGCTGGTGCTCAGTTGGTTTGTTTTGTAAGGGATGAGCTATGAGCCCCACTGAGCCATAAGCAGTCCCATATATAACAGAGGCCAAACCAGTCTATACAGTGATCCTACACAGATTAAACTGATATTGTTCCCCTCCATCAATACTCAGCTATCAATACCCCCCCCAAACACATTTCATGAATATAACTTTACTGGGCACACCATCAGTAACGCAGGAACACAAGACGAAAGAAAGTCTCATGCAACCAATTAAAGAGCAGCCTCAGGTCACCTCTTTGCCAAACATAGAAGAACTAACACACACACACACACACACACACACACACACACACACACACACACACACACACACACACACACACACACACACACACACACACACACACACACACACTCATGTGGCTGATGCCCGTCACACAAGCAGTAGATGCATTCATTCAGAAAGTAACCAAATACAATATGAACACTACTTTATTTTAACGGCTGACATTTCTATTAGGAGCAACTCAACACTGCTTTAATTACATTAATGAAAAAGATTCTTAACAGAACGCTGGTCATTACTGTAAAGTGCTTAACAAAAGTTGATATGTTAGTGTTGTGTTCACAAAAACAGTTGTTTCAGGTTTGTTAAAAAAACAAAATTACTATATTATGTTAGCTGACAAGAAGCTTTGTTATGAATCTCATCTCTCTGGGGTGAAGAGTAATGTAATGTGATCTTGGCATAGAACCAACAAATCTGAAGAAGGACGTATAGGTCAGCAAAAAGTGGGAATTTAAATGGAGGAATGTTCACTTACAGTTTTCTACACCAGCTGATGTCTTTAGACGTCATCATCGGCATTCCGGAAGTTAACCAATTTGTTTTTGTTTTGTTTTTAAAGCAGAATCGTGTTGCATTTTGATCATTGCTTCCTGTGTCCTGTTTGACTTTCCCACAGCAATTACATAACAACATATCCAGGTGAAGGACAAGGAAAATGAAATACACTTGCTCTTACATGCAGACTGGGTTGTGCTCTGCAGCTTCTTTGTTTAATGTTCCAATCAGTGCCTGGTAGAAAGTATTTTCAGTGAATGTTTGCAATCACACACTCAGCAGATAAACGGTCAAAATAAGCTGTAATCAATTGCACTTCTTTTACCAAAGACGGAACGGTTTTAACCTGAAAACAATTATGTAAAATGATTCTGTTCATGGTAACTGGTGCTGGCTTTCTCATCTACGCAGTCCGCACAATACATCCTGGGTACATGCTACACATTGAAGTTTACTTGCTTCCTCAGCCTTCAGAGGCTGAATCTTAAAGATATAAAACTAGTTGGCAGTATCTGATTCTGTATTTTGGGTGTCTTTTGTGTTGAGCACAGAATTTCCACTGTGTTTCTCCTCAGTACATCATGACATCGCTTATTGACTTGTTTTTACCGTACAGAACATAGAATAAAGACTGCGAAGCCGGATCACAATGAATGTCATGTTGGCCCAGCTTGCATTAACAGCCCATTCAAATTTTACCTCCTAAGCATAAGAGCTTAGATTGGTTAACAATAGAAAAATATGTACCATAAACAAACAGCATTAGCATAAATGTAGACTGTCAGCAAATAATGAGAAGTGTCAGGTTATAATGGTTGCATTGCATGAATAGTACTGGATGTTACTTATCAGCTGGTAGCCATGTGTTTAGGGTTGTGGAGGTTTATAAAATAATTAGACTGCACATGCATGAGGGGATCAGCTCTTAGAGAGCTATGCCAATACTCATAGAATCTGAGGTTACAGTACGTAACCAACAATACTAATGCTGCCTCAACACAACAAAAGGGCTCGTCTCAAAGAAAGTAAGAAATTACACCAGTTAACTTTTGACCAAGTTAACCATGTAAAAAGCTTCCAGGTGACAATCTCATGATGCTGGTTAAAATATTGCCAATAGTCTGCAAAGCTGTCATCAAGGCAAACAGTGGCTAAAAGGAAAATCAACATTCTTTCACTGCAGCACTTCTGTGGCCCACCTTGTGTAGAGATGCATTCAGCTTTCTATAAAAACAGGCACTCTTAAAACAGAACATGGAGATCACCGTGTTCTTACAGTGAGCACCTTTTTGCAGATCATGTTTTACTTTTACTGAAAAAGTCAAAAGGTGTATATTGATATTGGGCTTTAAATATTTAACACAAACGTAAGTAGGCTTTGCCTATATTATTTGTTTTGTTATGAGGTGGAGTGTATAACAGGACCCAAATGCAGGCACACAGACTCAGGTATCAGTTCAAAACACAGTCTTTATTGAACAAACAAAACACAGCGTCCATTTCCTCCCGAGTTGGGAGGGCAACTCAACCGACTGATCCGGCAGGACAGCGGACAGGACCGCTGGTAGAACAGAGTCTATATCCTCCGAGTCGGGAGGGCAATTCAACCGACTGGTGGCTCTGACTGGTAGCTCTGCAGCAGGAACAGGAGCAGGAGGAACAGGACGGACAGGTGACTGGCAGTCCTTGCGGTGATTAACTCGCAGTAACTCGCACTGTCTATTAGTATGCACTGACAACCAGATGAATGCAGGGGCAGGGTACATATAGTCCGGGGAGGTGATCAGGTAAACGAGCCACCTGCAGGTGGTGATCTGGGGAGAGTGGTAGCAGCTGCTGGGACCGGTGAGGGGCGTGGCCATGGGAGGTGAGGAGAGGAGGATATAGAACACATGGGAGGACAATAACAAGCAGACAGGGGAATGAGGAGACACAGGAGGAGAGGTGATCGGGGGTAAAACAGGAAAAGACAGGAATCCTGACATATTTAATTTCTGGTTGACAATTTCATTTCATTGAATTGACTAAATTGAATGTAAAAGATTTGTAATAGAAAAAACATTCCAATGTACTAAAACGCTGTGTACAAACCTACAAAAAAAAAAATCTGGATGGCTAGATACCCCCAGAGGTTGGTAAGAAAATATGTATTTTACAAACTGACATTTGTTTTTCATCCATGAAACATAATAAAGTATTGACTAAAGTAGGATATTGACATATATTTTACCATACGGCCTTTGAACCAGCTTCACCTATTTGCTACAGCTAGCATTGCTGTACACTTAATATATCGTCAGGTAAACTGAAGAGTGGATTTTGGTTTGATTAATAATTCTGACAAACATCAAAGATATGTCAAATTCATATCATCCTGTCCTCTGTTACTGGATTAGGTTGACGTGTTGACCATGCTGCTGTTGGTCCAAGCTGCTGTTTATGGCCATTTTTCGTTCGTGCTTTGTCATCCTATTTTTTCATCATTGTGTTGATGAATGGAGATGATCAGTGAGTCCAAGGCAAATGATGCAGGGTCTGATTTTCCAGTATGGATAGGACACTAGAATAATGTGAGAGCCATCAGAGTAATGAGGTGACACTGAGACATGACCCATCCTCATCTGTCTCTATTTGTCTGTTTTGTCCTCTGCAGCCGCCGGCAACCGCCTTTCATTTCACTTTCTGAACATTTTCTGAACCACAACAAAAGCAAGGTCATCCAATCATTAGATAATAACTATGACTGATAGTCCAGACTGATCCTGTTAAGGAATTCTGGCCACACAAACAGGATTTTGTTGTTACTGCAAATTAGACTTACCTAATTAAACACTGATTTAACAGTAAATTCCACCATATCAGAGTCGGAGTGTCAACATATCAATAATCAGGATTAGTGTAACTTTAATGGTATTATTGCAGTACTGTTAGTTATATGATTCTGACAGTTTATATTGATGATTTCAACAGAAAATTATTTCAATTAAAGCAGGTCTAGATCCTAACATAAGTATTGAGAGTAAGAATTAAATAGGTATATATAGCAGTTATGATTTGTACACTGTACTGGTTTTGAGTCATAGATTACAATAGATTATTGAAATATTCCAAAACTGCCTGTTTTATAATATATGAATATTTCTACCCACCACTTCGACCCACACAATTTGATTGCTTTATTTTTGTAAGTTACGAGGGAAGAAGGCATGCTGGGTAATGCCAATTTGCTTTTCTGATGACCTCACTCTGTCCACCTACGTGGCCAGCCCCGGCTGCAGAGGAGCTTTGTAAGTGTGTTTATACTGAGGTTGCTGCTTCAGTCTGTCTTGACAGGTTTCCTGGCGCTGAAGCCCATCTTTGCAAAGAATTGGCAGAACATACCACAGTTGCTGTTTTTCACCCAGGAGTCCTGTAGCTTCCACAAAAGTTGAAAGCACCTCTCTCTCTCTGCAGCCTTGTATGTTTCTTTAGAGGACATGTTTTTTGAAATACCAGTAGGCTTCAGGGTAAAATAATTGTGATTGGCCCCAGTGGGTCTTCCCCTGCCACAAAAACACCCCCACACATCACACACACAGCCCTTTTCCAGTCTGGCCCGTACACCCTCCTACACCCTGTCATTCCATTTGTGCATCCAGAAAGGCTATTTTGGAATGAACATGCCATGCGATGTAAATGCTGTGCTGGTCATGGGTCAGTGGAGAAACTCTTTACCCTTGTGAGGTTACTTGAGAGGTCGTGGAAGTTTTCCTGTCCAGTCTACATGTACTTGGGGGAACTCACAGAAATATGGGGTTTCAGGGTCTCTGCTCCCATACAACCGCTGGAACGAACACATTTCCAGTAGGTGTTGGCCTTCGCCAAGGTTGTCCCTTGTCTCTAAAAACCCTTTTTTGTGGTTTTCATGGACAGGATTTCAAAGTACAACCAGTGGGGGGAGAAGGTCTGGTTTGGGGGTCTTAAGATCACTTCTCTGCCATTCCCCGATGATGTGGTTGTTGGCATCATCACCTCGTGACCTTTATAATGCACTGAGGCAGTTTGCAGCTAAGTGTGTGTGTTATGGCCGGGATGAGAGTCAGCACCTCTAACTCTGGGGCATTGGTTCTCTGCTGGAAAACAATGGATTACTGCCTCCGGGTGGGGACGGAGTGTCTGTTAAAGTTCAAGTATCTCAGGGTCTTGTTCGTGACTGATGGTAGTATAGAGTGAGAGATTGATGAGCGACCGGGTGGTCGGGCTTTAGGTAAAGAGCACTGACATCTAGAGGGAGCTCAAAGTGGAGCTGCTGCTTCTTCCTATCAAAAGGAGCCAGTTGAGGTGGCTCAGACATCTGATTAGGATGCCTTCTCGGCATCCAACTGGTAGGAGACCCCAGGGTAGACCCAGGTACGCTGGAGGGATTACATACTGATGGATGGATGGATGGAGGTTGGTGAGGCTACAGAAGAGAAAAAGTATAACGTCAATGAGATGCAATGGTGTGACAGTCAGTCCCCATAGTTTAGTTGTCTTTTGTCTTTTTCCTGTTTTACTCACCTTGTTGTCTTATTCCAGGTGTCTTTACTTCCATCATGTCTGCCCGTCATCGTGTCTTCCCCGCTCTGATTGTTTCCACCTGTGTTAAATTTTCTCCCCGCCCTCATGTGTATAAAGTCGTTGTAGTTTCCTTGTGATCCGTAAGTCTACTCATGCACTAACCTGTGTTTTGTTTCCTGGATCTTGCTTTTCGCCTCCTCTTTTTGTTACTGTTGCCTGCTATCTGCTCTCATGGTTTTTGGATTATTCTTGTCAGTGCTTTTGCCTGTTTTTGCACTCAATCTCATTAAAGTGAGTGAACTGAATCCTGTCTCAGACTTGTGCATTTGAGTCCTGACACCTGAACCGTGTCATAGAGAGTGAAAGAGAGAGTGGAGAGGAAGTGCTCATTGCATCATGGAAGGTTTCCCAGCAGCCTAAACCTAAAACAACATACATAAGGGATGGCTAAAGGTCACATTAGCCAGTTAAGATTTGTTAACTCGAAATAAAGCTTTTTATTTTTTATGTCTTGAGTTGGGTGTTGCAGACCGAGATGACATCCTCAACATGAACACTCATTTCACACTCTTTCTGAACATCGTGTTTCTGAGGTGTAGTGGCTGAAATATGTTGCTTTGGCTATTTGAAGCATGTCCACGTGGAGCAAATATATTGCTGTTATAAACCAAGCCCAACTAAATCAGCAAGCGCTCCATGTTGTTATTACACTATATGAGATTAACAAGGGAATCAGAAACCACCTCAGGCAGCACTGAAAGTGCACACAGAGAGACAAAGAAGCACACTGTATGCGTACATGTGAATGTTAAAACTTTTTGATAGGACATCCATCTTGAAATCTGGCTCAAACACAAGTGCTCCTCCTGACCTCCAGCAGCTTGTTGTAAAAGTCAGCTTCTCTACAATTAGAGGTAAAATATTAACTACCCCTGGTTTTTCCTCTCCTCTGTCGCCAAAGCCTGCTCCTGTGTTATTGTTGAGTTGTTGGGTTGATTGGTGTCCTGATTTGTTGCCATATAGATAAAACTGAAATAAAAAAAAATAGGTACCCAATTCAAAATGCTCTCATATGGATTCAAAAATAAAATGCCTTTTTTTTGTCAAGGTAATTTCTACCAATTTCCTGTTAAGGCAGTGATAAGTAGTGTCTAACATTTAGTCCGTATTGTTAAACAGTATATGAAGCAAATCAAGAAGCCAAATAACACATTCCCATTATAATGCAACCTAATACAGCATCACAACAGACTACTCCCTCTGATATTAACACTACTCTGACACACAGTGTCACCACAAATGACAAAGGGAATGTAATTAATTATGAGTGGTCTGTGTTAGAATTCAGAAAATACTCTATTATATTACAATGATTACAATTATTTTATGTCAATAATACTACAGTACAGCTGTTTATAGACTCTTCAGGAAAACAAATATATTATTCTAATCCTTGTATAAAAAGTACCCTAATTTCACATCCAGATCCAGGTTACAAGACCACTTCGGTTAATGTTTGGGAAAGATGACGTTTGTTTAAACGATGATGTTTAAATCAGACCACCATCTTCCGCAAACCTTAACCTTAACCTTATGCACTCATAATCACAATCAATCAAACATTTAGTAAAGCTGAAGTCACTACAAGGGACAAATGGTAGTTTTAATCTTTATGATTTATGGAGTCTCTGGAAGCAATAAAAATGTTTTTGTGTTTTGACTTATTAAAACAATGTAACAAAAATGGTAGGTCAATATTTCCCTCAGTATTTTTTACCATAACTTCACGATTGTTGAAAATGAATCAGTGGTTGGTGATCGAAAGCTTTGTTAGTTTCTGGAGAAGCAAGTAAACACAATGCATTTTCTCCACCAAAACAACCTCACTGTAGAACTCTGATACCCCTCAACAGCTGGGTTGGATTCCTGCTCCTACCTACAAAAACTTTAGTTTATCTTTAACCTCCAGAAGTGATAGGCATCCCCGTCTTTGGGGAAAACAAACACTCAAATACTACAATATACGAGGATATCTACATCTGCTAACAACTACAGCATGTGTGCAAGAATTCTGAAGATTTAGGAGAGGCAGAAGAGACAGGTCTGGCACTGGAAACTGTTCTGTAGTTTCAGTGAGCTGACATGAGCAGAAGATTTAGACTCATAAACCTGGTAAGATGTTCTTATTTAAGCAGAAGATATTTTTGACAAACCTTTTGTTTTGTTCTATTTCTTCATATTTTGTTTAAAGCTTCAATAAACTAAATCTCCTTGAATGCAGATTCATTTTCACAGTTTGTGTGTCACAACTTGAGTCATGTATTATAATGTATTATATTGTTTGTATATAATATATACAGATATATACTGTACTGTATATATTGTATAGACTGTGCATTTTATATTTAATATTTTTTTACTGCTATTTTATTGCTATTTTATTGCTTTTCTATTATTCTATTATTATCTTATTGCTTCTGTATGCTGCTGTAGCGAAAAAAATTCCCCTCGGGGATTGATAAAGTAACTACCTAACCTAACCCAGACTAAAACCCAAACAAATCCAAATTAAACAATTTGTTGTATCTGTATAAATATGTGTATAGGTTGTGTTTTAATTACATTGCACATAGGTTTCCATATTTCTTGAGCCAGTACAGTTTTGTGGCCAGCTGCAGTGAAGGAGCAGCACACTGACCAGTTCCCTCAAAACTCAATTGTACAGGGACTAAAAGATACTCTGTCATTGGAGAGATAAAGTCTCCCAAGGAGGACAGCAAATCTCTCTAAAGTAGCAGACTGACCTCCTGGAAGATTTACAGAAGCAGGAGGTGAGTCAGCTCCAAGAAGAGCTCAAGCAAACAAAAAAAAAGAGCCCCTCAGAAGGGTCACAAGGAAGCAGAGAGCTCAAACTAAAGCTCATGTGGAGCGCCTGGACCTCCTTACTCAAAAACATAAGGAGACGAGGAAGAGTGAAGAACAATAGAAGAGCACTTGTGATGCTCTGGATAAAACCATTGCTCACAGAGGAGACGGCTCACTGAGATGAAAGACGGGAGGACAGTAAGGGAACCTGACGGGAGGACAGTAAGTGAAGGGCAATAAGAGAGGGAATGCAATATGAAGGTAAGCGAGGCAGATGAGGAGATCAAACTCAACTCCAAGAACAACCAGCTTCAGGTTGTCTCAGTGAGAGTTTCACTTCACAACAATGGCCAGTTGAATCGTATCAGCTTTAGTCAGACCTCTGCACAGTTCAGGAGAATGAAGAACAAACGAGAAGGTGGAGGAGACACAGAGGAGTGAAGAGAAAGAAATAAAAGAGAACAAAGAAGAACAGGGTTTAGCTGCAACAGAGCCTCCTTCCTCCTGAAACCGTCACAGATGTGTTGACGCAAAGAGGCTGCAGAGACAAAAAAATACTCTGCAGCCCCAAATTATCTCAAGGCAGGGATGTACTGTACCTCAAACCTTAACCTGATGTTTTGTAAAATAAATGTACAGTCATAATCTTCAAGCTGGAGGTATGTCGAGGAAGTGACACCGAGAACACACCAAACAAAGGTGAAGCAGACAGACTGAAACCGTGACATGACTTTTAATTTGAATTTGATTTTTTTGACATTTCTGTTGTTGGTACTTTTACTCAAGTAAAGATTCTGGATACGTCTTCCACCACTGACTACAAGTGGATATTAAACTGCAAGATAAGATATGCTAGTGTTAAAAATACATTGTCAGTTGATATATGTTATACTTGCAAACTATGTTTGTTAATGTTTTGTCATTAGTTTAATATAAAATGCAAAGCGTATATGTTTCCTTCAAAATATATTTACTGTTTCTATGTAGAAGAGTTCAGGAGACAGAGTCATGGTGTCTAGAGTCAAAGTCTCACAGTGTGTCTCAAGCCCACTTTAATCTTCTATAACAATCAGGAATACCCGTAACACTTTGCTTTGTCTTTTATGCCTTAATTAGTACGGAAACAGCTGAAAACATATGACAGCAGAGAAAAAAATGTAGTTCTGTAACAACAACCAAACTGTACATTACAATCCGATGGTCTGCACCTTAAACACGGTTCACCAGCCTCTGGCCTGGACAAAATATTTATAATGAACATTTCCTGGACGAATAGGCACCCTGGATGGATGAAGAATCATGGAGGAGGTTATGTTTGTGAGTGAAGGAATATTTAGTTTATAAACCTTAAATTCTAGGACATCTCAGAGTTTATTATCACCACAGACTGTCTTCATGTCGTAGGAGGATGTAAAAAGTTCACAAGTCAAATTACTTATGACTTGGATCTTACTTTGGAAGTTATGGTCCCCATTTCTTTCAGTAACAATATCAGAGATCTGGGAACATGGCAGATTCACTAAAATGAGGTCAGGTGAAGCGAGAATTACAAGTAGTCGGAGGATCAGAGAGGTTGGAAACAAACCAACAGTTTATCCAGATTATCTCAAATCTTTCTAAAACAACTTGGAAAGCATTAATTTAGATGCTGAGTGTTGGCAGCTGCACAAATCTGAGCTACTCTGTTTGCATTCATGTGGATGAAGAAGGTCATTATCTATAGATAAGCAATCAGGTCTGTGCACTTACAGTGTTTGTCTAATAGAGATGATGGGACAGCAGCAACACCAACTGCATCAAGGGATATTCTGTAAAGTCCTGAATAAATTACAACAAACAATTAATCAACAATTAATATAGATACACTGAGATGAGAATGACAATTAAACATTCCAAACTGCTCGTGTGAGTCTGACATTTTCAGAATAACTTGAATCTGTCCTGACTGGTTGGGGTGAAGGGAGAGCAGAGAGAAAAGAACAGCGCAGGTAGACATGAGGGTAAACCATTGACTGTATATAAAAGTGTCCGTAGCTTCCGGCTACCAAAAATAAGGCCAATGCGGAAGTGCCTTAAGCTGCAATACCACCGAGTGCCACTAGAGGACGGCTCCAAAAAGCCTCTGGTTCAATAGATTCCCATTTAACGCCTTATTAAATTCTCAATCAATACAAATTTTCTACATGTTTCCTGGATGTCATTCGTTAAATTCACTCTTCCAGATTAGTTTCCTGGAGGTCCATCAGAAAATAATTTGTCATTAATGAGAAAATAAGCTTCAAAAAGATGTGTTTCTGGGGGCGTGTCTGTTTGATTGACAGGCCTGTGGTGCAGTCATTGTGTAGGCTGGTGGATATGAAGACGAGCTGAGTGGGGTGGGGGAGGGTTGCAGTGGATCACTCTGATGTGACAGCTGATGCAGAAGAAGAGAACAGATTTCAGATCATGATAACATTTTATTGGTTTACTGAAAATGCCCATAGTCAGGTGATCAGCGAAACAATGATCCCTTTGCAATAAAGGTAACCGAACAGTGAGATGTCTTAATGTGATCAAAAATATGGATGTAAAATGTGAAAAAGAGCCTGTTTTACATGAGGTCATTTCAAATACATGTCTTTGTAGTTTACATGTTCAGTGTGTAGGATTTAGGGGATCTATTGGCAGAAATGAAATGAAATATTCACTCAGCAATTTTTGACAGTATCCCAGAATGGCCCAAACTGAATGCTAAGTGTAGGAAGGCCTTCTGAAAGCCGCTGTACATTCTCTGACATGCTGTGGAAGGGAGGATGAAGCGAAGGAAGTTTAGTTGGTTGCAATCTGCAGTCTCACCGCCAGATGATCCTAAATCCTACACTTTGCTCCTGGAAGTAAAGAAATGGCCCTGGATAAAAATGACCTTTTTGTATTTTATAAATAAATGCTTCTGCAAGCTACAATAGAGTTTTGAGTTGTTCATGAGTTTGAGTACTTTAATCAGCACATTAATCACTGCGTTGCCCTCATCGGAGTCCATTTCCGATTTCCTTTTCATAATAATCACCAACTTGTAAATACCTGAATAAATCTTTGTTTTAAGTTTAAATTTCTTCTTCACTTCATTAAATATGAAAGTTTCTACATTACTAATACGGTTTATGAGCTGCAGAGCTAGACTGGTTTTCTTCTCTGAGCCACTGTGGAAATAAAAAAAACATTCACTTCTGCACTTTACTGCAGTTATGAGCTCCAGCAGACTGTTTTCCTTTGAGCCAAAATCCACTGTTGGAGTGAATTCCTCTGAGGAAGATATCCATTCTAGTTATAGAGAGATAGAAGGTGCTGTAGGAGGCTTTATGAGTTTCCTGTCCAGAACAGGGTGCCATTACTCAAACCATGTCAGAGCTGATCTCAGCCGCAGCGCTGCTGTCCCTCCTGAATGAGGAGCCAAATAACGGAAACACACTGCTATTCCCCTGCTGATCAGGCTGCTGTGTGGCCGCTGCTAAATGAAAAGTTATTTAGGGTCCAATTGCCAGCTGGTGTACTCATGAAGGATTTGCCCTTAAATGTCACTTTGAAAGTTGTTGAAGAAAAGTTTTTAGAGATAATACTTTTGCCTCTTAAAGCTGCCGTTATCCATCATGTTTTTTTTTTCAGTTTCTTTATTTGAATATTTTAAGGCCAAAAAATTCAAATCACAAAGAAAATAAGAGAATGAAACAAAAAGACAAAAACAGGTTTCAGAAAAATATAACTAATTACAGGAGCAATAATGACAACACTTAGCTTAAAGAGCTAAGTCTACACAATCAGAAATGTCTGCATATGTCTGCAAAAACAGAAACTTAAACGGTATAGAGAGTAACAGTTTAATAATTATCGCATGAGCAACGGTTGTGAAGGAAAAGCTCCCTTTTAACAGGAAGAAACCTCCAACAGAACCAGGCTGAGAGGTGGGTGTCTGTCGGCCTCGACCAGTTTTTGGTTGAGGGGAGAGCAGAGAGAGAAAAGGACAGCAGAGAGATACAATAGTCAATAAACACTGTGCATAGATGTGCAGCTGCAGCGCCAGAGATACAGTACCTGCACAGAAAACACCAAAATGTGGGAGAGAAGGCATAACGTTAATGACACACAAGTGTCACAAGCATGAAGTGTGAAAGATAAAGTGGAAGAGAGGAAATGCTCAGTGCATCATGGGAGGTCCCACAGCAGTCTTGACGTATACCAGCATAACTGAGGAATGGTTCAGTTTCACCTGAGCCAGTCCAAGCTGTAAACTTCATAAAAAAGGAACGTTTTATGCCTAATCTTAAAAGTAAAGATGGTGTGTGCCTCCTGAACCGAAGCAGAGAGCTGATCCCCCAGGAGCTGAAAGCTCTGAAGGCGCTGCTTTCCATTCTTCTCCTGCACTCTGAGAACAAAAGGCTCATTAGGATAACAGGGTATTTTGAGGTCTTCAAGATATGATGGACCTTGATTATTAAGGTCTTTGTACATAAGGAGAACGATTTTAAATTCTACTCCGGATTTTACAAGAAACCAATGATATAATGTGAGAAACTTTCAGTTACTGTGACAGTTATAGTCCAGAACAGAGGTAACAAATGCATTAACTAGTATTTCAGCATCCCTGAGACAGGATGTTCCTAATTTTGACAATATCACACAGGCGAAAGAAGGCTGTCCTATAGACTTGCTTTACGTGAGATAAGGGACATATCCTGGTTAAAAATACCTCCAAGATACTCACAGTAGTGCCTGAGGCTATTAGTGTGCAGACTGATACTGAAATAACAATGCTTCTGATCCCAAGCATTTCCTTTCTGGGATCAATTCTCATGAAAAGATCAATATCTAACCTCAGTAATCTGGTGATGATGCGTATTTTCTCATTACAATAACAAAGCTATCTCCAGAATCACTTTAAATCAGGGGTCTCCAACCCGTAGATCGGGAGCTACCAGTAGCTCCCCACCAGTTTCTGCAGTGTTTCCCACACATACTGTAAACTTACTTGGGTGGGTATAATGATGGACGCTCAAGTATATTAGATCATCCATTTCATTTTTTTTTTAAATTTTGTTTTCTTAACCTGTCTGAGAGAGAGTTGCTATCAACACGATCTTAATGTTGGAGAAGTTCAGGTTACATAAAGTTGAAATTTGTAAAAATGAAGTCCTATCTTATAATACCACTTGCGATGATGAGTCACTGAAGCATCAGTCTTCTCTCAGTCCAATGTTACATCAGAATCTGTGACTCTATAGATTCTGTGACACAGTGTTAATTAGGTTACAGCATGAGGAGTGAGGGTAAGAATATCAGGGCAGGTCACAGGATCTGAAGGATGACAGATTCCAGCAAAACACCAGATCTCAGAGTTTTGGCAGTTGGGGTTTGAAAAAAAAATTAAATGGAGATTTTCAATTAATTTCAATTAAAATGTTATTTTTACAGCACCAAATCACAACACAGGTTATGTCATGGCACTTAACACATTAAAAACTATATATTGACCATATTTTGATGAATTTTAAATAGCATGTTCAGCACACCTGCTTTGTTTGCTCCATAAAATGTATTCAGTTTGATAGATAGATCCATGACGAGTTAATGAAGCTGGTCACTGTCAGTAATGTTATGCAGAGGTGCACTAGTAAGAAACATTCATCCCCAGACTTACTCACTGGAATCAGACTGTCTGCAACACACTCTCATGCACACACTGAATGATGTACACACAGATGCTCGTGGTGAGGAGACAGACAGTGTCATTCAAAACCTCATGGACTTTTTGATGGTCCAAAAACAAAAAGTTCTAGGCTACGGTTGGGGGAAAAGCTCTGATTAAAGAACAGACATCTTTATATTCACCAGCCCCGCAGTGCTTCAACAGGAGAGGAGGAAGCAAAAGAAACTCTCCACAGCCGGGCCGTTCTACAACACCAGCTTCCCCCCAGAGAGCCGGACTGCTGCTGAGGATGTCACGGCTCGCTCTGCTTCTGTTAGCGGGTCAATATCTTCCCTCTGGAGATAATGACAGGAAAGACTGAAGACAAAATATCTGTTCAGGAGTGAGATGAAACCGGAGACTGAGTGCAACATGTGAGCTGCTGCACAAGGAGCAACTTTTCAGCGTCACACCTTCAAAGGACTTCTGGTTTGGCAGAGACAAAGTACAACAGCAAAAACAAAACCAGGAAACACACAGGAGTTTCCAATGTCCAATGATTCAATGTTTAGAATCATGTGATCACATGGAGGACACGTTTTACCACGTATTGATAACATGTGGAAAACCTTTAGATTTAGATAGATTAGATTAGATTTGACTTTATTAATCCAACAGTGGGGAAATTTACTCATCACAGCAGCATAGAGCAGACAAAAAAAAGTGCACACAATAAGAAATATTTTACAAATACTTTTGAGATATAGGGAATAAGATTATTTTAGAACAAAATACAATAAAATGGTCATAATGCAGGAAATACAAATACAGAGATGGAAAAGATGAGGCTGTTTGGAAGATCCACATTTTCCTCAGATGTAGACTATTATCTAAGTCATGAAGACAAACTCTACATGACTAAAATTACAATATATTAGCTGAACATCCAACAAAACACTTACATTTCTGTAAACTTCAGCAAATACGTCAGAACTCGTAAATGTTGAGTTGTGACATCGTGAATACCACAAGAGGGCGCCGTTCATACGGGCTCTTCTTGTGTACACACTCACATCTGTCAGGTCATTATTACATCGCAGGAAGTGTTACTATGTCCCAGCCCGATATATACTCAGTGTTGTTGACGTTGCCATGACTACCTTGATTCTTCATGTCCTCCTGTAGTCCAGGCATCTCTGGCTTCGGCCCTGCCTCGTCTCCCTCACCTACAAGGGATTTAGACATTACACCGTGAAAATGTCCCAAATGCAAGTTTTTCATGGACAAAATACATGTTTCAATACATTTTCTAAATGGTTCACGTTTTTAAATTCTTTTCCCATTTTAAGTTTCACGTCCTAAATCACGTGTTTTTGCATCTATGAAATACATGTGTTTTTTCTGTAAGGGAGGAATGGGGAAGCATCAGAGGAAAATATGATTTAACAAAGGATGAGGACAGATTTAAATGTTACTGTTCGTACCAAACAAAAAGTAAACTTTAGCTCAGGACATAAATATGTCTGAGATTATGAAAGATTCAACACAAGAGAAAAGGAGAGACTTGTGTGTCCTCTGATCCACTTTAAAAGGGCAAAGTGACAGAAGGAAAACCCCCCCAGTTTAGAGTGCTGACCCACTCAGGCCTGGGACACACTGCCTGCATGGTGTGTAGCTCAGTGTGTCCACTCTGCAGCGCTGCTACTGTCAGTCTTATCATTGAATCACGTAGTTTCCTTTGGATAATAGTCACAGGTAATTCATGTTAAGTTGTAAACAAAAAGGACTTGTGATTGTTTCCACTAGTTCAGAGAGAGAGAGAGAGAGAGAGAGAGACACAGAGTCAGAAAAGAGACAGAGACAGGGAGAGACAGCTCCGGAAAAATGCTGCCTGTTAATTTATCACCATGATATAATTAGAACCTACATCGGGTTGCTGCTATGATCATTCAATACGCATCATACATACTTTTCCTGTCTTTCTTCTCAGAACCACACGTGGCCCACCTCGTCATATGTAGCCGTCTCATCTTAAAGCATTGCCGATGCGAGGCATGACTTGCGTGAGACGCATGTCTTCCACAGACTTTGTGGCGGCTAAGCTGTTAACATGAGCTCTGGAACAAAAATCCAGAAGTTCCGTGACCACCCCGAACGCACCACACAGGGAGCGTGTGCTCGGCCTGAGAGTCTCTGGAGCTGACAGTTTCACTTGTTCTTGTGGCTGCTCTTCAGTGTGTTTAAAGAGGATGCTACTCACAGGAAATTCACTGTTATGGGATTTTAAAAATAATGTATCCTCTTTATCAATCGTCCTCCTTATCCATCTGCTGCTATGTCAATAAGTCAACTTATACTGATCTCTGCATCGGCACATTGAAGAAAAGCAATGTTCAGAGAGCGGAGAGGGGGTGGAGGGGGAGGTTCAGCCTAAACATCCCCGAGCAGAGACAGTGAGAAGGTGGTGAAACTGAAATGTATTCAGCTGCTCCTCAGAGGCTGAACAACGGACAGCTCTGCCGCTGATCTGGAACCGATAGCTGCAGAAAGAGAAGTCAGTGCTGGGAATTACAACCACGTAATCATCTACAGACTCTCAATTGCACTGTAACAATCTTCACCATAACATCACAGTGTGCATTATATTTGTGTAAAGTGGCCCTTAAAACTATTATTTCTAACACATTCTGGGTCACACTTTGATGGTACACTAATATGGCGTCATAAACCGAACTTTGATTAAATTAGACAACAAACAGAAGCAATACATTATTTTTTTAAGCAGTAAACAACCACTGATATACCTTTTTATCAAATACCATATATCTAAATTATTCTGAAATCCTACATAATGCTGTATTAAAAGCAAACCATACTAAGACTCTGTAATGCCAAATTATACTATAATTACACACTAGTTTGGAACCAAATAGGTGATAAATTATGAAAGACTGCTTTACAAGAATTTAGTCTAATTAGAAATAAAATAGAAAGCTATATCAGACCAATAATGTGCTACAGTTAGATACTATTATACCCTTCCTATCTGTTCCTAAACTGTAATTGTAACTGTAATTAGACATTTCATTTGAAGCTACCAGCGTGGACCTGATAGCTTAATTAGACATTAACACAGACCTTAAATAAGAGGATTTATGTCATATTATATCTGGCATAACCTTGATAATAGTCAGAATACTGACATATCAGAAAACAATGCATTTATGTGGACTTCATTTAACATAATTGCACTTCCTTTTATTTCTCTAATGGGCTGTGTAGTACAGGCTGTCAAAGCCAGACGTCCAAACACGTCTTCTAAATCAGGTCCAAGGAATGGAAATAGGCTGCCAGGCGATACTAACTGAAAAAAATGGGTACAATATTAGAAAGACACGTTTATTCACAGCATAAAGCACATTTCATACATGGGGGAACTTCATAGTACTTTACAAAATCTATAAGAATGTTAATATCTGATAACAAAAAAAAAAAAAAAAAAATAGGGTATCAAGCAGAACAGAGATAAGACACATGCAATCAGGATGCTTTTTTGTTAAAGATCCATTTTGTCTTATTTTTTTTTAACATTTTCATCATCATTGTCAACACTGTTCAGTGGCTCGTGCATTTATAGAGCCGTAGTTCTCATTATGAAGATGACAAGGGGAAGTCATACTTCCTCACAGTGATAACGCAGTTACTTTCCCAGTTGATGATGAAATTTAGCCCAAATCATTGAGTTTAGATACAAATCATTTCTTATGAAAATCAATCCTCGCACAGAAATATTGGGGACTTGTGCCCTTTCCTCTGCATATTCAACCAAAAGAAAGTGGCCTTTATGAAATTTGCTGCAGCCCAGCGACTCCGCTTGTTTCCATCAGTGTACATTTACCACAGTGGCACCACCAGTGTCCCACTCTGGGCTGCTCTGCCCCTCTATCCTCACCTGCCACTGTTGCTTTTCTTTTGGATGTGGCGGCCTCTTCCTCATCCATTAAAAAATAAATCCTCTGTATTCGAGCTTGTATACCGTAAGTAGCCCAATATTTAATTCCAACATTAAACTATAAAATGAGTTTTTCTCCATATCTACAGGATCGTTGTTTCTGTGTGGCCAACTTGTTTGCTATTTTTGTCAACACAAGTGCAGGTGCAACTCTGGTGCAGCACGGCGCAGTGTTGAAGTAGGAGGACTAGATGGTTAGAAGGTGTGTCACAGCTGACTTCAATAATCACAAATCAAATCAACTGCTCCCATCCCCTTTAAACCGATGTAAGTGCTTTAAATGCGGTTTTAGGGTTAGGGTTAGGGTTAACACATAGACCAACTGTATGAATAAAAACAAAGTGCAGTCTCTTACTACCTGAAGTGTGTATAAAATAACTGAACAGTTTTCCTCATTCGATTGATCAGGCCACATTTCCCACAAACCCTGTCACCTGCAGGTCCTTGTTACTATTTTTCTGGCTAGTAGCACTGAGTTTGTTTTGCTGATGAGAGGAGAAGGAGCTGGGTTTTTTTTTTTTTTTATAATAAAGCAAGTTTTGTTTAGAAAGGCCACTTAATGTGGTAAAACTTTCAGCACAGCTTCTTTTGATGAATAATTGTGGGAATTTAGCAAAATCGCAAATATCTTGCTGATGGCATGGTTGCGATAGCAAGAAAATGAATAATCTGCATCGATGCTTTGAGTATGCATGATGGATGTTGCAATCATTAATTAAATGGCATATTCTGCCGTGTGTAAATTACTCCAACCTCGTGTGGTCTTGCAAGACTGGTTAGATCACTAAAGATGAGCAGGTTAACAGACTTTTGAATTGTTACACCTTAATGTGTAATTTAATTTCTATTCATTTGTGTTTAACTTCTGTACCTTTTATATTTTGTGGTGCTCGCCAACTGCCTGATTCACATCCAATTCAGTAGACAAGAGTCAGCTTCATTTTTCATATGATGAACTGAATCAGAAGGCCACCGACTGTGGACCATTTTCTTATTATGCACCATTGTTTTCATTATTCAGTTACAGACATCATTCGTGTTTTTTATGTACAATCGTTTCCATTGAACTCCGGTGTGTCCTTCCACCTCACACTGTGACTCAGCCCCATTAAAGCAGCTGCTCCTGACTTCAGGGTCTCCCCTAAAATCTGTTTTTTGCCTTCCAGGCATTTCATTTTGACAGCGGAACCCATTTTACGAGGCATCCGTTGTGTGTAATTGCTCTCATTATTGGCCGTTTCCTCCGTAGTGAAAATAAAACCAGAGAGAGCTGAGAGTGTATCTGTTTACTGCATCACGTTTGAAGGAAAACATCCGACAGAGCCGAGCCGGCTTCTAATCAAATGTGACCTTGTCTTTCTCCACTCAACCATGATGATAATAACAGCTTCCACTTAAACACCTAACGTGCTCTCTCAGTCTCACCTTCTGCTCCCTGAGCCCTCACACTCACATAATAGCATCTCAAATTACAATATATCATCAAATTGATGCAAAAAAGTCAATAAAACAACATCACCAGACTGGTTCTCTGTCTTTTAACCAACAGAGGTCGAAAAACCAGCGCACAGAAAAAGCTATGAAACTGTTTATAAAATTAGCCGTGGCACCCAGCGCTGCATTTTAAATCGTAGATCACCACTGGCACAGAGTTCAAGTGTGACAAATGACTGACAACATCTGCTTTGTGTGTTCTTGTACCATAAATGGCTCACAAAGAAAGTTGAACTTGGTTATGAGCATCATCTTTAATACCAGGATGCATGTCATGAAAAAATGAAGAACGACTACACGGAAAGGGAAATAACCAACACAGGGAACTCACCTTGAGACTGCTGCGTTACAGATGTTTTCATTATGTGGTTACCATGGTAGTATGTACAACATGTCACCACTATGTGTGTTTTTTCTCTGAATAATCTTGACAATCTTTAATGCACCTGAACATATTCAGGCTCTTTGCAGGTTCTTGTCTTAGAAGTGTGTAAAACTTGAAGAAGCCCATTTCTTAAGTAGATAATTAGCACTGTGGCTTCCTCTGTGCTCCAGATGGAAGTTCGAAAGACATGAGTGGTCTCTGAGGACACACACACTAGTTTCTAACGTGAAGGTGAGGAGACCCCTACCTGTAGATATGATTAAACTGTTACTAAGGACAGCTGCTATAACACACAGGCACTGAGCAGTCCTGACCATTATCAACAGAGAGAATTCAATTTGAATATTGATGACCATTTGGCCGCATGACTCTGACACTGAAATAAATCCAATCTAATGAGCAAAGAGACACACAAAGCAATATTTACTGCCCGTTCTTATCAACAGTCAGTGGATGATGATGTTAATCAACTCCTACAGTTGTTCGAGTAGAGTGGAGGAATATATTGAAGCATTTTATACCACAGAGTATGTTTTTTTTTAAAGCCTGTTACCTGTTTCTTACAGCTTTTGGTCTTTATGTTCTTCTAGAAACTGTGGACATTTTTTTGTTTATAAAAGTGCTTGAAGAGCAGCAGCACATGATTCTGGGTGCAATAACAAACAGTTTATTAGGAAATGAAAATTTCTTGGATTAGCTGACGTTAAGGGAGTTCTCCGCATCCTGCATAATAGATAGATAGATAGTTACTTTATTAATCCCACAAGGGGAATTTTTTTTTCGCTACAACAGCATTATAGGTACAGGAAAGCAATAAAATAACAGTAAAAAATATGAAATATAAAAATGCACAGTATATACAATAAATGGAATAAAATAAAATTGAATAATTAAATTAAATTAAAACTAACTAACTAACTAAACAATAGTGCAAATATTTAAACAAACAAGAAAACAGACAACCAACAGTGTTATTGTTGTGTGATGGATTTTGCCAGAGGTGAGTTATTGTACAGTCTTATCTGGAATGATCTCCTGTATCAGGAATGATCTCCTGTATCAGGAATGATCTCCTGTATCAGGAATGATCTCCTGTATCAGGAATGATTTCCTGTATCTGTCCTTCTGACAGCAGCTGGAGGAGTCTTTTGGAGAACGTCCTCCTCTGTCCCTGCAGCAGGTGGAGAGGGTGGACAGGATTATCCAATATGGATAATAGTTTGTTCAGCGTCCTCCTCTCCACCACCTTTTCCAGACTATCCAGATTGTAGCCGATGATGGAGCCGGCCTTCTTAACCAGTTTGTTAAGTCTGTTGGTGTCGCTGGCTCCAATGCTGCCCCCCCCCCCCCCCCCCCCCCCAGCAGACCACAGCGAAGTACAAAGCACTGGCCACAACAGATGGTACAACATCTCCAACATCTTGCTGCACACATTGAAGGATCAAAGTTTCCTCAAGAAAGACTCATCCCGTTCTTGCAGACACGTTCAGGAGCAGGTGATTTCTGCCCGCCCACTCCACAAAGTCCTCCACTACTGCCCTGTACTCGTCGTCCTGTCCATCCATGTGTCTTGTTTTTGCAAACTATTTAAGAACTGTATGATTTGAATATACGTTGATTCTGCACTAAATCTAAATCTCACCCACAGACAAATGGCTGAATTGTAAAACATACAAACAGCAGCAGATTCTCTCTCGTCAAGGTCACATCATTGTTTTTTACTTCGCACAATTTGATTTGAAGTCCTTAGTTATATTAGATCCCGTTTCCTCTGCTCATCATTATGAGGAATCATTGTGAAGCTCGACCAGTGGAAGTTGTGAAATTGCGGACACACCGAGTACCATGGACAGCTCCCTGAGGGCAGACAGGCCGAGAACCAGCAGTGATCCTCACACCAACTCACACTCACTGAGTCTGTTCCCTTCTTTCACAGTCTACCTGCAGAGCGGGTCGGGCCCGTTGGCCTGTAATATTCTTTATCCTCTGGCAGGTAAAGGTGTGTACATGACATCATTCGGTTTCCATGCTGATGTGTACAAAGACACAATCTGTAACTACGTGGTGTTTACGTTCATGGCTCGTTAAATGATGAGCAACAGGTTGTTAGGTTCAGTCATCCGTGCTCTGCTGATTGATACAGGTGTAGCAGACATGGCTCATTATTATCAGCTGACGGGCCGAAGCCCAGGTCGAACTAAGCACACACCGCTGTGGTTCACAGACCGAGACACTTCATGGTCCTTTCGAACATAAAGCTATTGAACGGATGCAAAACAGAGCGTAAAAATGATACTACATCTCAACAAGATTCACGACCCTCAGAGTGAAAGATAGTTTATTCAATCACAGGAATACAGTGAGACCTCGTCGTTAATTAACGTGGATCACAGGAACTCACATCAAAAACAATCGGCACCGAGGTATCAACTCTTTGTCTCAATGATACGTTCTCCCCCTTTGCTGGTCAAGACATGTATCTGGCTGCTACTTGTCCTGTCTGTCTCTCTCTCCCTCAGGTGTACCTGGTGCCTGTCTCTGTCCTTCAGGTGTACCTGGTGTCTGTCTCTGTCCTTCAGGTGTACCTGGTGTCTGTCTCTCTCTCCCTCAGGTGTACCTGGTGTCTGTCTCTCTCCCTCAGGTGTACCTGGTGTCTGTCTCTGTCCCTCAGGTGTACCTGGTGTCTGTCTCTGTCCCTCAGGTGTACCTGGTGTCTGTCTCTGTCCCTCAGGTGTACCTGGTGTCTGTCTCTCCCTCAGGTGTACCTGGTGTCTGTCTCTGTCCCTGTCCCTCAGGTGTACCTGGTGTCTGTCTCTCCCTCAGGTGTACCTGGTGTCTGTCTCTGTCCCTCAGGTGTACCTGGTGTCTGTCTCTGTCCCTCAGGTGTACCTGGTGTCTGTCTCTCCCTCAGGTGTACCTGGTGTCTGTCTCTGTCCCTCAGGTGTACCTGGTGTCTGTCTCTGTCCCTCAGGTGTACCTGGTGTCTGTCTCTGTCCCTCAGGTGTACCTGGTGTCTGTCTCTCCCTCAGGTGTACCTGGTGTCTGTCTCTGTCCCTCAGGTGTACCTGGTGTCTGCCTCTCCCTCAGGTGTACCTGAGGTGTTTTTTGTTGTGTAGGTTTAGTTTTGTTGTTCCCTTATAGGTTTGGGGGGAGACACCAGTTCCGACGGGCCTATCCGGGTTGAACTGAGTGATCTCCCTGTTTTTGTTAATTTTGGCCGGCTCATCATGATTTTGTTTCTTTGTGGCAGATATATATTATGTTTGTTACTACTTAGTTATTAATAAAGCGTGTTCTGTTTTGGCTTTTGATTACGTTAGACCTTGGTGGGTGGTCGTAACACTTGATTGGACTCAAACAGCCAGACGTGGCTTTTCTCTTTTCTCTGCGCTTCTGCAACTAAAAGCGTCCAGGAGATATCAGAAGTCACAAAAATCAAAAAACTGTCAGTGATTTGCAAATCTTTACCACGTGACCACACCGCCATCCAGAGACTGTACACCAGTGTTATAATTCAATATGAACTTAATAGTATTGATTTAAAGATCAGTGTGTGAACACAGGTTTACTCTAATTAGACACCATGCATGTGAATTATGTTGGGATTAGAATCAGCACACAACTATGAAGGTCTTTACACATCCAAGGCATGACAAATAAACAACACCAACATTTTTATATTTTGCATCAAACTCCGCATCGGCAAAACCAACTTAAGACTGTTGTTAAAAAAAAAGTAAAAAAAGGAGTTTTGTTTGGGAATATTTGGGGTCCAGATCAGATGATGATGATGAGCCGTCCAACATGGATGAAGATGTGTGCTCTGTCAGCTTCATGAAAGTTGTTTCAGTGGTCAGCAAATCCCTCTGCATATGTTCTTCAGGTGCAGCATCTGAATAAATATTCTCCACAGCAGAAACCGGGAATGTAACAATACCTGACATGATGCCTTTTTTTGTATTAGGAGATCCTACCACACTATTAGATCAGACAAAACCCAGCTCAGAGGATCACACACTTATTTGGCCTGGTTTCACTTCCTTACAGGACATGTGTTGCTCATCAGAAGAAGATTGTACCACAAATTAAACTCCATTAGGTTAAGTTTAGTTAAGACATCAGAGCATCTCCTGCTATGTCACTGTAAGGCCTCAGTAAGAGACAGAATGGAAGCAGCCATGCAGACATCACTTCTTTATTCCTCATTCGAAGATCTGTTATGGCTACAGTGTGGTGTGTGATTTTTCTAGTCTCTCCCCAAGTACCGCCCTCCTCCTTTCAGTCCACTCAGTGAGTGAGCACAGTGGGGCTCAGTGGCTGCTCATCAGAACCTGGTGGATAAAAACCAGAAAGAAGAGACGGACAAAAACAGATGGAACCCTTTAAACTCTGTTCAACACCCGAGCTGCTGTGTACCAGGGTAACTGACTTTACTCCCTCTTGGAGCGAGGATGTTATTTCTATTATTCTTAGTACATTATTAAGGTGTGATCATTATGTTTGCTCGGCCTTTGCTTGATTTAGCAGTTAATTCATCGTTACATTTAATTTGTTTTCTCAGTTGTTACAGTGGTCTGTTGTAACATCTGCTTTGTGTGTCTACTCTTGTCTTTTCCTGGCTGATATTTTATTGGTCCGCCTCTTATTCATCCCTTGGAAACATAACATCACAGAACAAACCCTTATTGGACTTTTTAGAGGGTAACTTCCAACACATTACAAAGAAATGTACTGTAAACTAAAGTGAAATCACATATCTGCCCTTAGAGACAAACCTTCACCTTCTTCAGCTGGTCCAGTACAACAGGCCAAGATGGATATATTACGGCCATACGCCTTCAATCAAATCACAACGATCACATTCAAAATACAGACAAAATCTGTAGGGATATTATCTGCCTGCATTATTATCACATTCAAAATGTGATAATCTGTGCAATCATCCATAAACAAAATATTCCTAACTTTTGCCTTTATTTGGTTGATCTGGTTCACATATTAGTTTTACATGGAAAAAGGGGTAAAAATGTGCAACAGGTCCTGCAGCAATGTATTTTGTCAACAATAACCAAAACCATACAAATCATTTCTCCCCTTCCCATTTAAAAAAAATAATAATAATAACTGTGTTAACAGCTCAAGTAACTTGGTTGTTTCACTTTTTTTTTTCTGAAAATAAATGTTTAAATAAATAAAATCAAAATACTTCAGCTAGTGATTCCTGCTTTTGCTTTCCTGGTTTCATTGGGAGTCACAGTACAGATGAAGCTTCACCTTTTTATACCTTAACTTGATGTCATGGCTGTTTGACTGGCACATTTCTTGTCTTATTCTAATGATTGGCCCGGCATGATTGGCCATCCCATGTGCTGTGCACGGCCCAAAAACAAAGTCATCATGTTTCACCGCGACGCACATACAGTAGAGCACCCACCTGCTTCTCTCCTGTTGCTATTCAAGACAAGTTGTTAAGAACTGGCAAAATGAATGTTAGAAGAAAAGAAAGGTGGAGCAGAGACGGAGAGAATAAAAAGTCAAAGGTGCCACAGACGCAGATAAATGTTGGGAAATAAGAGACATGTTCATCACTCAGGGACGGGGTCTGTCCAGAACACAGAGAACTCTTGTCATGTTTCTCAGTTTATTTGGTCTCTTCATGTCATCCTCATTGTCCTCATCGTAATGTTGTCCTCGGCACCTGTGATGGCAGCTGATGTAGAAAGGACACTCACACTACCGACAACTGCTTGACTGATAATCCTCGGTATTTATACAAGTATACTGTATATACTTTTTCTAATTATGATTTTATGAGTGACCAGGGTGTTTTTTGGATACAAGTGTTACGTGCTTCTTCGCAAGTCCGTCCTTATCAATACATGATGTATGATATATTAATATGCACTTTTCACAGTGTCAAATTAATACATTTTTATGCTAATGCCATCCACTTCCCACATTTTTTGTCTTCAACGTCCAGATGATGCTGCCTGCATACTGGAATTCATTCCAAAGTTAGATGCTTACTGGAGATGCTTACATCCTTCAGCTGTTAGTGTGTGATGGGACCATTTTCAGTAACCACAAGATGCGATTGCTGAAGCTTGTTAAGAAAGCTCTGCTGACTCTAATTAGGGCAGAGCAAACTGCCGCTTCCTCTGAAACATATTTATGCTTGATAAAAGATGCTGGAATGTCATATTAATACACGTATGTAGTAAAGAGCAATGTTCCTGATACAAGAATGGACTTTGCTATATCTATATTATCTCAGTGAGTAAATCTTTCCCTGCTAACACTCGTGTGTTTTTCAGGCAGTTCATTGGGATAAAGCCTGAAAGAGGCACCAAGGCTGGAAGAGGCAAAGTCCTGTCAAAGCCAATCGGGAAGGTTGACATCAGTTAACCCCCGTGTCTCAAGTCAGCCACAGAAATGAATGGACTTTCAGTCGGACCTCATGTAACTCGGTGAACACACACACACACACACACACACACACGCACACACACACACACACACACACACACACACACACACACACACACACACATAACTACAAAAACATGCACACGTGGTCTTGTTTGCTGTTAGCCACGCTTTTTTCAGGTACTCAGTAATTACGTCTTGGTCACTCAGTATTTCACTCACTATTTTTTGGTTTTTGAACAGACTGAAGACCTCAAAGTTTTGTATGTTATTTAAATGGCTGGAAATTTAAGTTCATCCAAATTAGCTTTGGACATTGTTTTACCAAATGTCCTTAATTATATTGAAATCATTTGCAATCTCATTAAGTCATTCACATGGTTTCTCAGCAAGTGATTTTGATCACAAACACTTCCTGATAAATTATTTTTAAATGACTGGAATTTTGTTTTGTGTGTATTGTGCATAACACTTTTGTCTTTCAATAAAGGTTTTCAAAGGTAAATTGAGACATGGTTTTAGTTGTGTTATTTATCTGTATTATTTGTCTTAAATCTTAATGCACTATTTCAACGCTTAGGATTTATCAAATAACAATGTTTAAAAAATAAATGTAAAAAAAATAAATTGTAGTCTGTAGCTTATACAGTAGCATGTAGTGTATTTGTATTATAGAATACAGTAAAATCCAGCTAATATACCTGCTGTAAAAGAATGCAAATAAACATTAATTAACTGTTAATCAGGGGTAAAAATAACAGCTTTATTCTGAATTTATGAAAGCAACAGCAAACTGTAAATTTCAGCAACAGAACGATACTGTAAATGTTACGGGCGGCCGTGCTGCCAGTTCTTTACTGTCTTTTGACGGACAAATTTCTGAAGTGTGGAAAGTGACTGGTTTCCATGGTGATACAGCTCCGCTCTCTAGCAGAGCTGTATCACCATGAAGAGTCATTTCATACTGGGGTTTATCTGGTTCTGTAACACCAACACTTCAGTCTGGGCTTAGTTTCATGTCTTAAAGGTCCAGTGTCTCAGCTTTAATGGCATCTTGTCGTGAGATAGTGAGTTGCAACCAACTGAACACCTTTTACTCACCCTTCCCCTCTAATGGTGCATTCAGGCAGGTGGGGAGCGGGAAAGTTCAGATTTGGTAACCTCTGACTTTCCAGTTGAGAACGTTCACATAACAACAACCAAGAGGCAACATGGCAGCCTCTGGAAAATCTGTTCTATCTGCTGTCTGAATACTGAAAAGTAACAAACAGCCTTGTCAACAGCCCTGTAGACCGTCACAGGGACGTGATGGAGTCATTATTATTTGTACACTACATTCTACATGTTGTTCTTAGCAACAAAGTACCGTCCGTGTAGGAGGGCTGATACCGTCACTGTCTGTCAGTATACTAATTAGTATTGTTTAACTAGTATGACTTAAATTAAACATGAACTGATTTATTTTTGCGCTGAGCAAGTATGTATATACACCTTTCACCAGACATCAGACCGACTTCTCTGAGCTCTCAAAAACCTCAAACTTTCCTGGAGGGAAATTCCCAGTTCGACAGGTGTTCAAGTGTTTTTTATCACTTGGAGGTCAAAACTTTCCCATTTCCCAGTTGCTTATGAACGCACCATAAGCCTGAAGGAGAATTTATTGTGACCGCAAAACTTACAAAAAACTGCAAATGGCTCTGTGAGAGTCTGTACTTGGTTTGTCCTTTCTGAGCTACTGTAGAAACATGAAAACATAACAATTCTTGGTTTCACATGCTAATACAGTAATTATAACATTAATATTTTTATCATATTTCTGCACACTGAACTTTAAACTCTCATTTGTTCCCAACCTACACTCTCACACACAGAGATCATGTGACACAAGTCTGATGTTATCACAGACTCTATTCCACTGAAGTCTGACACACTTTCCTCATGATGGTGTCGACAACAACGTCACTGAAGGTGTACTTGTCTGAAATAAACAACTTCCGTTCATCCTAATTTTACTGCCAAGGAGAGATTCGTCCTGGATTCCATCCCCGTCTCCTCACGGCAGCAATCACCGCAGCGAATATAACTTTCATACAACTTCCACACACACTTTGATAGAACATCTGGGTGTTTATTTATGGCTCTTCACAGCATGCGTGGGAGGTGGTGTGGGCATAAATTTGTAATGGCGGGTGTCTGAGGCCTGCAGAAGGCAAGTGTGTATCAGACTTTCAGATCAAGTCTCAGCGGATCGCCGCCAGCAGCTGTCTCACACACTGACTTCACTTCAGTGGCTTCTCATTCAGGCTGCTGGCCCACAACACATGTGGAGCATACACAAGCAGCTCTGACCTCCTTATTCAGACCAACCACTGCGGCCTGCTGGAAGCAAGGCCAAAAACCACTGGAAGAACATCTGGCACGAAGCATTCACGAGTCTGGATTAACTCACTTTATGGCAGTGATTCCTGTCGAATTGTTCGTTAAGAATTCACAGCAGCAGTTGGAACAGAACTCCGAGCGAGCTTTATTAATGAGTTACATTCATCAACTCTCTCAACATACTGTAAACATGCTGAACTTCCTTCTTTCAAAATGAGAGCATATTGTACAACATTTAACATTACAACAGTTTTCTTCCATTTTCGTTTCACTTTAATTAACTTATTGCATTCTAAAACAAAACACCATCAGATTCACAATAACAAAACTCTTATAAAACACACTCTTCTGTCAGCTGTACTTATCTGATGACATAATGATACACATACACAACAAGTGAAAAGCAGCAGCTCTGTACCCACTCAGACTGTGTGGGCGTCTCCAACTGCTATTTTGGTTCATGAATGTGCAGCAGCACAAAGAGGGCTGAGGTGGAATCTGCTGTACGTCCTTGTATTATATATATATAGTAGAGGGTGTAATGTATAAAAACAATCCACAAATTAGCAGGCGGAGGCAGATGGTGCGAGTTTTTATAACTGTTTTGTTTATGTTTGTGAACATACTGAGTTTAATCAGTTCATTATATCCATCTTCTTTTAAATCTGTACATTTTAATTATCAGTTTACAAAATTATAACATTTTCTATGGGCATTAGAATTAGGCTTTATTTTCTGATAAAGCCAATAACATGTTTATTGAGTATATTGACGTTAATCAGTCATCTGGATTGGCGGTTGCTCCTATTTTACTCCGGTGCCACCAGCTGCACCTGCAAGTGTTGGATTATGTGAACTGCATCATAAAGATAAACTATCACTTCAGCAAGTGTGTTGACCCTCTCACTCTCAGTCAGACACTCACCTGGAGCAAAAACACAACAACAATTAAGAAATAAAACAAAAACGAATAAGAAAAAGCAAAAGACTTGAGGTACTTTCTGTTTGCAATTCACTGCTTTTAAAAGCACCTGGAGCCAGTTTTCCAACTGTCGTGCACACACATCGATATCTAAAGTTAAGTAGTCACTGGATGGTGACTAGATTTCAATTAGAGAAGAGATGTGAGGTAGTTTGGAGGCTTCAGCAGCAGTTATATAAATGAGTCCATGAGAAGACTATTTCTTCTTCACTGTGGGGAAGTACCTCCAACTGTGTGATACAGAGAGCAATCAGTGCGACATGTTTCATGTGTGGTAATGTAGAGTAGGTTTTAGGTCATTGTGGTGCTTAAAGGTGAACCGTGTCCCAGTCTCAGGTTGTATTTGGCTACATTCATTATTTGCACAGTTGTGAAGACTCTGCCTGTCACTGCTGTTGAGGAACACCCCCATAGCACGATGCATCACTGTGAGGAGTGATGCATCGTGCTATGGGGGTGTTAATTCCAATTAACCAGGCGATGAGCAGAGCCTGGTATTTGTCAGAAATAGTTCTGCCCATAGAGTTATATTTTCCTCTCATCAGACCAGAGAATCATTTTCTTCATTCTCTCACAATCCTAAATGCCATCTGTCAAACTCATAGCAGGCTGTGAAATGCCTGTAATCTCTGAGCTTCTGTCTGAGTCCACCGCTGCTGAGACGGTCATCCTCACAAGTTTCTCATGTTCAATTAATTACATTTTCTATAGTTGGACTCCAACCGTGGATGAATAAAACAAAAAGGAGTGCCAACAGCAAAGTTTTGGATTTTTTATAAACTTCCAAAAAACTTGGCTCAATATTAGAATTAAAAATGTTTAGTGTACATTGATGGATAAAATGGCAATTCTACACAATTAAGTTTGCAAGTGTCCATTTGAGCATTCACAGTCATTTCTTGTCGTTGCTTTTTGAGCCCGAGTTTTATCACTCGGTTTGGGTTCAGCAAAGTATTAGACAGAATGAAACTAAACCGGTAACCTCAACAAAACTACAGTCCCATGTAACTCAAAAACTGGAGAAAAAGTAAGTTGAAACATAAAAGCTTCTGTGACCCTTACACAAGTGCAGAGCTGTTTAAGATAGAGATTGTACTATTTAAGGATTTTCTTTCAGAATTTAGATTAAATCGATGATGTTTCACAGTTTATCGTTGTTAAGTTATGTTTTTTTGTTGTATCAGTTTCTTCTTCATTTTAGTCTGTTCTCTTTGTTTAGTTTTGTCAGTGTCTTTTCCTCATCCTCTGGTCCTCTTTCATGTTCACTTCCTGTTTTATTTTGACAGCTCACCTGTCTTGTCTCTCTTCTGTTGCCTTACTACCTGTCCTCTCTTCCCACATGTGTCGGATTGTTTCCAGCTGTGTTTAATTATCCCCTGACCTCCTGTGTATAAAGTCTGCGTGCTCCCTATCTCCTTTGTCAGATCATTGTCTCTGTGGCAACCGTGTAGTCTGAGCTCGTCAAGCCAGTTGTCTGCCTCTGTGAATTTGCTGTTTTGATCCTTGTTTTCCACCTGGACTCTGCCTCTTCCCATCCCAATGGTACCTCAGCTCCTGTTCCATCCTTATCTGACCTGGTGGACCCCGGACTGTGTTTTTCCAAATGTGAGTTTTTTCCTTTCTTCATGGATTTCAGTTTGCTTTTGTACATTGTTCATTAAAGGAGTTTATCTCACTTGGGTTTTGGTCGTGTAATTGAGTCCATACTGACAACATTACATGATGTCAGATCAGTCTCATAATGAATGAATGCACACAGAGGGATTTACAAATGTATCTCCCCAAATAAAAATGTCAATGGTCACAAAATAAAGTATTGTTGTTTATATAAACAAGCTGTTTATATGCAAACTTGCATTTACAAATTGTTTTATTTTGTGAACATTTTGTATTTTGGAGACCCTCCTGAAATCCATAAACAAAATGTTTCAACAGGTCTGTCGAGGTAGTGAGCAGACTGATGATCAGTGTTGACCCACCGATGCCACGGTGTACCTGTCATTCAGGAGGCACATGACTTATTGATATGTTGTTCAGACCAGAAGCTGTTTGTCACAAGCTCATCGTTGTCTTCTTGCTATGTACTAGAACTAAGTAATTATGTAGCAAGCAAACCAGCAAACTACTGAAACAGTTGGGATAAATCAGATAGGATTTGTGTGACACCAAACTGAGGGTAGGTCTGTCTGTCTGGATGCTACAGTGACTCCTCATTGCCTCCTGATGCACAAAGTAGTATTACAAGATGGGATTCAATTTAATTCCAATACACCTTTAAATCACTGGACTGGCTTCCTGTGTGTCAAAGGATAGATTTGTTTAAATCCCATTACTCGTCTATAAAGCCCTGAAGGGTCTCGGGCCTAAAAACACCTCTGATTTGCTTGTACATTAGAAAGCATCCAGTCCCAGCAGGTCATCGGAGACAGGTTTACTCAGTGTTCCCAGAGTCAAAAACCATGTTGAGGCAGCTTTTAGTTGTGTTCTCTCCACCTGAGTAACACGTTACTTAAACACTTGTGGTCTTGTAAAACTGTCAGCTCATTCAAATCAGAGCTGTCTACTAAGGCCTTCCAGTAAATAAATATATAACAGAAATGTGAATGTCTTTCACTTCTCTGCCTCTATAAGGCACTTTGAACTGAAAATTGTTTTGGTTGTCTTTTGAATGTAATCTTAATTTCTTCTTAACATCCTATTGTTAATGTATTTCTAAAGAACTTTGAACTGCCTTGTGTCTGAATGGTTCTGTAGAAATAAATTTGCCTTGCCTTCTCCCCGTGTCAGTGGGGATTCTCTCCGGCTGCTATGGCTTCCTACCTCAGTCCAAAGACATGCTTGGCAGGTTAATTGGTGATTCTAAGTTGGGTGTAGTTGTGAGTGTAAGTGGTTGTTTGTCTCAGAGCAAGCTGTCCAGAGTGGACCCTTGCTTTTGCCCAGTGTCAGTTGGGATAGGCTCCACCCCCCACTTCTGATTTTTATTCTATAGTCAATTTTGCTAAACGCTTAGGAGGGGTGCTTCAGTGCTTCTTCTTTTATCTTTTTAGCATAGGGTGCACTGGACCAGCCTATATGAAAGGTAAGGAGATAATGTTAGGCATCATTTATTCAGGAATATAAAACACATCAGAATATCGTAGTAGAACTGAAACTGTTGGCAATCTGATCTTGAGGGTTGAATTTATTGTGAACGTTCCTGACCATATCTTGTTTATATTTTAAAATGTGTTGTAATATATTGCTTTAAAACAGATAGAGAAGTATTTGTATCCTTTGGCAAACTGGAGGTGTTTTGGGTGAGTACTAATAAACAGCACTTGATAGGGATTAAAGAGCTATAATTTAAAATGGACGTATAGACTACAAATAAAGCGACCAGTTCAGTATTATAGGTGCTGACAGCTAACATCTGTGTTTATCAGAGACTCCTCAGTGTTGAGCCTAGTCCCTCTGTCTTGGCTTGTTAATAAAAGACTGCAGTGTCTCCTCAGAACAGGGAGATGAGAGACCTGTGGGACGAAACCAGACTGCAGAGTCCAGAGGCAGAAAACAATAACATGACTAATCCTGTAGGAGACAACCCACAGCCTTGTTATATACACTGTCTCTCTCACACACACACACACACACACACACACACACACACACACACACACACACACACACACACACACACACACACACACACACACGTACGTTATTTCCTGGAGAGAATACTGAAGCATAGTACAGCTTCACCGCTCAGATGCGATGGACTGCATACACTCTCTGCGTTTGAATGTTTGTTTGTGCATGTGTGTATTTGTCTAACTCAAGTGTCATCCATAATTAAATTGGTCTCATCTCAACAAGGAAAAAAAGAGGGCGTTGGAATGGATATCAGCTCGTAGTGTTGTGGCAGACTCTGTCTTCATGTTATCACATTAAGGGATGATGTGATACACAAAGGAAAGATCTGTATGTCTGGAAAACAGTGCACTCTAATAACTGCAATCCCGTTTCCAAAAAGGTTTTGATGCTGTGTCACTGTGTTGCTTCACCTCTTCTTTTAACAACACTCTGTAAACGTTTGGGGACAGAGGAGACCAGTTCAGGAGTTTTGTATGTGAAATGTGGTCCCATTTTTACCTGATTACCCGTGTCCAGGAGAGGCCCCGGTAGCACCAACCTTGCTACAGAGACGTTGTCTGGATGGCAGCATACGTTGCTCCAAAACCTGAATATATTATTCAGCATTAATGCTTCCTTCCAGATGTGAAAGCTATCCATGCCATGTGCACTAATGCATCCCTGTACCATCACAGTTGCTGGCTTTTGAACTGAGCTGATAACAAGCTGGATGGTCCCTCTCCTCCTTAGCCCGGAGGAGACGGCAACCATGATTGGAAGTGAATTTCCAATTTTAATTCACCAGACCACAGCACAGTTTTCAACATATTTTTTGTTATGAAGAGGATATATTTGACCACACGCTACATCTAACCAGAAGATCATTAAATAATGAACATGGAGTGCTGTATGTATTTGTAGTCTATGTTATTATTATCTAATAATAAACACATTGGTCACAAATTGACAGGTAAGGTACTGTCTTCCTCCAGCTGATGCAGTTTGCCTCAAACCTGCGTCTAATTTAAGAATCAGGAAATTCACATAATTAAGACCAGACTTTTGGAATCAGCACAACATCCAATGATGGTGGATGTTCGTGCTTTGCTCATTCTTCTGCTGCATGCCGTCTCACATCACTCCCCCAAAAGCTCCACCTTCACCCCTGTATCCGCCTCAAGGCTCTGTGCCTAATTATTTCACGAGTTGGCTGACTGAAATAAAACTCATGCAAGATTGCCCAATGCAATTATCATTTACATTCATTTTCTGCCTATTATCTGGAGTTGGCTTGTGGTAGAAGCTGGTTAAGTAAAGTTGTTCTGACATTCCTCTCACTAGCATTGTTTCCCAGTTCTCCTGGATGGATCTCGAAGGTGTTCCAAGGCCAGATGCGATATATCTATATAATCTCTCGGCTGTGATTGCTGTCTATCACTGTGTTGTAACCAGACATGCCCAAAGCACCTCAACCAGCTCTTTTAAATGAAAACTTACAGTAGCTTTCTCCGGATGGCAAACAATCACACAGATTCTACTTTCAATTGTGTTTGTTTGTGCTCGTTTTGGTTTGTTGCAGATTATGCTTTATTTATGTTTGCATTTTGAAAATTCTGCAAGTGCATACACAAACATGCACATACAGTAAAATTAAAATATGGATGGATATTGCCAAAAAATGAAGGCAGACTATTTACGCGGCCTAAATGATGCCGAGATCCTGCCGAGTTCTAATGAATACATATAAGGCTATGTTGAGCCTATATTTCATTAGTACAGCAAGTCAACACATATTTGGGCTGGGAAGTTGTGATGCAAGTAGCACTTGATGTGAGTCGTATAATTACACCCATGTGGTTAATATATTTGCAGTTCCTATCTAAATATATCACAAATTTGAACTTATATGGATAGATTAATGGACATGTCCATTCACCTCTTATGAATGTGAATATTAATTTCAATTTTCAATTTTATTTATATAGTGATAAATCACAACACAGGTTATTTCATGGCACTTAACACATTAAAGTTCTTATAGCAAGACTTTACAACATTATACAGAGAAACCCAACAATTCAACAATTCCCACATAAGCTAGGAGGGAAAAAACTCCTTTTTAAGGGAGAAAAACCTCCAACAGAGGGAAGAAAAACTCTGTTTAGCAGGTAGAAACCTCCGACAGAACCAGGCTCAGAGGTGGGCGGAGCATCTGTTAACAGAACCAGGCTCAGAGGTGGGCGGAGCATCTGTTAACAGAACCAGGCTCAGAGGTGGGCGGAGCATCTGTTAACAGAACCAGGATCAGAGGTCGAGAACATCTGCCTCGACTGGTTGGGGTGAGAGGAGAGCAGAGAGAGAAAAGGACAGCATAGAGATAAAAGAGAAGAACTGTTGGTGGAGATGACAAGCGCAGAGCAGAGACATGCAGCTCCATGACGGGACATCTGGAAAAGAAAGAAGAGAAACTACGTGAGCGAAGGAACTGAATGGAGACAACAGATAATAAGAAGAAACTATGAGAGAGAAAAAGATGGTGAGGTATGAGTCAGTTAAAGAGTAGGAGGAAAGAAAAGAAGATCAGCATGTAACGAGGTCCTCCAGCAGCCTCGGCCTATAACAGCATAACTAAGGATTGGTTCAGGTCTACCTGAGCCAGCCCTAACTATAGGCTTTGTCAAGAAGGAAGGTTTTGAGTCTAATCTTAAAGCTAGAGAGGGTTTCTGCCCCTCCAACACAAACTGGGAGCTGGTTCCACAGGGGAGGAGCCTGAAAACTGAAGCTCCGCCTCCCATTCTACTTCTGGAAACTCTAGGAACCACAAGTAGACCAGCGTACTGAGAGAGAACTGCTCTGCTAGGATTATATGGTTCTATAAGATCTCTAAGATATAATGGAGCCTGGTCATGTAGAGCTTTGTAAGTCGTCAAGAGAATTTTAAATTCTATTCTTGATTTAACAGGAAGCCAGTGAAGAGAAACTAAAACTGGAGAAATATGATCTCTCTTGTTAAATCCCGTCAGTACTCTTGCTGCAGCATTTTGGATCATGTTGAAATCAATATCTGATTTCCCCAGCTGCAAGGTTTTTAATGAGTAATTTGGACATCCTAACAACAAGGAATTACAATAATCTAGTCTAGAAGTAACAAATGCATGAATGAGTTTTTCTGCGTCACGCTGAGGAAGGATTTTCCTGATTTTATTAATATTACGTAGATGGAAGAAGACAGTTCTGGAGATTTGCTTTATATGGTGTCTAAAGGACAAATCCTCATCAAATATGACTCCAAGGTTCCTCACAGTTTTGCTGGAGGCCAAGACAATGTCATCTAGAGTAACTAAATGATTACAGAAAGAGTTTCTGAGGGGTTTAGGACCAAGTACAAGAACTTCTGCTTTGTCTGAATTTAGAAGCAGGAAGTTTTTGGTCATCCAGGACTTTATGTCTTTTAGACAGGCTTCAAGTTTTACTAACTGATTAGTTTTATCTGGTTTTATAGAAAGATATAGCTGAGTGTCATCTGCATAACAATGGAAGTTGATGCAGTGCTTCCTGATGACATCTCCTAATGGAAGCATGTACAAAGTAAAAAGTATTGGGCCTAACACTGAGCCTTGTGGAACTCCATAACTAACTCTTGTTTGTCTGGAAGACTCATTGCTGACATGGACAAACTGGAATCTATCTGATAAGTAGGATTTGAACCAGTCTAATGCAGTTCCTTTAATCCTCGTAACGTCTTCTAATCTCTGTAATAAGATCGTATGATCAATCATATCAAAAGCAGCACTGAGGTCCAGAAGAACAAGTACAGAGACGAGTCCATTATCTGAGGCTAATAAAAGGTCGTTAGTAACTTTCACCAGAGCTGTTTCTGTGCTATGATGAACTCTAAAGACTGAACATCTTCAAACAGATCATTCCTTTGTAAATGATCAAAAAGTTGATTTGCAACAACTTTTTCAAGGATTTTAGAAATAAACGTCAGGTTGTAAATTAGTCTGTAGTTTCCTAAAACAGCTGATCAAGAGTTGGCTTTTTAAATAAAGGTTTAATTACAGCCACTTTAAAAGCCTGCGGTACATAACCAGTTACAATAGATAGGTTGATCTGATCTAATATGGAAGTATTAATTAAAGGGAAGACTTCCTTAAAAAGTTTAGTTGGGATGAGATCTAACAGACAGCTAGAGGATCCAGATGAAGAAATAATTCTAGTTAACTCAGAGAGCTCAACAGGAGAGAAATGTTCCAAGTTTACATCTGGTCCTACAGTTGCTTTCAGGGCTGCTGTTGCTTAGCAACACATCAGTGATGGTGTCAGGAAGGGTCGGCCCGATTCTCTCCCTGATAGTAAGAATTTTATTAGTAAAGAAGTTAATGAAGTCATTACTGCTGAGAGCTGAAGGAATAGAGGGTTCAACAGAACTGGAACTCTTTGTCAGCCTGCTACAGTGCTGAAAAGAAACCTGGGGTTGTTCTTGTTGTCCTCTATTAATGATGAATAATATAAAGTTCTGGCCTTACGAAGAGCTTTCTTATATAATATTAGACTCTCCTTCCAGGCAGGTGAAATTCTTCTAAATTAGTGGAACTCCATTTCCTTTCCATCTTTCTAGTCGCTGCCTAGCAGAGCGTAGTTCTGAGTTGTACCATGGAGACAACTTCCTCTGGTTCATGACTCTCTTCTTCAGAGGGGCGACATATTCCCACATGCTGTGTAGTCCATTATTGTAACTTCAAATGTTAATAAGAAGTGGTCTGACAAAACAGGGTTTTGAGGAAATACTATTACATTTTCAGTTTCCATCCCATATGACAGAACCAGATGGAGGGTGTGGTTACCACGGTGACGGGGTTTATTGACATTCTGAGAAAAGCCTATAGAATCTAATAATGAGCTGAAAGTAGAATTGAGGCTGTCGTTGTCCACGTCAACATGAATGTTAAAGTCTCCCACTATCATCACTTTATCTGAACTCAGCACTAAATCTGATAAAAAGTCAGAGAATTCAGTTAGAAACTCTGAATAAGGACCAGGTGGGCGATAAACAACAACAAATATAATCTGTTTCTGTGCTTTCCAGTTTGGGTGCGAGACACAAAGAGTCAGACTCTCAAATTAATTAAAACTAAGTTTCGTTTTTGGATTAATTGATAAACTTGAATATTCAGAGATCATTGAGATTAGCTGGTGGCACTGCAGTTTATGGCAGTAAACCATTGAATAAAAGAAGAACACTATGGCTCACGTCCAATCTACTCATGGGCTTTTGGACTTTGAGGTACATTGTTGGTCAGTCTTCAAGGGCTTCAGGCTCCTCCCACATTAAAATTGTTGAGTCTGTGAGGGCTCTGGTGCGGACGATCTGACCCTGTTTTAAGCACTTTTCAGTGAGTCCGCATATCTGCAGACTTTCCCATAGTTCATAGCGAAATTGGTGATGAATAAAACATGGTTTTTGCACCCCACACAAAATGTAAACAAACCAAGCATTGATGGTGAAGAGAAGAAACCCACTCAGAAGTAGTTACAACACCTGAACACTTACTGTTGTGCTTATTTCAAGCATGTTTGTAAAGTTCTTTGTATTTTAGGTCAACCATCCGCATCAGATTTACTAATGTTAATGTGTGTGTGTGTGTGTGTGTGTGTGTGTGTGTGTGTGTGTGTGTGTGTGTGAAAAGCCCATGAACTCCACACTCCAGCACTACATCTGTGCACACGTGACATCATTAAATCTTGTGAGGGTTTAGTCTTTAGGGGGCAGATTGGGATGAGTGCTATTATTAAAAGAGCTGAAGGCAAAGGTCATCAATGTGGAAGACGTGATTGAAATACAACATTTCTATAGGCTTCATTTATTAATTAGAGGAAGGTTACAGCCTCCTCATGACTCCCCTCACACCTGATGTTGTCATTGTTTGAGCAGAACAGAAGCTTAGGTCGTTATTTCAGTCGCGTATTTCATGTACTTCATGATTTATTTTGCCAAGTTTACTTCCAATGCAGTTTGTAATTTTCCACTTCAGCCAGAGTGAAGACTCAGGATTGTTATGCACTTTGTGAAATGCACATAAACAGGTGGAAGGAAATATATTTTATGGCTACCACAGCAATTTAAAAACCACAAAGCAGGAAGCCAAAATAATACATCAATGAAACATGAATAACACCAGGTGTTACAATATATATGGGAGAACAATCTCTATGACAATTGCAGATATTTTGCTTGTTACATAAGCTGCAGGTTACTTGACAGCTAGTCAAGGTGCATGTTGGGAAGAGGGAAGGAGGGCCAGCCTAATCATGCACCTCCTGTCAGAGAGGGGGAAAGTTGTTCTCACCAGAGCTTTGGCAGAATCTGCATTCTGTGTAGTTGTACCAACCGGGGTGAAAGCACAACAAAAGTCCAAGAAGTGTTAAACCACATCATTGTGGCTGTCCAAAACTGCAACCTAACAAATGCAAACAAACAAATGCAACCTAAGTTAATTTAATGTCAAACAACTTGCTCACAGGCTCCAAAATAAATGGGAGAATAAAGCCTGGAGCTGAACTTGTTAGCCTCTCAGCGTGATTGGTAGAAAGTTTATTACTAATCTGAGTGGGCATTGGAGAGGCTGTCCTCCTCATCAGTGGGAGAATATTAAAATGATTAAGAGAGAGGGAGGCCGAACACGTGTTTGACCAAACAAGTGCACTCGACACTCGTTTTGATGCAATTTTATGAACTGAAATTGAATAACTGTGTCAGTCTGTTCATCCCTGATGTTGCTCCTGTCAATCATGATACACTGAAGAAGAACTACAGTTACTAAAAGATTCTTCAGGATCCGTTCAGACCTTTCCCAGAAAATGTGCCCTTCTTTCCTTGATTGTAAGATTAATAGAAGGACATTTCATTTACGTGCATTGAGTGCATGGAATCTAAAATCATTCTTGTGTTCTTCTGCAGCACGTCGCTGCTATCATTCTTTAGGATTTGGCTCAGGATTTATTTTATGGTGACCCTTCTGGGCTGCCGTCCAAATGGGATTCCAGCTCCAGACTGTTTAAAGTAATTGTCTTTGACACAATAGATGGCTGTACTTTAGCAGTACGGCCATCTACAAGCGGCGCTAAAGTGTGCGCTGCTTGTACCCAGTGATTAGCTTTATTGAATGTTTAAATTTATTTATAGTTTGGTCAGATGTGGTTGTGACACAGGCTGTAAGTGCAAGTACCAGCTGTAAAAGCCAAAATCAAATGTTTTTACATTTTTTTATTCCATTTTATTTTTCCAGTGTTTGATGTGCTAACATGCTGGCCCCTGTTAGTCGGCCCTTCGAAGCTCCACTAACCTCTAGAGACTGAATCAACATGTCCAATGCAATAGTTTAAAAACATGTAATATACTGACAATTTAGTATACTGAAGATTATGTTCAGATTGTCTTTCTCCTGTCTCAAACCCTTCTTCAATGTACTCCAAGCACCATTGCATCTTGTTATGGGATACAGTCCAATCAAGCATGTGAGAAAGCTACTTTGGCATATGAGCATAGCATTCATGGTGTTAGCATAACATACTGTGAATTAGTGAGGTGTTTAGTAGATGAAGAAAGGTAGTGATGTTAAGTCAGTTGACCCTTGTGTTGTTATTCCATATTAATATAGTACTTTGTGTGTATGTATTTGTGTGTTACAGAAGCACAGTATTGCCTGCAATGAAAGATACAATTGTTTATGAATACAACCAATACATTTGTTTTTTTCTCAGGTTTCAAAAACGGGCAGAATGAGTTTAATATCCATAGTAAGTACGTCCCTACTGGACAGTTTGGCGTTTAGTGCCCATGCAAGAAGTTGCGTTTCCTTTATGTAGTGAAGTGGAAAGCAAGGGTGTAGAATCACAGGCCAGCAATTCATGTCAGCTATTTATTACACGCAAACACGCTGTGTTTAACTTCTTAACCCCTTTATTTATTGAAACGTGTAGTACTCAGACCCAACAGACTCAAGTGGTGGCTATGTGACACATTTATAATACTTCATACAGGTCCTCCAACAAGTAATACACAATAGTAGCACTCCCGAACACCATCACTGTTCCTCTTAAACAGTGTTTCTGCCTCCGTCTCTTGATGAAAGGTTTCAATAACCATCTGACTTTCAGAGGCCTTTTCAAACTAAACAGCATATTGTGGATTCCCCGGTTCTTTGCACAATGCATCTTCATTTCTTATTTACATCCCTCATAAATATGCAGAGTGTTTATGCCAAAGGCATGACAAAGTGCCTCTTCATCTGTAATTGGGGATCCTTGTTTATCTCAGACTCACTTTCTGTGCCAACTCGGCTGCACGTGGATCTGATGATACAGCTTGTCTAGAAAGCTTTCTGCCTGTGACTCTCCAAGTATGTCGTTTGTGCTGGAGGAAGTGATGCTATGCATGCTTTCAAAATTCTAAATCTGTTGCTGTCAAATCACGGCTTCAGTCCAGACCATTTAAGTCCATCTTAAAGTCCAAGACCAAGCACTGCAAGGACAAACACCTTCTACCCTACTGGCAAATTTACAGTTTCCAGTTCATCCAGCCTGCATGTGTTTGGGCTGGGGAAGAAAACCAGAGCACCTGGAGGTGACCCGCACAGTTAGAACAAGACCTCCTAACTTCATAACAAGCTGCTGCAGATGCAGCATGTTTTAATCTGGAGGGTATTCTCTTTTCTAAAATAGTGATTTGATTTTAATTTCCAACAAATGTTATTTTAAACTTGGTATCATGGCAAAATGTGAAATGGAGATGCCGGTCCTCTACAGGAAAATGTGTCTATTTTCACTGTAGAGTACAAAAATGAAACCTACTGCATGCGTAGACCAATGTTATTTACAGGAAAATGAAACTTAAAGCTACATGTAATTGTTGGGGTGACTAAATAAGCTCATGGTTGAGGTTAGACAACAACAAACAGCTCAACAAAAGCATCAGCTGCTGGATTCAAACCTCATCATACTGCATGGCAGACTGTGACTAATGCCACCAGGTCACTCCTCCTTCCTCTTAATACTGCCAAAAGATTTCCTTTGTTGCCTCTGTTGCAGGACATCGGTCACATGATCCTGCATCACATGATATTTATGTGTGTTTAAGTTAAATATGTAACGCCTAGACAGGCCAAAGCATGGCTATTTCACATTTTGCTGGCGTGGACCGGTGTGTCTATGTCACGCTTTGCTGTGATACTGGGTTGTTATTTGTCAAAATTTGCAAAACGATGAAAATGTATTTTTTATAATGCAAATAAAAACAGCAAGCCCAATATTTTGAAAAAAGACAAAAGTACTGTGTCTCAATTTTATTTCATATTTGATACTAGAAGCAGAAAAAAGCAGGCAGAATTAAATATTCTGTTGCCTTCCATTGCCTGCCTCTTACCAAAAACACCTGTTAGTTCAGCTACAAAACATTTATTGTAGGTTTGTAATGTTGGTATGGATATGAAAACTTCTAGAAAGTAAATATTAACACAATACTTTTGTGGCAAGTCCCAAAGGAGAATGAGCTGTATTTTCAAATGACAGAAGTACTGAAGATATTTTGCCTTCTGTTTTCTTTTTATATTGTATATTTCTTCAACTCCATTGTAATAATTTGTTGGTTCACCCTGATTAAATAAAAACACATCTTATAATTGTTTCTGGCTATGTGTGTCTGAAATGTCTGTCACCAAACCAGTAAAAATAACAGAATCTACAGACCACAGACTGCAGTAATCTTTTGTTTATTTATTTTAATTAGGGTTAATACAAACTTTTACAGTGTAATTTTGTGGATTATTAAGAGTAATTGAAGAAAGACACCTTTCTGTTGATTTAACATCTAATATTTTGAAATGAACATTCATTCAACCCAACTGGAAAAATCCTGACAAAAACCCAAACTTCAAACTATCTGCGCTGAGTAGATACCCTGGGGTAAAATATACAGTGTGATTTGAAGGGAGGGAGACATTATGTTGTCACAGCTACACACATGGCTCTCCCCAGAATTTTCTGCAGTAACACGAAATGCTTTAATTCAATGTAATATTGAAAACCATTCAAATAATAGATGATGACTTTTCTTTCCCTGGATTCCTCTTTATAGACAAGGGCGTCCTGCCGGAAGCACCGGGACATTTTACTATGGCCTGAGGGTTGTTTTGAAAAGTCAGCTGATGATGATGATGATCATGATGATGATAGTGATGGTGATAATATAGCAAGCAGGAGTCAGTTGATATCAACAAGTCTCTTGGTGACACACATAGTAGCAACATTCTACCAGTCAAACACACACACACACACACACACACACACACACACACACACACACACACACACACACACACACAGACAGCGTGGCTTGTTTTGATGTTTTATTTTAACACTTGGGAAATGCTTAATGCTTAAAAACAATCTTTAGAATATTTGAGCTAACTCTACGCTACAGCTTTTAAAAAATATTTTGTGAGTGTAGCTGTGAATATTTGTATGTGCGTGTGAGGGAGCACCTATAGCTACAGCATACTTAGAAAATTCGCCCTTGAAACCCTCATGGAGGCACTAGAGCAGCAAGCAGATAGGGCATCTCAGTCAAAGTCTCAGACTAAAGTTATGTTCAGACTGCAGGTAAATTAGATTTTTGTTGTCCAATCAGATCTTCAGGACAGACTGTCAGCCATGTTATTTGCAGGTGAACAGATCAGATTTGGTTTGTCCAGACATCACCAACCTGTCTGTATGGGTTGCTATGGTAACGATGTACATACAGCTACGCTGGTGGCTTTCCATCAAGAAAACTGCCGGCACAGAAGTGGCCGCAGACATTTTATTTCAGCTTCTGTCCATGGACTGTTATTCTCATTGTCCTCTACAGCGCAAAAGTCCACACTTTCTGATAGCTCTGCTAGCAGTAGCATGGATCCTGCTCCTTCTGTCTCTCTGAAAATGATGTTGTCACCGTTTGTAGCGTTGCGAGTAACACAAGAAATCAGCATCTGGACCACATCTGTAAGAATTTGATTGGAATCATATTTCAAACAGCCAAATGTGGTTTGAATCCTGATTTTTTTTTTTTTTTTAAGCATTCCATGTGTTTTTCTTCTGTTCAGACTTTCAAAAATCAATCCAGATACAATCTGGATATGACAAAAATCTGATTTGGGCTGGCAATGTGCACAGCTAAATAAACTCTGGGGACTCCTAAATATCTTCATTCTTCTTCACGAACAGTATATAATCAACAACAGTTACTTGCAAGACTTTTAACAGTAGCAGAGTTACAGGCTGTCCACAGTTGCCTGATAATACTGATGTGTTTTCTAAAAAGCAGTCCGCTGAGAGGGTTGTTATGGCAACAGGCCTGTTATTGAATGCCATAAAGAAAGGTCGCGGTGTGAATGTTTCTCAGAACGGTACACCATGTTCTTACTCACATCACTTTTGGATAATGTGATGTTCTCAGGCTAAATACAACACGATGACAGCATTAGCATGTATCTGCCGATCCTGTCGGTTTTCTTACCATCGATTCTCTCCAAGAATCTTAATCTTTAAAGACAATACAAACACACAAACAGTGCTGATTGCAACATCCAGATATTTAAGTTTGTGCGTGATGCAGCATAAAGCTTAAATGGCTGCTGGGTAGATGTGTTAAACATGTTACCTCTACTTCTGTACTGTCCTCAGAGCTGCTCAGGCCTCCACTTCAACTGTTGTACTGTAAATCTGTGTCTCCAGAGACATTGTCAGACGCTATAAAGAGTGAGGGACATGGACTGCGAGATGTTATATCGGTTCCTCCTGCTGTCAGATGCACTTACAAGCAGCTCACAGCTCTGTCGTCTGTCATCCTGAGAAACACAATGTTTCTCGCTGCAAAGCCTCTGCCAGGCCTCCCAACTGTAAGTAAGCTCACAGTAAATGGCCAGACTGCAGCACAAGTCCCAGGTGGCACCTGGAAATGAACTGAGTAGCCACCTGTCAGAGCGACTCAGACCGGACTGGAGGTACAGCAGTGTGCAGGGCTGGAGGACTGCACCACTTATTCACTGGAAATACAGGCTTTTATATGACATAGAATAGAATAAGCAAAATATTGATAATAATAATGTATTATCAATGGTGTATGAATAGTGTAGCTCCTTTTTATAATTGTAAAGTGCTTCAATAAATACAATAATAAAATGCAGTTAATAGTAAATCTATATATTATACTATATACTATAAACCAGGAAATATTAAATCTTGCAAGGCAGTTAGAATCTAAAAGAAGTATTTGGAGTATTTATTTGCACACAGGAGTGTGCATTTGCTTAAAACAAAGTGACATTCAACTCCACAAACATATTCAAGGAGTCAGTGGGGTCATATGATACAGAAATAAAAAATATTCCAAGATTACAAATCCAGTTTAATACGATATGATTTTAGGTGATAAAGGTAAAGTAAATACAATCCATGCAGAATGTGTTAATTCCAAAGCCCCATAACAGCAAATGCTAGTCTGATAAAAAAAAAAAATGTCCCCTTGTGGGATTAATAAAGTATCTATCTATCTATCTATCTATCTATCTATCTATCTATCTATCTATCTATCTATCTATCTATCTATCTATCTATCTATCTATCTATCTATCTATCTATTTATTTATCTATTTATTTATTTATTTATTTATTACCAAACCAAAATATTCACTGCATGTATCTTGGTCTGGCTGTACGGCCGATTGTCAGGATCCCCGTCTTTCCTGCTGTTTTTTCTTTTCGTATTAACACCGCCTTCCGTGCTTGCGTCTGTCTGTCTGTCTGTCTGTCCTTGTCTCTCTGTGTGTGTGTGTGTGTGTGTGTGTGTGTATTTGTGTGTGTGCGTGTTGGTTAAGGGTGTGTCCTCTCGTCAGGCTCCACCTGTGGCTGATTGTCTCAGGCTACTGGAACAGCTGCCCATGATTCCACTGATCACCTCCTGGCAGTATATCAACCGCCGGTCTTCCACTCTACCTTGTGAGACCATTGCATCAGTTACCGTGGTATCACGACTCTGCCTGCATCGCTGCAATGGAGTATTCAGACCAGAGACTGTTTCTAAAAGTGTTCGTAGCTTCAGGTCTGTAAAATGGTTCTGATCCAGAAGTGTCTTCAGCTGCAATACCAGCGAGTGCCACTAGAGGTCGGCTCCAAAAAGCCTCCGGCTCCATAGACTCCCATTCAACTTCTCTCATCAAATCCAAAGTGAATAAAATGTGTCCATCAGTTATCTCGGTGTTGTTAGCTAAAGTCACTCCTTCTTATTAGTTTTCTGGACGTCCATCTGAAAACATTAATTAGATGTCAGCAATCGGTGGGCAGAACATAGTATCGCTGAGTCTCCAATCATATCAGTCAGATCTACCGCTTGCTCCTCCCCCAGCTCCTCCAAATATGGTCATTTCCTTCTCCAAACCACTCAAGGCCAACAAGATGGCAAAATTCACATCAGCACGAGTTGTAAATATTTCCCAAGAGCCGCCGTACTCCTGGGAATATTTCCGCCTCACGTTTGGTCTGAACACTCGATAAGTCTACCAGCTCCGTTACCTTTTACTAAGATCTTGAACCTCTGTTTTTGTGTCGGGAGCCTACCTGTGAGCCAACACTCAGCATCTGAGTTGCACATGTTTTTGTGAGCGCTGGTCGGGGCACTCACCAATGATATAGCCTTCCTCTGCTTCATGAACAGACTGAGAATTGTTTTGATCCAACTTAGACCACATAAACACACACACACACTGCAAAGAGCCAGTATTCCTACCGATGTGTGCATATATGGATGTGTTGTAGTCTCTCTGGAGTTCTTGTGCTCAGACCTGCTCTTGGCTCACTGAGACTCAGTTGAAGTCCACAGGGCTGTATGCCCAGATGCACAGAGCAGAGAACTGCAGTCCACACAACACTCGGCTGTGCAGCGACAGACTGCAGTGGAGCAGGTGATTTATTCCACCTGCCAGGACAGCAGATGCTGTGGTAGGATGCTCCACTGTTTTAGCTCCAGCAAATGCCTCCTTTCATATATTGTGACTCACAGACTAAAGGGCCAGAAGGCTCAATGACAATTATATCCACTCCAATCAATATTGGTTCCCAACAGGGAAGAGCTCTAATGAACTTCCTCCTAGTTCTGCATGTCTGATTGCACTTGGACTTGTTTTGAGCACAGAGTCAGTATGTGTGAAACATGCCTGAGTGATGTGACTTGTAGCTTTAACAGGAGTTCATCATTGCATTGTAGATTAGATTCAATCACAGATTGATCAATATTCAGACTGACAAACTAAAGCCCACATTTCCTGTTTTGGTGAGTTCTGGACGGCTCGGCTGTTATGTTGCTCTGGATCGCTGTCAGATGAACAATGTCACCATTTCAGAATCAGTTGGAATCAGTATATAACTGTTGGGATCACAACCACGTGGGATGATGGAGAACAAAGAAGAAGCCGATATGAAAAACAAAGGCTGGCCACAAAGAGACGGTGACTGCAGATCCCATCAGGCTGTGACGCCTGACATGGCTGAGCATCACTGGTCTTTCAGTGGAGAAAAAACTTCTGCCCAGCAGGAATCCTGCGACACGGACACAACGTCCCACGCCAGTTCAATTTCCAAGCAAGCATCTTTTTCTTTCAAAGCACACGCGCGCGCGCACACACACACACACACACACACACACACACACACACACACACACACAGAGAGAGAGAGATGGAGAGACAGTGAGAGATAGCACACAGGAAAAATACTGATTATATAGTGCTCTTGTGATCTTCTCCCTGTCTATTTTTCTGGGAACTGTGTGCGTCACACAAGACAAATAGAGGAGATGTCCATTCTCTGGATGACGCACTGCAGATGTGAGGCATTACATGCATGTGACTTTTGCATCTCATGCAGGCTTTGAAAGTCAAAATGTTCTGCAACCGCCACGCACAACCATGCAGTCAACGTGTCCCACAGGTAAGTGTCTGTATTTGTGTGAAAGGTACATATATTTAAAGTCCAGTTGACTTATCAATTAAACATTTCTGCTTTCTTAACTTCCCTTAAAATCAGAACCTCTTCTCAGTAGGTCATCAGAAGAAGCTTTATTACAACAACTATCTCATTATTAGTCATGTTAGGTTGAATTTTGCATCATCTGTATGAGCACATTCTCCCGACACTGTTTGATTTGTGGACTTTGAGAAATATATTAAATAAAGCGAGTTTTATTCTTTCATCACTCCACACAAATACATGGAAGGTCCTTAACAGCATATTGTGTCCAGTTGCCTTTGATCTACTCTTTGATCTCCATAAGGAACGCTTAAAGAGTAAAAAAGAGAAATAATAATTGGTATGAGACATGTTCTATTCTTGCCTGGACCTCCTTCCCCTCCACCAGTCTTTGGCCCAGTGAGAGCTGGAAAATCAGGGGTGTGCACGGTCAAAAGTAACCGTTTTAGCTGGACTTCACCACCATGCATGAATCATTTTCCTCAAATCTGTGTGCACTTTGCTGCCAGAGGAGGCTGATTGGGTTTGAAGTTCAGAAGGGACAGTATTATATGATCTTGTTCTTACTCCACAGAATGTCAGTCCCTCTGACGAGTACATGTCTGTTCCAAACAATTCATCTTGTGTGTCTCATAAACGTTTGGCTCATTTCCACATAGCAGAGATTATGGCCATTTCGCTACTGAAAACTGAGGACCACAAATCTGTGCAGCAGCAGATGGCCTTCAGATACACTTCTAACACTGACTCATTTATATGAGGGCCATATAATTAGTGCATCGCAAATGTATGATTTTTGACACCATTTTTGGTAACACATCTTTTAATGAACATAATAATTGTCATTCTTCGCCTGACATTATTGTGTATGAGTGTGAGTATGAAACAGAAAAAGCATTAAAGACCTTCAGGTATTTTTGTTAGTTGTCCCAAACAGTGCAGAGCAGCGGAGTGCCTCCAGAGGCTCCACAAATCAAACCATCCAGTTGATAAATGGTTTTGGTTAGTTTTGGAGTAAGGCACTTGAATTACCAGTGAAGGAGGTCAAATTTGTTTGTGGCCTGAGAGGAAACACTTTGTGACACAGGCAGTTCAGGGAAATTGTTTTCCTCAAGTGCTCTCTGCTGGTTTTGAAACACTTTAGTGTAAGGAAACGGTAGAAAATGGGAACAATCACAGACAGATTTGATCAATTAAGCACATTTTCTCTGATGACAAGCGCGTGCTCACGGGAGCTTGTTGGGTTCCTCTCTATAATAGCAGAATAGTGTTGACTTTACTCTGATTGTATATGTGCTTATTTGATGCTATATAAATACATGAATTTTAATGGATTCCAACTGGACTGTTCAGTGTAGAAACTAAGAAGGAAAAGTTTTCAGATTCACTCCAACTCCATTTTTAAGGGTTGGAAAGTCAAGTCCATTATGTAAACTTCTGACCTTGGTCTTCAAATTAATTTAGGCCCAGGTTGGACCAAATAGTAAATGCACAATCTACCAAAGATGGAGGGAAAGCATATTGTGTAGTTATTAGTGCTGAGCTAGGGTGTTTGGAGGTCAAACAATATCTGAACTGGGACAAGCGAGTACAGCATTAACTATCTTTATCCATATCCGGATGGGGCGGGGCTTTATCTAGTAGGTGGGAAGTAACCAGAAGTTGTTCATTTAAGCCTGAGGTTGATATGGGTTGATCAGAAATTGCTAAATGTATTATGCATTCGAAAAATATTTCCAGAAGAGCCCCAGATTTTAGCTTCTGAACAATGTTTTTATAACAAGAGTAAGAGAACTATTTATCCAACTATTGTTTTGGGGTTTTTTTTTAGCTAAAAGTGAGAAACAAAATGTCCGGCTAGTCATAAACGATAATTTGGCAATCGTTATCCTGGATATGCATTCAGCCTTTACACTATATTCTCACTGAAAGCGCTCAGCTGAGTGAAGACATCTTAATGAGGTCGGAGAACCGATGGGAAAAAAAGGAAAATAAACCGGTAGAAGCAGAATGACGAGCTGTAACCTGCAACTTAAGAACAAAGTTCTCCGAGTAACTCAGCTGAAGATATTTTATACAAACCTGAATGAAACGAGCCGAAGCCAGAAATGAACCAGGAGAGCGCGAGTGGTTGTTTATTTTCAGTAGACGCTGGACGTTGACAGAGCGTGCAGCGTCTCTGTTTGAGAGCAGCAGTCTAAGTGGGATCTGTGTGTAGCTGTGTGCACACAGCTAGTGTCTGTTAGAAACCCTCATCAACACACATTTTGACACAATTATGAATGAATTACAATTAGGGATGACACTCGTCAAAAGTTTCATTAACTCGTTTCAGCCGAGTGCTCATCTCGTCACTAATCTGAACTGATTCCAACTTTTCGCAAAGACATTCTAACAATCACGTTTTTGTGTGGTCAGAAGAGGGATTTAATAGGAGAATGAGGTCATGCTAGTTGTGACACTGGCCCACAGGAAGTGGCCTCCATTTTAAGTCAGATAGACTGGAAGAATTAAACTGTAGCCTGGACTCCTTTTCTTCAAGATTACAATACTATTCCCTCAGATTTTGTAGAGCCATTCCCCCGGTGCCCTTGGCTTCTCTAAAAACTGCATGCGTAACCTTGAAGTTGTTTTGTTCCAGGGGAATTCTGAAAAATTGGCATTGATTCTACGAAAAAAGGGACAGGAGGAAAATAAGTACAGACTGAAATAAATATACGAATGCAGGGAGTGTATACATCTTGACAGTGTTAATTTGAATAAACCACAGTTGAAATCCTCTTGTACGTGGAGCAAGTGTAGAAAATGTGCTTTGATCACAGCAAAGTACAATGGAGAGCTGCCCTACGGTTAAGGCAAATACGAAGGGACTGGAGGGACGACCCTGGCAGGTGGAGCATTGGAGGGGAAGTATTGTGATTAGACTGTTCTCACTGAGGCTTGAGGGGATGAGACCATTTTTTTCCAAAACCAATGCTTTTGACAAAATACTTCCAGTCCTCGCAATTGAAGTCTTTTCTGTATATGAAAGGGTATCACAGCATCTGGCACAGATTGCATTCAAAAGTCATCTCAAGTTAAAAACAGAAAGCCTATTTTTTAATTATTTTTAGGAGAACTGTTAAACAAACTGATTAGCTGATAAGAGGAGCAGCAAGTGATTCTCATACATTTTTTAAATAAGAGAGGTTGAGTGTCGGGCGTTTAAAAAACTAAACACATGTCATTACTCAGGTGAGAAAGAGGACTGAGATGCAGCCTGGAAGCAGACTTTATTGTCTTGGTTAAAGGGCTCGGGAGGTGGAAGAGGACGGCAGGCGTGAGCAGGGGTGAGTCCGAGGAGCAGAGGGCTGAGGGACCGAGTGGACCGAAGGGCTGACAAGGAAAGAACCGGGTGGTATGAGAGGCCAGGTGGAGACCCGTTACGACTGTAGTTTACACTGAGCACACGGAAACACAAAGTCAACACTTGACAACATGAGAAACTGCTCCGACTAGATCAGCACTAAGGCAGCTGTGAGCGGTTCTTCCAGCCCGGTTGAACTATAATCTTGCAGAGAGTGGGTGTAGAGGACATTCTGCAGCAGTGGAGCTGATAAAAGGCAGGTGTGCAGATAATCAGCCTGAAGCAGGAGCAGCGGAGAACCACGCCCAAGACGGTACACAAACAACACACAAACAAATCAGCGAGAGACAGTTAATACTGGAGTTAAAACATGGGAAAGGTGAGAGGGAACTGACACAGCTGTGACAACAGATCTATCAACACACGGGCTCGTTTGCGCTAACATTTCCTGTAAACTCGATTAGATAGCGATCTGGCCCGGAACATTTACCACCAATGTGTCAGAATTTCAGATGTGATTGATGCTAATAATGAAAAATAGTAGTCTCTGACTAATCAAGCTTTTTTGGGGGGTTCTATCATAATATCTGAAGTTTGAAATTGTGGTATTTGACTAGAAAAAGTGGTTGTAATTTAAGTGGTTGCAGCCAGTTTTCTTTTTGAACCCTGTTCATTATGATTAGACATGGACTTAAAGATACACATAAGATTTGTGAATTTGTGTCCAATTCAATCAATTCAACTTCCTGTGGTTCCTTGGTGAGTTGGATTGGACCAGGATCGGTTTCCCAACTCTTTATGATGTCACACATCCAGCTCGTTGGCCCGCCCTTTAAAATGTGATTCTAATTGAGAACAGAGAAAGTTTTCCCCTTCAGCAGATCAACATGAATTAAGTGTCAAATTCTGCACGTGTCATCCTGCACAGTGAACCTCAAACATTCGTCTGCAGAAACAATAATACAAACACTCAGTTTTGAGTGAAGGTGTTATGTTCCAATCCAATGTGTTGAATTATGCTTGTAGACAGAAGCGTTCTCTGGTTATTACTTTTGAATATGAATAAGTGAAGTTACGGTCATCTTGCACGTGGTTGGATTAAATACATTCAGGTTCAACATTTTCTGGCAAATTTGATCAAGATCAAGAGGAATCTCTTAGAAATCCAAAGGCACTCGTGAGTTCCTCCGTTTTCCACTGGTCACTAACAGAAACCCAAACAAGTTGTACATTCAGTGGCTGTAGTAGAGAACACATGCTATGAACAAGTGCTGAGTGAGAAAAAAGTTTTCAGCATTTGTCTGCAGCCCAGAAATTTGTGAAAGAATATGAATGTGAATAGGCCTGGGCCTTTTGAAAGAGCCCGAGCTCCACACTGTAAGTAATAGCCTGTGCCTTTGTAAGTGACAGTAATGTAGAGACCAGTGTTCGAAGCACCGGGTCAACAGGAAATATACAATGATATGAAAAGGCCCAATTGTGCTCTCTTGAGTTGACTCTTCCTCATCACAGGATTTTGCAGTGTAAGACGGAACAAAGCCATGTTTTAACAAATGGCCCCGGCATGGGCAGTCCATTGTGCGCCTGGGTATCTCCTCCTCCCGTGACATTTGCATGACAGCCCACATTCCTCTTGCGCCCGAACTCCAGGCCAGAGAGGGGAGAGAGGCTCCCAGTGGGAGAACTCAACTGGTTGCTGCACCTGTAATGAGAGATGGTATCATAGTAGAAAACCATCTATCTTACACCCCTGATCAATACATGTAATAAGAGCGATAACACCTCCTTACTTTCCCCTCACAGGCTTCCCCATACGAGAAACTGCCTCTGATCAATGGCTCTTCAGCATGCTGCAGCACGCTATGGACTACATCCTTCTGAACAGGGTTGATGTTACTCTGAGAAGTTACTGCAGAGCTGCAGCACTAGAATGGACTGAGCAGGTTTACCTTACAGTCCTGGTTGAATGGCACTAAATAGACAGACTTTTTCACAGAAGCGTGCTAAGTGTTGGATTCCATTGACTTGTGGAAAAAATAAAGAAAAAAGGTCTCTTAAAGCCAGCGTGATTGAATGACGGCAGGTATCGATCTGATGATGACGGCAAACCTCAAGGCTATATAAACAACCAACAGATCGAATCCAAAACTGCGTCAAATGTACACAGCTCATTGTGTGCATGCACACCCAGAGTATTCGCCCCAGCAGTACAACAAAGACTCACGATGCAGGGATTTATTTCTTTATATTGTAATCTCAGATATGTCACTGAAAAAAACGAAAGCAGTGAATCATCAAGCACAGTTTTCACAGACGTGACTCTTTTTGTATTTGTACTTTTGAAGGAAAAAATGAATTAAAAATGATTCTTTAGGGATAGTGATGTCTAAAAGTTTCTGTAACTCAATTATCTTTAATCTAATGCAACAGTTTGCTGTTAATTTGGCTCAAAATTGCCGTCATGTTTTAATTATTATTCTGTGGAATTCTTCTCCAGTAGCTTAATGAAGCCTTGTTTCATAACTATTACTATAAGTTATTTTTGTTTTGTTTATGAAAAGTGTACTGTCCTTACATTATTCTCTGAATACATTTGAAAAATGTTCATATTTTTGGTAATATGAAGCCGCAAATGTATCACCAGTTCTCAGTCATTTGATTCGCCGATGTAGGAAACAGCTTTTCAAACTCAACAGAACGACTAATAGCAGAAGTGTCAGGATCCCCAATGTCCACGCAGAACGGATGTCCATGAATCCAATCAGAAATCATATTAAAAAGGTTCCTTCTAAGCTCATCAGGCTTTTTCTTCACTATCGGAGTAAACCGAGTTCAAACATGAACTGCTGCATGCAGTCTCATTTGGGATTATTATGTGTAATGCATATTTTTTGCCAAATTTTTGAAAGCATAACAGGACATAATGAGAGCAGGAAAAGGAAGCAAATATATGATGTTTTGGCAAAAAATGATTCCTCAGAGAATTACTTTATTAATTACTTGTTTATCAAAATATTTGTTGAATTACTGGTATATCTATTTTACTTGTATATTATCCACATAAGCATCAAATAAAAACCTGTCTCACTGTAGGAACCAATGTGCTGACTTTTCTTGACACACAAAACGACATTGACACTGATGTTATTCTTCAATAAACGGCAAACTCTCCACTTTTTCAACAGTATTACCGTAAGATAACCTTGACTCAAAGATATATATTTACTGTGATGGATTAAGTAAGATTAAAGTCTCTGCGAGAGGATGTTACAAAAAGGGGAAATGACTGCAAACACATTTCTTCCAGAGAAAAAGAAAAGCATGATAAAAGATGGAATGTAGTACTTGCTTTGGAAAATGCTGTGTAAGTGCTGTACATGTTGTGTAAATACTGTAACTAATGTGGACTTTTTGGATGTTCAAACAGAAGCAGAAAAACTGGCTTGAGATGTTAAATAATGCATGTGGCTTCTATCCTCATGTTGTTCAGGAAAAACAAACAGGTTATACAAAATGCATTATTTGTGCTTTTCTGAATATTGTATTTAGATTAATGCTCTTTTGTATTGAGCAGCTATATGGCCACAGGCTAATATCCTTCATTCACATTAATCCTATAAGCTTACAAGGCCTCCAAGTTTATTCTCATTCAAAATCCAGTCTAGCATCTGCTCTTCATCTTCACTCATCCATTCAGTAGGTCAACCATCCCTCTGCCTGTCTTTGTTCCTCTTTCTTTCATCTGATTCTCCTCCTACTTTGGACCAAGCTCTTTGTCTTTATTTATTCCCGTCATGCACAGCAGCTGGATGAGTCACACTACCTTTTTTTTTTTTTTTTACAGAATAATGGTCAATGAGGAGCAGACTGGCCAGACCACAGTAGGATGGATGGCTGCCAGCGAGCAAATGACTGAGATTGAAAAACATGTTGTGTTCTCCTCATGAGGCTGCACCACATTATATATGTGTGTGTGCCTTGACTTGAAGGCTGCCATTATTAAATAAACCAGCCGTGGAGAATGTGTTCGTTATGTGCCCTTGTTCTGGAAAACATCCCCACTGTGGGATCTCATCAACTCCTTCTGGCTCCTCAGCTGCTCAGATGAAGGGAAGAAGCAGCAATATGTGCAGAGTCCTGGGTCAAGTGTGAAGGACAAGTATTTGTGGCAGCTGGAAATGTGTTTCAATTGATTGTAAATTTACAGCCTACATGTATTCACACATATTTATGGATGAAATTTCAATGAGAATTAAAAAAAAAAAAAATCACAAATACTACAGCTTATCAAAGGCACAAAAAAAATGTGTTTTGTAATGTACTTCTGCCTGTTTTTACAAATATATAAATGATATATATATACAATTTTTGCCATCAACGTGAGGAATATACAAACATAGATATCATTCTCCATATCTCCAATTCCCTCACAAATACACAAAACAGACAAAACAAGGCAAGGAAAACACGAGACAACATGAAGAATAAAATAAAAGGTTGAGTCTTTCTCGATGTCACCAGACATTGTCCAGCCCCAAGTGAGGGTCGAGCCCATTACAGTCAGAGAACCTCATTTATATTCAAACAAGTCCTTACAGTCAAATTCTGTATGAGATATATCCAAACTTTTAAAAGTCTCTTGTAATAAATGTTACCTAGTTCATTCCACCAGTGGACGTTTATGTTCTGGCTGTCAACAAGACAAGATATGTACCTGCTTTGATTTATATTCTACTTGCCAGATATAACAGTTCCTAAAAGACATAAACGGAAATGGGAATAGCTTCATGTCAACATTGAGATATCTACTGGTTAACAGAGTTCCTGAATAAAGAAAGCCATTACCAAACTATATGAAAAATATAGTTTCTTACAATGTCAGCAGAAAAATGGCATCACCTGTCCAGTTCATTTAATTTCTCTGGGGTGTAATAAACTCTGTATCATTTTAAATAGAGCTATTTTATGCCGTAGATTGGAAGAGCATTTATGAATTCACGAACAATAAAACAAATCCTGTTGCTGTATTTCCATATGAAGGTTGTGATTCCACTTCTGTTTTAAATGATCTGTATTTACCAATGAACTTTTATCAAGGGCATTATAAATCTTCATAATTACTGTTTCCCTGTACATCTCCATATTGTTTATTATAACGTGAATTTTTGATGGCTGAGGTTCTTTAGGAGAACTTTGTTCAGTATTTTTTTTTACGTCTTATTTGAAAATAAATTAATTTTTCAAGTAAGGCTGAAGCTGAGCAACAAGAGAAAGGTCCCATTTTCAAACAGGTGAGAAAATTGCCTCCTACCTTTATGATACCAGGGTGTAAACGTGTCATCCAACGTTAAATACTTGGATTTAGTGAGAAAGAGGGATTGTTGTAATTTAACACTTTGTGGGACAGTTTCCAAATACAGAAGTTTAGTATAACAGGATCGTTGATGATTTTATCCACGTCTTTGAAATCAATGTATGGTAAATGTTCCAAGCTTTATGGACAAATATCCAAGGATTCTATTCATTTACATGAACATTAAGTATTTCAAAACCATTGTTTAATCTGACTAAACTGAGATGACAAATAATAATAAATGTTGGGAAGCTTCAGATTCATATGGTAAATATAACACTGGCATCCGAACTCGTGGGGATTTATTGTTCCAAATAAATAAGACACCAGGCTCTGCACCCTTTTTTTAAAGAAAAATAAAAAAAAAAGATTGTCGTGGACAGTTGGAAGATTTTGAAATGAACATAACAAATTAAATACTTAATAAATGTAATGGAGCATTTCCAATTGACTTGATACTTCAGTGATATATGTTACGTGCTGGATATATATGTGTATATGTGGAGGGTTGCACACATCTAGTGGGCGTGTTCTCGCTCTCTCTCTCTGTATGTCTCTTGCAAGTTGCTATATTTATTGTCGTTGTTGAGCTACAGTGAGACAAAATGTCATAAGAGTCATATAACAAATACAATATAAATAATAATGTACTTTGTATTTTGTTCAGCAAATAATGTGTGTGTGTACGTCTGTGTGTGTGTGGGGGGGGGGGGGGGTAGATTATAAGCCTCACCCTATATCCTCACTGAAAGCAGTCAGCTGAGTGAAGATATGTTAACGAGGAGCGAGCTGATGGAAAAAAAGGAAAACAAACTGGCAGAAGCAGTCACGAGCTGTAATTTGCAACTCAGAGTAACTCGGCCGAAGATATTTTTTACAAACCTGATTAAAATGAGCCAATGCCAGAAATTAACCAGGAGAGTCGCGAGTGGTTGTTTATTACTGAAGACGCTGGACAGACAGAGTGCCTGAGATGAGAGCTGCAACAGTAGGAGGAGGCGGGGCTCAGTGTGTATCTGCCTCGGTGTGTGCGCACAGCTAGTGTCTGTTAGAAGCCTTCATCAACACGCATATTGACACATTTACTCGGTTGATACTCGTACTCGTTTGACCCGAGTACTCGTCTCATCCCTAACACATACATGTGAGTGCGAGCACTGGTGAGAAATAAAGGGCTTCTGTCTACTGAAATGCTAAAAGTCTTTTAATTTGAAACAGATACCGGAAGTGTTAAAACGTACAGTAGTAACTTTAACCAAGCTAACGGTAGTGGACCAAAATGAGGCTTTGTGTTGACGTTGCTAATCAATTAATACACCTTAGATCTCTATATGAAAACGTTGACCGTTACGTTTGTTGTTATTGGCTCTTTTGCATCACATGCATACGATTCACAGATCAGATCCTAAAGTACTAATGTTCACAGTTCTCTTGATCCAGTTGAAACATTTTTTATTTCTCACTTGGAGGAAAAAAGTGGTGGAGCATTGTTCCAGTCCGCTCTGGCAGCACTACACCTATGCCTAAGTTTTTATGATTAAAAATACAACAGGCTTCAAACAGGAAATGCAGTTATGTGAGCGGTATATTACCCTTTTAATGCTGGAGAAGTTCCTTTCACGGTATACATGTCAGGATCCATGTCTGACCTTGTGTGTTTTGACCTTTGTTTCCCCAGACCTCTTTCCTTATGTGTCCTATCATTCCCCGGTGTGTTTGTTATTGTTTTGCCATGTGCTTTGTGTTTTGTTCTGTGTCCTCCTCTCCTCCAGTCCCTTCCCATGGCCACGCCCCTCATCAGTCCAAGCAGCTGCCACCAATCCTGCTGATCACCACCTGCAGGTTGCTCATCTCATTAATCACATCCCTGGACTATATCAACCCTGGTCCTGCAGTCATTAGGTGTGGGTCCATACTGCCAGCTACATCCTGTCAACCACAACCTGTTGCCAGTCCGTCCGGACCTGTTCCTGTTCCGTACTGACGACGTGTCGTGGACTACCACAGACTTCATCCTGCCTGCTACCGCAGTGTCGTAAGTATCTGGTCTGCTGCCGTCTGGTGTCAGACCTCGGGAAACCACACGAGTCACTCTAGTCTCCTGCCTGCCGGCCTGCCTTGTCTACGGCTCCCACCTGATCCTGCCCGGACCAGAGCTGAGTGCCTGGTCGCACCAGCTGGCTCCGCCCCCTCCGGTGAGAAGTCGGTGGAGTTTCCCTCCCGACTTGAGGAAGAGGAAAGAGAGCGGGGGGGGGGGGGGGGAGACATTAGGCACCTGACCACCCGTGTAAAAATAAATACTTTTTTTTGTACGTCTACTCGAGTCTGCGTTTGGGTCCATTCCAACCACACCACATAACAATTCACTGCTGACCAGAACTGTCAGGGCAATGGTGCCAACTTTGTAAAATCTAATTTGTTGTTTCAACTTAAAAATACGAGTTAAAGGTCTGATTTAATTTTTTAGGCAAAAAAAAAAAAAAGTACTTTGTTCTTCTAATGCCAAACACGTTATCTTGATTAAATATGAACCTCTAAACCTTTTGTGCCGAGTTTGATTTAAATTGGTTTGTTAAGCGAACTTCTTTAGATACATTGTTTCAAATTACAATTGTGTTTACTCAAAATTAAATTCATTAATTTATTACTTTTTTCAGCAGTTCTTTGAACTTAATAATTAATTTTAACATAACTTATGTGGCCTGTTGATTTAAATTTGTCCAAGTCCATTTGAATTAAATTTCTACATATCTGTACCTTCATTTCCATTGTCTAAACTTCAATCTAGTTAAGATTGGCAGTTTGGCTTGATCATTTCAAATATAATAAACAAAATCATTTCAATTAAAAACCATTTTGGAATTTTCTCAACTTTTCACTAAATTATTGACGTTACTAAGGTTTGCAAGTTCAGAGTTCTGCCAACTTGGATCTTGTTCACCTAATTATGATATTCCTGAGAGGCTAGCAATGAAATACTTGCTTCAATAACATCTATTTCTGCCTTCAAAAAACATGTATTTTTGTTGAATAAACATACAATTATCGCTTCAGTATTGATTTTAAGTCATTTAAAATTGATGTTGGCGTAAAGTTTGTGAACATGAACAATTCATTTCTTCAAGTGTTTGGATCTCTTTAAAAACACACAATTCACATTGAAATGCTGAATTTTCCTTGGAGGTGTGAACATAATGCACCAGCTGTTTTAAATACACATACACAGTTTGTGTGAATACGAGGCCAGTGAGCACCTTTTCCATGACGAAGGCAGCATTAGCCACGAATTGATTGTCATGTTGAACAAATACTATGGTTACATAACACCCATAATACAGGCATATTGCTCAGCATCAGTGATAACAAAACGGCAAGGGATAGGTTCTTCAAGCTGAAAAGCTCACTCAAGATTATCGATGACCTGGCCATACCAGAGGAAAAAAGAAGGCAGACTTTCTGTGGAAAGTCAGGCCATTACTTGACCACATGAGGCAAGGCTGTCGTAGCCTTCCAAAGTCAGAGGTCAGCACTGACGAGCAAATTTGAGCTTTCATGGACTGCTGTCCAGTCAGGCAATATGTTCCAGGCAAGGCAAACCCTACTGACCTAAAGGTGTTTGTTCTGGCTTCTCCAAATGGTCTGATGTTGGATTTCAAAGTGTACCAAAGGAAAGAATATATTCAGGAACCAAAGATTGGGAGTTGGAGCAGCAGCAGGTCTTATTTGACTTGAAGAGCCAAGTCCCAAAGCAGTGCCAGCTGCCATATAATGCTGTAACTTCTCCAGTTTTTTTTATTTCCAGTTTTTGAATATTGTCCAATTCCAGGTTTCTTTTGGACAGGCCCTTCACGTTGTCTGCTCCAACCTCAAGAAATAGTGTTAGATGATACAGTAACTTGTCCATCAAGCAAGAAGAGGTGTTGTCCATGATTCGTTTAAAACAGTGTTCTTGGTAAAGCTTACTTTCAAAGATGGACATAGGAACACCAGAAAAAATAAAACTGTACCTGTTACATTCTTGCAGGCTTAGAGGTGGAGGCCACAGGCTGAGGGGAGTGTTGTACATCTTCCTCCTCCCGTCAGATAAATCAGCAAGTGAAGCCACTGAATAACTTTTTTGAGAGTGATGTGAAGCAGTTAAGCCAGACAAACACAGGCATGTCATTGATACATCAGCCATAACTGTATTAAAAAATATAATTTACCGCCAAAGCCATCCAAGGGTGGACAGTCAGATTTTCCTCAGGATCATTTCTCCTCTGAAAAATGATAAGAGAACTGCATAAAAGGGAATTTAACACATCAGGAAACATTGATAAGAGCACATGATATCTTGGTTTGACAGTTTATTTGTAAGTCGGCTCTGGTAAATGTATGGTATCTCCTTCAACTGTAAATTAGACAGCTTTTCATACCTGATGGCCACTAAACTAGGGCTAGGCAAGATGGCTTATAAATAATATTGCAATATTTTTAGGCTATCTCGCGATAGACAATATATATCTTGATATGTTGAACTATTCTCTAGAGCACTTCAGAAATGCTGAATTTAACCCTTTGATGCATTGAAATCCCACCAGTATGATGATTATTGTACCCCTTGCAACACATGTCTGCGTTTAAATATTCAGGTTCATATTCATTGGTGGTTTCTATTGAAACTATTTTAAACTTGCATGCAAAAGGGGAGAAATCACAACTAAGTTAAATTTAACAAAACCGTATTTATTCAGACCAGCAGAGAAATTGCACGCATAGGCTTTTAACAACTATTAAAATAAATAATGCCATGATGTATAGCCATGATGTATAGCCTAGCTCTATAGCTCAACAGAGACCGGGAACAAATACACACTCAGAGGAACAACAAAGTGCATTAATCAAGAAACCCTGACAAACATTGGTTTTGAAAACGAAGAAGCCAGAGTCATTTGCTTCTGAGCTGGTCTTGGTTGCTCTGACCGTGTTTTATTTAATGTCTGTGGCGATGTGGACATCTTCATTTTGTAGTGGGTGGCATTTCAAATGGCGAAATAAATTTGTTGTACTTCAACTTTTTGTAGCGATGGATTTGCTGCATATTTTGCAGATAACCGTTGTTTGTTCAGCGTCTTCTTTACGATACCCAAACCACTGCCTGCCGATGGATCATGTGCTGTTTCTTTTCTGAACCAATTCATCTACTTTCATCTTCCATTACCGTTTCAAAGCTCGACTTTATAATCTCGCTTTGCCGCTTTCCTTCATTTGTAGTCAATATTGTGATATTTAATACATCCCACGTAGAATAAGCCACGATACACAGTGAATATTCCATATATCACCCACCCCTACTACAAACACACATTTTGTATTTCACCACCAAACCACTTAGCCTATACATACCCTTGAGAAAAAAATGCTGGGGATGGGCAGGACGGATCAGATGGCCCCCTTGACGTCTGGTGGAGCTGGCCGCCATCCAGTCATCCTCTTCTTTTCTTCAGGCAATATTAACATATTCATTTTACACAGGATATTTTCATGCTTGGTCATGGTTTGTTGAGAAGAATTTTAACACTGCTGGTCCGACAGCTGTTCAAAAATGTATTGGTCCTATCATACTTACCAGTGTTTTAAAATGTCATTTTGTAAATGTGCAATGGCGCAGTATGTCAGAGCTACTTGTGGAATGGACTTTTGTAAAAATATATCAAACTGTGTTTCTAATTGTAAAGATAAATGAATAAATCCCTAAACACTGACGACAAAATAGGTTTCAAAAAGGACTAAGTGCACTTCTCAAGTAGATACCAGTGTTATATCTGTTGCATCAACTTTCAAGTTTAGGAGCTCTGAATATTGCAGGCACTAAAAATGCATTGAGTGGTGAAATAAATGTTTTAACTTACGAATTTACACTGTAGCTGCTTGTGGACTCGGTAGCCCAAAAGCAGCCACGACTCAATGAAACACCAGTCGAGATGGGCAATCAGGTCATCCAGATATAGATCCATCACTTAATCAAGAAAAAACATTCAAAAAAGCTTTACAGCAACCACATTGAAGTAACGTCAATCAAATTAGCCAAAAGCTATATAATTATAGCGTGGCAAAAATGTCAGCCAGAGCTGCCGTCAGTCCCGTGTGTCATCCTGTCCCGTTCTTCCTCTCACCCGGTAGACAGAGATGCTGAATGCACCCAGTCCCAAAGGGTTATCAAGACTTTGGTATTAGCCAACATGACCTACTCCGTTAGGAAGAGCGTGAGTGAGGGAGTACATCTGCTTGCAGGTGGAGGGCAGCAGTGAAGCGATTTGTGGCGAGGAGTTAGTACAATCCTTCAGCACCAGGACGTTTGTGTGCCCGTACTCCCTCTCCAAAGACTCCCAGTACAACAGTGATGTTTCAAAGAAGGTTTCTTACAGTTTAGTGCCATCTTGTGTCCTTTTGACTTGGTCGTCATTGACAGATAAAATAATTTATAAAAACTGTGTAAGCTGCATTTATTCACTTAACCTCCACCTCACACAGCCCAAGGCCCTGTGCAGCTGACCTCAGGGAGGCAGAGAGGTTTGCACTGTTTCCAAAGTACAGAGTGAGCTGCTCTACTTGGTCTCTGAATGAAGCCGTGTCAGACACCCTTTCTGATGCTTCTTCACAGTCTAGAGCCATTCAACAGTCAACAAACGATTTAACAAGAATGAAATATTTTAGATGAAGTTTAATTCCATACAAATAACTAAATTAAGGTACTGATAATAACTGCAGCACCATCAGTTCCTAATCCAAAGATCCAGTGTGGGAAATGTCCTCGATGCAAACAACGCTCTTCACTGCTGCCACTATTAATGGTCCAAGTGGCTTGCCTCACATGAATGTCCAGTTTTTCACACTTCGAGACATCTGTGCTCTCGTCATTATCCATGCCGATCGCCTGTGATTGATCAGTGTCCCTGAATATATGCTGCTCAATCACTTCTGGTACAATTACAAGCATTTCATCCACTAGCCTGTTTGGCTCATACACCTTCATGACAGTTTGAATTGTCATTGTAGGGAAAGCACAGGTGTATTAATGATGGCTGTATTCCATTTAGGGGTTCCTGAATTTTGTATGGTTTTAAATGGATGACTTCTTAAACTAATCTATTATTACTCCATAAAAAAAATACAATTACTTTGTAAATATAATGATCAGAAAAGACTAACAACAAAAACAATAATAGTTAAATAGTACCTGAAGGCCCCACCATGACCTCGTACTCTGGCACAATATAGGCTCAAATAAAGTAAGGACAATGTTCCCTGAAATGAAATGCAAGCAGCATTACCTTTAAATAATTTTATCATTGATTTAATTATCATGTAAATAAAATGTAATATTTTAGTTTTTACCTTCTGCAAGACTGGCAATTTTGTATCGCTCACACACACACACACACACACACACACACACACACACACACACACACACACACACACACACACACACACACACTCAACTTCTCATGAACAGCCAATACATTTTTTCCACGAGTTCGTTTGTTTTTTGCATCACTGACAAACACAAAACTGCCTAACAACAAGCAACACATTAGACGGGGAAGGTTCAATCAAAGTAATATTTTCCTATAAGACTGCTGACAAAGTTCAATCTGAACCCTAAATTCTCTGATACTAACTGAATCATATTTGGGTATTTAACTGTTGCTCAGACAAGAACATTGACAATATGTTAACTTCATGGAAAAATGATGGGCCTTTTCTTCATTTTTTACAATGAACAATCAACTGGTTATTAAAGAAAATAATTAACAGATTGCTTAAATATAAAAGTCATTGTTGGCAACAGCCTTACAGTTGTATTCAATTACAATGGCATCAGATTGAATGAGCCTTTGTCATCTTCATAAAATCATTAGTTTTTTTGTTTTTGTTTTTTAATTCAGATAGTAATTGAGCATTTGCGACCCACCATGTCTTTTTGGTGTTTGAGGAATGTGGGTAACAAGCCGTGAGGAGATTCATGGTGCAGTTTGTCGTCACTTACATCATAATCAGTCTTTCCTGGCAGAACATTTGTGGTACACAAGAGTGGACAGGAGTCGAGGGAGCAGAAAGCTGTGAATGTAGCCTGACACTATTATCAGAAGTGTTAATGAGGTGGAGAGGGTTTTCGCCCTGGTAGGCTCCAATTCAGCAAGGCAGGAGGGAGCGGATAATCAGCTGTGAATGCAGACTTGTGGAATATCTCTGACATGGTTTCTGTTGGCAGCACAACTCCATCTATCAAGTTGGAGTGTTTGAAGCCTGAATGACAAGGTGCATCATTTTGGGTTAAGTCGGTTTCTCAAGGACAAACTCAGGGCTGGAGCTGGCCCTGTTGTCAGACCTTTGATATGTTTCAATGTATGAAACCCTGAATTACATTTAATGACAATGTTATTAAATCACTGAATGGCAGCGTTTTTGAAGTTTGGTAAAGTAGCATTAAACCTGGAATGCAGCAGAAACAAGTAGTCAACACAACACTGAGATAGCATCACCTCTCGGGTTGATATGGTGAGTTTGTTGGCAAGCAGTGTAGTGGGTTGATGACGCATCCAGCGGTCACCGTGTAACAGTGTCATTTATTTAAAAATACTTTTAGCGACCTGATGATTGTAAGCCAAGTAGTCACTCACTATTAGTTGTGTTTTTGGTTTCCCAACTCCAGAGGCAGAAATCTGTCTCTGCAGCTGCTAAATGCTCCACAGTGTTCACCAGCTAGTTTCTAACTGAGTCTGTGCTGTTTGGTGCTGAGCAGCTCGTCAACAGGAGGTGAGGCTCACAACAAAAACTCAAAGCCAAGAGGAGCTGCAGATTCAGCTCATATTTCTCTGTAGGTCCATCAGGAGATCTGGAATAACTTCAGATTGCACTTTTGCACAAATCTTATATGTGACCCAGACTGACACAGTGATGTGGGTCGACAGTGTCTCTGCTGTCTCACTGAATAGAACAACGCTCATTAGCCGACCCTCCTCTTCACCAGGTTAGCACAGGAAGTGAAGGCTGTCCTGCTTCACCAACCTGATGTTACTAACAGGAACACAAATTAAGTCATTGACAGGGAGCTTTCAACATCATTCATCTTACTCATTTGAGGAAACAAAGCATGGATCACAGACTATAAAGCTGGACGATGTGTGCTCTGTGTAGCATTTCCAACTGTATCACCTCGAATGTACATTCAGACTTGGATTAAACCCTCCCGGTTATGCTGGCATGCTTGTGGGGAAATAGGGAACCTTGTTCACGCTCTATGACAGTAAAGTCCTCTGAGATGTATAGATCCAGTTTTAAAGATGTTCAATGGATGTAGCTTTATTTCCAGCTTGACATTCAGCCCAAAGGCACTGATTGCAAATTTGCACCAGAAATGGTATTTTTGGCACGCCTTGCAGGAACACTTAATTCTTAGGGATTGTAAAGTTAGAAAAACAAACAGGTTAAACATAAATAATTGGCTGGAAAACTCTCTGAGCCTTATAAGCAGGGGAGTGTTATGAGGTTGGTGTTTTACCAGGACCCAAATGCAGGCTCACAGACTCCGGTATCGGTTCCAAAATACAGTCTTTATTTCCATAAACCAAAACAAACAAACAAACAAACCAAAAGGTGGCACCTACAGTGTCCACTTGCTTCCAAGTCGGGAGGGCAACGCAACCGACTGATCCAGGGAGACACGGCTGGCAGGGCAGCGGACAGGACCGCTGGAAAAAACAGAGTCTATAATCCTCCGAGTCGGGAGGGCAACTCCACCGACTAGTGACTCCGACAGGGAGCTCTGCAGGTGGAACAGAAGCCAGCCAGCCAGCCAGCCAGCCAGCCGGCCAGCCGGCCGGCCGGCCGGACGGACGGACGGACTGGCGGACCGACCACCAGAGGGGTACAGGGGCAGGGTACATATAGTCCGGGGAGGTGATCAGGGAGATGCAGCACACCTGCAGGTGGTGATCAGGGGTGAGTGGTTGCAGCTGCTGGGACTGGTGAGGGGCGTGGCCACGGGAGGTGAGAAGAGGAGGACACAGAACAAGCAGACAGGGGACTGAGGGGACACAGGAGGAGAGGTGAGGAGGACACAGAACAAGCAGACAGGGGACTGAGGGGACACAGGAGGAGAGGAGGGGAGGACACAGAACAAGCAGACAGGGGACTGAGGGGACACAGGAGGAGAGGGGGTCGGGGGGCAAAACAGAGGAAAACCGGACTCCTGACAGGGAGAAGCTACATCATCTCTGTAATGTGTGGAAAGGGCAGGGAATGGATTATGGAGCACAACAAAGGTCTTTTCTAGACTCACCTTATCTGACCCTCCTGTCTTTGTAATAGAACATAGTCTGTTGAACTCACAATACTCAATTAACTGTCAATGTTAAAAAAAACAAATCTGTTTCCTGCCATGAGTCAGCAGTAAGCTATAAATGCCCTTCAGAGGTTAGTGTGAACATTTAAAAAGTTTTCCAACCCATTGAAAGTATTTAGTAGTTTTTGTGCTGGAGAGTGTGTGAAGAGAGTGTGTATGAGTTTGGATTTAACAACCTGCAGCATGGCAGGAGATGGAATGATAAAAAGCTTTGATGCTTCCCCTTAATGTAATGGCATCTAGACACAGTTGCGATTATGCAAATATGTTTTATTATAGATTTTCAGGTTTCAGTTCCTTCACATCAAATGTCTGGTGTGGAGCTCTGAGAGGGAAAGCTTGATGATGTCAGGCTTCATGCAGCACAGCTTTAAACGGTACTAGTACACAACAGTACGTGTGGAACAGCAGTCAGGAACCTCATTGACGTACAATAATAATTTAGTTTTAATTGAATTGGATCGTTGTTGGACAGAATACACGGTGGCCGGCAGATTTACTGTTGGAGAGCCGAGAAAAACATCAAATGACAATGTTGGAGAAGACGGCAGCCATGGTGGCGGGCGTTATTGATTTATCCAGCAGACATAATCCGCCAGTGTTTGGCTCTGGACAAGTGACTATGCAGCAAAACAATGTATTTTCCTCCAGACAGACATCATCACATCTGTGTGTCCAGCGCTACAGCCAGCAAACAAATGTATTGATCCCATTATGGATCACTGTAATGAAGAGTCTCTCAGGGAAACTGCACGACCGCAGGCAAATGCAATGGTGAAAGTAATCACCAGTAAAGTTTTTACACCATGTAAAAAAATGTGCATTTGCTATTTTTGATCTAGTGAACATGGTTTAATGATGGTAAAAACCTTTCAGGAACACAACTTGATCAGGAGGAAACTTATCTGTCCTGAAGGAAGGTGCTGAGTACCTGGCTTGATGTGAAAAGAGGTAAGATAGATGCTCTGCCTACAGGGAAGATAAAATCTTGCTGGTCTCTGAGAAGAAACCGGGTATTCTGGGAAGTCCAATCAATAAATAGATGTTTGTGCACCAGATGCTTGGCGGCTATGGAAAAAAAATAAAAAATAAAATGAAAGTTAAGTTTTACACATGAAAGAGCAGTGGAAATGGCCCAGGCTGTAAGACGCATCAAGCGCAACCAGATAGCCTATCTTTTGTCCTCTTTTTTTTTTTTTTTTTTTTTTTTTTTTTTTTTTTTTTTTACATTTTCTTTTATTTAAGGATTTAAATTAGCCCCTCAGTTGAGGAGTTTAATCGCACCACTTGTATTTAAACTGCCATGTCACAGTTCATCTTTGTTTTGATATGTCTTTTTGTCACATCAGTTTCTTCCTGTCCATTTCAATCTGTTCACATTGTTTAGTTTTGTCAACGTGTCTTTTCGGTCCTCTGGTCCTGTCCGAAGACATGCATGTTCACTTCCTGTGTTGTTTTGACAGCTCACCTTCTTGTCTCTCTTCTGTTGTCTTTACTTCCTGTCCTCTCGTCTTCCCACCTGTGTCTGATTGTCTTCTCCGCCCTGATTGTTTCCAGCTGTGTTCAGTTATCCCCAGACCTCCTGTGTCAGATCGTCATTGTTGGCCCACATTGTTTCAGGAAATCTTCCAGTGTCAGTAATTTGTGTTTTTTCCCTTTGGACCTGGGCTTGGCTTTGCCTCCTGTACCTCTGTCTGATTATTTGGATTACTTAATACTTCATTTCTGGATTTCCACTGTAACTGCTTCTGCCAGTAGAACTGATCATTACATTAAAGAGCCTCACATTCACTTGAGTCATGCGTTTGAGTCCGAACCACTGAACACGTGACCAGAGCCTCTCTGGTCTGAAACGAAACCTTAGAGTAACCTGTAGTAGATGTAAAATACTTCACAGAAATATGCCACAATGCAATAAATGTGTCCAGTTGTTATCAAACACATTTTTTTGTAAACAGTTAAATTCTTGACACTGTAAATGTAGGGTAAATATAATTAACATATTTGATCTTTGTGAAACTTTTCTGAACATACAAGTCCAAATTTTTTTAACTAATTCACATACAAAGTGTTTTTCTTAAGTGCTTACATGGTCTTTGTACAGCAGATCAAAGGAATCGGTGGACTAGTATAAAATGCAACAGGACGTATTCTTGTATGGTTTAGGGAAATCTGGTACTGAATGAAAAGGTATATTTCAATTCTAGATCGTATCGAAGCAATTTTGTTTGAACGTTTGGTTCTGATCTCTAATTTGATCCACTGGCTGATGTATTGTATGAGTTTCCTGTTTTGAAAGTAGCCGGCTGACCACAGCCCCAATGTTCACAGGGATCTTTTATTACTCTTTGTTGGAATTTGTTTTATCATGGTTATCATACTAATAATTGTATTTGCACATTGCACATCTTTTCTATATTTTTAGATGTTCTTTTATATCCATTTTTATGTAAAACACTGCATATAATTTCCCTGCTGTATCACACTTTGCGCTGCATTTCTTGTATGAAATGCTTGTATGATTTATTGTTTCCAAATAAAGTTTATTATTATTGCAATTGAGCCACACCCCAGACTCCATGCATGTGCCATTAGTCTGGAGTGTAACAGAAATGCATGTGTCAGCACTACGGATGCTTGTTGCTGCAGACACCATGCTGCTGTCTTACCAGGGATGAAGCCGGTGTTTTGATCCAACATAATGATCTGTGTGCAGCACATTAACATTGTGTGGTTTCTCGGGTGCTGAGGCTCAGACACAGAGCTCTCTGCTTTCCAACACTTCTACTACATGCACTGAAGAGATAAATTAGGGTGTTAGAACAAGCCTGATTGGAGACTCTTGAGAAAGTTGTCAGCATTTTGCAGCAAATCATCTCGAAACTAACACCACACACATCAATAGCCTTTCAACTGGAAACAATAGCACCAGCTAATCAACAGTGATCCGTGTTTTTCTTCTTATATTGGAGGAATTCAGTGGTTAATGACTGTAACTCACAGCTGTCAAAGCAAGTGTATTGATATTTGAATTGGATTCAAGTCATGTGTTCAATCTTCATCCTTGCCGCATGCTCAGTTAACTTCCATTTGGATGCTTCATTGTGTGTTAATACGTGAAAATTACATCTTAATTTTTTCATGAGAAATATTTACATCATACAAACTTACTATTTAAATGCAATTATACAGTATGAGATACTCATATATTAACATGAGAGGGCAAAGACAAGGGCATGAGAACCTATGGTGTATGATGTTCAGAGGATGATTTGTCTAAGTTATTCTTAAACAAATGTGGTCCGTGATTTAAAAGTTTGATCAAATCTTCCATAACTATCCTCAAGAACATGAAATCTGAGGCTTTGGATGACTCCCTGAAAAGGATTTACTGGAAGGTGTGGAGAATCCTCTGTTCTGTCTTCACTGTGAACCAGCAGAGATCTGAAGGAGGTTTTGTGAAAACTCCTAAATTAGTCCTGACTCGAGGTCAAATGGTTCATCAGTTTGGCTAATTAATTGGCACTCAGATAAAATAACTTCTTTTCAGAGTACACTACATCAGTGAGAACTTTTTTCTGAAAGCAGTTCTCCTCTCCATGAAAAATAAACATTCAGCACATTATTCTGGTCACACAGCTGATTTTACAGCGAGGCATTCAAGTCATATCTGACCCATTTTAACTTTATTTCTCCCCACAAAAATGATCTCCCGAATACATAACGCAACACTATCAGCTCCTTTGTCTGCGATATAAAACAGAGGAAAAATATTCAACTGTGACTTTACTTGCCATTGTGGCATTCTCTCTTTCAAATCATCCAGCCATGTACATCATGACATTATGGCCGGTTCTTTCAGTTCCTCCAGCTATTTGCACTTTTTGGGGGATAGTTTTGATCAACAATGTTTGATTTTACAGCGACTTTTCTCAAAAACTGTGATGACATTCTATCTATAAATTCTATCTGATTTTTTTGTAGTAAAATTGTAAGAATTGATCAAAACCTGTTATGCAAGGACAAATCATTTTCTCAACATAAAGTTATCAGAGTTGATGATCAAGAGCTTGTGTATATTTGGACTCATTCATAACCTGGGTGCTTCACATTTTAACAAATCAAGATTTCAAGAAGCAAGTGACTAGTGGCGGTCAGATGATCCTCCACCGTGTTAAACTAACAAACAGCCAGCCGTGTGTACACAGGGGAATACACACTTGTTGCAAGGCATGTGTACACATCGTGCTGTATCATTAAATATAATCAGTTTTTGTCTTATAACTAGCTCACAGTCAAAGCATTGTACAATGACTAACATTCTGTGATTCACTAGTTTCAGTCTATTAAATACAAACATCACATATTACTATATTTTCATTATTTTTCAGTAATGAGTATAAACTTACATGTTGCAATGACAATGAAATACTGCATTCTATTGCTTGAAATCAATACCAAATGCACATTATATCACCTTTACTTAAAATTTCACAATCATGTTTAGCAATTTGATCTACAGTTACAGTTAATTAAAGTGTTCTCTCAGTTTATCAAACTGTGAAGAGAGACAGTACCCCCCCCCCCCCTTTTGGGCTCTGCAGAAGGTCCCATACACATCATGCATTTTTTTTCCCTGTGTAATTTGAAGTCATAATTTGAGTTTATTAGCTTTGATTACAGCTTTTGATTGGGAGCCTTCATCAAGAGTTGCGCAGGCCCTGATAAACAATTATCAGAGTTGTGACCTACTTAACAACGTTAAAAATGAAGATCAATACCTCACAGAATCACACGCTTATTAAAATTACATTAGGTTTGATATTGAATGCGGTTAAATGGTGTTCACCTGTGAGACCTTTAAGAAGGAGCAGTAAAAACACAGCGGTTTGATTTTGAGATCTAATTGTCCTGCTCAGTCATCACGTTGTATTCTTTGTTTTGCAGCCTTTGTAAAGGGGCTTCCTGCTCTCTGCTGCCTGCTCCAATAAGCTCTCATTAATCTCCCTTACCGCCTTCATTAAAGCTGCCATCGCTGCACTCCCTCTCTCTCTCACACATCTCCAATACATCTACAACATTTTCACTTGACACATTCTTATATTGGCTTTTATGTACCCCACATACATTCTGTCATTGTTCTAGGCCTGTGGTCTTATGTTATTATACAGAACATTATATTATCTATACTGAAAACGATACATTTTAGCAGGTTTAAAACACTTTTATATGTTTAGAAATACTATATTTATCCAATAGAGTTCAGTAGAATTGAAGGTGACAGGCTGACATTCTTCAGCTTATTCAATAGGGACAATATACTGATTGCCAAAGGCCAAATTGCCATCAAATTGGCTGCGTATACTCACATTACACAAAGGGCGTGTCCTCTGACTATTTTGGTGAATCCCTGTCTCTTTCTCCTTTACTCATATCTGACCTCAATGAAAATGCTAAAATGTGGTCTGACATGCTTTGCCTGCTAAGTATCTTGATTACTTCCATAAACAGTGGCCACACAACAAAAGCTCAATTGCCATTCCGGATTTTAATGTCTGCAAAGGCCTGGAGTAATGTCTGTTTTAATAGTTTGGGGCCAGAAAAAGATAGATATAGTCTTATTTAGCATTTTATAATGTCATGTCCTGTATTGAAAGACTTTTATGTCCTTCTGTGCCAAAGCACTCCACTGTTATCTAAAATTAAAACGAGGCACACAATCAAACAGACAGCTCGTTCAGAATGCAGCTCCAGAGTCCTCACCAACACCAAATCAGTGGAGCACATTACAGAGGTCCTTAAATCACTGTACTGACTTCCTGAGTGTCAAAGGATTGATCTTAAAATCCGATCACTTGTCAATAAATGGTCTTCAGCCTAAATACAACTCTGATTTGCTTGTACATTACAAAGTATTCAGACCCCTCAGGTCATCTGAGACAGGTTTGCTCCTCAAGTCCAAACCAAGCACTGAGGCAGCTTTTAGTTGTATCCTCCCCACCTGTGGAACAAGCTTCCTGAATACTTGTGGTCTTGTAAAACTATCGGCTCATTCAAATCAGGGTTTAAAACATTATATTTTTGTAAAGTAAATGTGTTATTTCAAAAATCAATATTGGATGGTCCTGAACTTTGGGTCCTCAGTTGGCACAGCATTAAAAACAGACACAATTCTCTTGTGGAAATTACTGCATGGGCTCAGGAACCGTGTCTGTAAACACAGATTGTTGCTGCATCCACAAATGCAGTTTAAAACTCCACCAGGCAAAAAGAACACCAACAATATATTAACATGTTCTAGAAATGCTGCCACCTTATGAGGTAAAGTGGAAAACTGTCCCATTGGACTAATGAATCAAAATTTAAAATACTTTTTGGAAATCATGGATGCCGCATTCTCCGGGCTAAAGAGGAGATGGACCAACAAGCTTGTTATCAGCACAGAGTTCTAAAGCCACCATCTGGGATGGTATGGGGATGCGTTAGTGCACATGGCATGGGTAGCTTTCATATCTGGGAAGGCACCATCGAACAATATATTCAGGTTTTGGAGCAACATATGCTGCCATCCATACAACGTCTCTTTCAGGGAAGGTCTTACTTATTTCAGCAAGACAATGCCAAAACGCACTCTGCCGGTTTTACAACAGATGGCTCCATGGTAGAAGAGTCCGGGTGTAAACTAGCCTTGAAAACATTTGATGCAATATGGAATGAAAAATACGACAAAGGAGACCCCAAACTGTTGAGCTGATGAAATCATATATCAGGTAAGAATGGGACAACACTTTTAAAACTCCAGCAACTGGTCTCCTCCCAAATGTGTACAGAGTGTTGTTAAAAGAAGAGGTGATGCAACACAGTGTTAAACATGCCCTTGTCCCAACTTTTTTGAAATATGTTGCTGACATCAAATTCAATGAGCGTAAATCTACCCCAAAAATAATAACATTTCTCACATTTAATTCAATTTCATGGGTTTACATCATTTGCAAATCATCACAAGCAGTTTTTATTTACATTTCACAGTGTCCCAACTTTTTTTTTGGAAAGGGATGCATATAAAGAGATGTGCCCTGTCATGGTACTGTGGCACTGGGTGACATATTCCCTCATGACCATCAACAATCAACAAACAGTTTTCATTTCAATTTGGTCACAAATTTGTGTTGTCACTGCATCACAACAACAGAGGAGCTGCAGCCTTTGCTTTTCCCTCTGTTCTGTTTCTCACTGACTTTCTGCAGGTATCTCTGGCTCTGTTTCTCATCTGTGGTTACTGGCCTCACCAACCTGCTCATTGCTTATTGTTTGTTGTCTTTCTATGCTGTTCTTTTCTCTGTGCTCTTCCCTCACCCCGATCCAGGCAGATGGCCACACACCTCGAAGTCTGATCTGTCTCAGGTTTCTCCGCCACCACTGCGTTCTCTTTTGGGGATTGTTACATTGTTGGGTTTCTCTCTATAATATTGTAAAGTCTCAACCTAACTATCATATGTGCTTTGAGATTACTTGTGTTGTGATCTGGCGCTGAATTAAAAAATTGAATGGAATAATCTTGAACCACTAGCTTTTTATTGACTTTGACTACTGAGTCATGTGGTTATATGAAACTAAAGCACAACCTCCAACCAATTAGAATCTATGGTGAAAATTAGGATGAAGTATGGAATTTAAAGGCATTTTTCATGGCTTTGCATCATTCAAACTATTTATTTGGATTTAGCAGGCATTCAGACTAAAAACAGCCCTGCATTGGCAAAACATGCATAAGCTGTGCTGGTGGGGGCACGTTGCTTCTAGCACATAGTGGAATATGATTCAGAAGGGGCTTTAGTCATACATCCATACGGCTCACCTTAACAGAGACTTAAAACACTGCACAGTGCTTAATAAACATGTTACAGTTGTGTAGTTATCACTGTGATTGCGGCCGGTTACTCTTGGAAAAGTTCTCTTTCTACCCAGAAGGAGCACTTGTACATGTCTGATGAGCCAACGCAGCACACTGCCAGGTTATTTTGCACCGTATTGAGTAAAAGGTGAGTCATGCTTAAATTCTGCAAGACAAGCCTCTGTTTTGTTGCCAACACCCTAAGCTACGGCACCCCTGCTGTGCTGACACGGTGGTCTCATTAAAACAAATGATGCCACTATTTTTTCATGCAGTGCTGATGTCTTAGTAATATTTCCCATCACAATGCAACTAAACTGAGGAAACCCAACAGCCGAGTGGTGAGAGCACGTTCCCCGTGGCTGCAGTCAGCCCCAGGTTTGACTCCAACCTGGTCGGACTCTGCATGCCATCCCCCTGCACTCCTTCTCCACATTTCCTATCTGTCTACACTGAATAAAGGCAAAAAGACCAAACAACATGTTTTTATTATTAGAACTAAACTACATCCATGTAAGAAATCTATCGGATGTAAGAAAACAACACGGGTGACTGAAGCCATTCCACCTCATTGGTCCATAACATTGCAAATTTACCATGTTGTGACAGACATCTTGCTGTCACCGTGGGTTCTTTCAGCACGAACGGACAACAACCACCCAAAGTACAGTTTCAAACATTTTTATTCAAACACAAACAATATATCAATGACTGTGTGCTCTCCTGCCGAGCATCTGAGGCCATGCCACACGTCTGTTCCTCAGCCAGTCGTCCCCAGGAGTGAGAGACATCCGGTGTCCTGCTACTGGGTTTTATGGGGGAAGAGAGAGACAATCAGTGATTTACTGCAGCTGGGCTAATGAAGCCTCTTCATAGCACCGTTCCCTGAACCACTCCCCCAATCAGTCCCTCCTGCAGATGAGCCAAACCATGCCCCGCCACCACACATGGTAACATACCAAAGCAAGAAAAGGAAGATTGATTTTCCAACCCTTAATGTGGATAAGCTTTCATATATGGTTTTTTCTGTTTTTTGTTTTTTTTTAAAGGCTCAACAACAGCCTAAAGTAGCTAGCTGTAAGAGGACATATTGGAGGTTATCAAAAGAGGGAGGTTTTGGTGAAGTAATGAACAAGTCAAAGTATATTTTAATAAACATCTCACAAGAAAACGGTTGGTAATTTTCTTTAAAAGGTCATGACGGGTAACCAGTGCTTGAACCTTTTTGTGGATGATTTTCTGTGGCAGAAAAATCCACATTTGGTGATGTAGTGAGTATTGTGTCAGCAGGATGAAGTATGTGGAACTGATCCAGAATAACTACAGTGTCTGTTTGTGGTAATGAAACAGCATGTCAAACAGTAAAATATTTTGGCTCACTGATGTGTTTTTAATTAACGTTTTTTGGACAACGCTGGAGCACAGAGGAATACCATATTTAAGGTTTTGATAAACACACTACTTGTTAATAGGAAACATGAATCGTTGGTTTTGGATTTTCAGATGGGATTTTCTGATGATGAGAGAAGAAAAATATCCTCGGTTTTATTCTTTAATCATATATTCTCAAGGGTATATGAATAGTTTCATCAGTGAGATATAACCAGTAAAGAAACATGAAAGGTTGTTGTCATAGCGACCCTTAGTGGAATATATCCAGTGATGTAGAACAGTGGTCAAACTGTTGACCGCAACATATTTGAGATGTCTTTTAACAGACACCTGTGGGCCAATCAGAATCCACTGTCCATGCTTTAAACAGTATCTATCCATCATTGTTCAGTGTGAATGGCAGCGTAATTGAACCATGGTCCCTGTGAGTGGGGGTCCTGTGTGAAAGGCCGGCCCAGGAGGAGCCTCTCAGGCCTGAATGAGTAACACTTGCTGTGCTGTATAAAGAGAGAACAGCGTGTTCAGTGGGGATGACATGTTAAGTGAAAACAGAGGTTTCCTGGAGTGACTTCTATTAGAGAGGGTCATCCCTTCAAACACTACAGCTTTTTCACAGCAATCCCTCCATCACATCTCAGTGTCTCTGAACCCACTTCAGCTCATTCATTCTCTTTAACTGAAGTGTTTCCTCATAATGTCTTAGTAATGGAGTTTTAATGGAGGATACATGTGCAACCTAAAGTAGGGGCTGATTTTAGTCCCCATACTCAGATTTTAAGATACTAAAAACTTTCAAACAGAAACTGAAATGTAAATAATGTATTTATCTTACAGATGATAGCCATTTTTTGGGGCTGGCCACTAATGAAGGCCAGTTAAATTGGAATGACTTGTAGTGTAAAAACACAAATAGTAAATTCAGCATTTCAACACTTCTTCTTTGCTGCTTTAATTCAACTAAGTTACTAGCAATAACCTAATAATTCATGTTGTTATAAGTGTACCAGCAAAAGGGTGACGATACTACGTCCCGCCCACCGATAGCTGTAACCTGACTGCACCACAGGCCTGTCAATCAAACAGACACGCCCCCCCAAAAACAGGTCTTCTTGAATCTTCTTTTCTAATGAATGAGGGATTATTTTCAGATGGACCTCCAGAAAACTAATAAGAAGGAGTGACTTTAGCTAACAACACCGAGATAACTGATGGACACATTTTATTCACTTTGGATTTGATGAGAGAAGTTGAATGGGAGTCTATGGAGCCGGAGGCTTTTTGGAGCCGACCTCTAGTGGCACTCGCTGGTATTGCAGCTTCTGCATCGGCCTCATTTTCCAGACCCGATAGCTACCAACACTTTTATATACAGTCTATGCTTCGGTCTCTTACTGTCACGACACTTACCGTCTTCTTAATCACACAGAGTCTTCGGAGTCGGATGCAATGTAGGTTTATTAAAAATTTTCTCATGAGAGCAACTGAAGATGAAGTGCCAGGATCTCTATTTTAAACTGGTTCAGGTCTGGACTTTGCCTTTGAGGTTCCACATCTGCCACCATGAATCTCCTTCACTATATGTGACAATGTTTGTTTCCTCATCAGTTGCTGGGTTTTATCAGTTTGAGATGATCACATTTAGTGAGCAACATGCAGTTAGGCATTCAAATATTAAGATCCAATCAAAACCAGAGTGTAAAGACAAAGGTGAGTCCAAACAAATTTTCCACAGGACCTTTGACTCCCTGGAGGCCTTAAAATGTCAAACAGTTGTTCAGGAGGTGGTTTGTTGAATTCATAACTAAACAGTAAAAAAACAGAAGAAAACAAAATGTGTTCAATAAATACTGAAGCCTGACATGAAATGAACAATGTAATGCTCACTATAATTAATTTATCAAGACATCGGGTACTTCCAGACAACTTTAGAGTTTTCACGAAGAGAAAACAGCTAGAAAATACAAGCATTTCTCATTAAAACATGATAAAACTATCTTTGAAAGTCATTTGAACATCCTGCACCCAAAGCTGATAGAGGCTCTGAAAGTCGTCAGTTTGTCCAGAAAATCTCCCACAAAAATGCAGGAGATTCAACATAAGACAGAAGAAACAGGAAGTGCAAAAGTCTGCTCTTAGAAAAATGAATGAATTTCAGAAAAACACATTGTTCTGACATGTATAAATAATTTCAATATTTCATAAATGACAAAAACACTTTTATTGCATGTTTCAACCCTGAAAAGGTTGCATGCAATATTATTTCAATATATGGATTAACCTCATTTGTACAAATACTGGTTCCCTACTTTGAAAAATGACCCGGCAACTGTTCCAATAATTTCCTAGTTAAACTGTACATCTGTCTCCTTATATGAACTGACTTTCAATGAAAACTTGCTAATCTTTAGAGTTATGAATTTTCAGAAAGTTGACTGATTTTGATTTGATAGACGTTTGCATGAGAAGAAGAATATTATTAATTGTGAAATGCTTTGAAATAAAGAAATCGAACCGTCCATCAACCTCCTGCTGGGTTTGATGACTCACAGCAGGATGATGTGAACAATTCCTCCACTCTGTGAATATGGATGGCAGTGCATCAAATAGATTAATATATTTTCTCAGGTTGGTGTTTCATAATGAAAAGACTGGAGACTGCAGTGTGACTTCATGGGCTCCTTGTTCCGCTCTGATATTGTAGCATCGTGGTAATAATGTGTTTACTTAGCAGACGGCAGTGCCTTCATCAGCAGGGCTGCTCACTGTGCCGAGTGGCAGCAGAGCACCAGACCACAGTAGGTGATGAAGCTGTACAGTGGACGCGTGTCTGATTAGAATCACCTCGGGAACTTGCAGCAATGCATCGAGGTGGAAGTTCTCCATCTGCTCCAATTACTCACTGTAAGCTTATAGAAAAGGAATCATCTCCACTGAAAACTCCTCAGCTCCTTCACAGTGTGTACAGACTGGTGAACTCTCTCTACTGGCACATCTCTTCAATATGACTTGTTTTCTTTTAGGAAATACATCAACAGAAATACACTTTGATGGTTTAGGTGTAGGGACATTAAAGCTGGTTTTACTCCAAGTCATCTGAAGAACTAACAATAAGTCTGATGGATCTGATGCAGTCACATGATCAGACAGGTCTGAAACAAACCTTTATTGTCATAAGTTATAATTGTGCTCTATTTTCGTACCCGTTGCAATTTTTGTGGCTCAACGTGAACCAAGCTCGGTCATGATGTCTGGGACAGCGCTCCAAAGGGTTTGTTGGTAAAGATGCAGCGGTGGAAGGCAATTTTGGTGTCAACTTTGAGGTAAACATGCGGCTGCACTTCCGCCAGCTCAAAGCAGGTCTAAGTGCAGTGCAGCGGGCTATTTTAGTGGCTTTAGTGGTCAGAGTGCACATGAACAGACCGAGCCAACATCTCACTGACAGGTTTGGTGGATGTCTAACATATTAAACTCCACTTACATAAATGATTAAAACAAGATTATTTTTTTAAATGGAACCTTACGATTTTATTACAAAAATAAGCCGACTGGTCGATTGAATTGGATGTGAATCAGGCAGTTGGCACACATTATGACATATCATTTATTGTACTAAATAGTTCTATTTGCATGTTCCCTCCCAGTATTTTACACATTCAGGTAGAATCGCCCAATATTACAAATGTATTCAGGCAAACACGCAGAATGGACAACGTGTGTTAAATTGGACATTTGAAAGACACAATCCTCGCTGCACGTCGTAAGTAAATCAGCTGGGACATTTTTTTGCGGGTGGCGTGAAGTTCACACGTGATTTTACACACACACACACACACACACACACCTTTAGTAAATCAGGCCCTTGACATCATAAATTTGGTGTTTACAAGCCTGAACCTCCCTGACAAGTATATCAGTTTCCTCCCGCATAAAGTTTGCCTGGCGGTGCCGGTCTTCTCCTTCTTCATTAGAAACTGAGCGGTTTAAAGCTGATGAGAGGAGCTGATTTGATTGGTCATGATTAAAGTCGGCTGTGACACACCTTCTAATGATATATTCCTCCGATTTCACGGCACCGTGCTGCACCAGAGTTGCATTGGTGCTTGTGTTCACCCAAATACCAAACAAGTTGGCCACACCTACACTGTGCTGCAGCTATGTGGACAAAAAGAAGGCCGTTGGAGTGGGTTATCATTTTATCTTCAAATCAAATTTGTAAATTTTTCACTTTACCTGTGACTGCTGATGTTTGTTGCCACATTGGATATATATATATATTTTTTTTAGCCATATCCCAGTGTTCCTACATATCAGCAATTACTTTAAAATAGCACAATGTTATAATCATCATAACTGATGACCAGAGAAACATAACTAAAGCATAAGCGCTGATAAACGATAATTGTCTTTAAAGATATTTAGATCAGTCCACCGCTATATCTTAACCTCAGTATATGCTTTGTTTATCACTTTCAGGCTTTTTTCCTTTCTTTTGTTTTTGGGGAAGTCTTCATCATTCTCCGAGCCAGCAGTAGAAAGGTAACAGGTGACGACAGAAGACGGAGGAATGACATCCAAACAGACCTGAACCAAAGACAGTGCTCCATAAACCTGAGAGCACCGCGATGTCCCAGACTCAGTTGGATGATGATGGGCTTTTATGTGCAAAAGGTAAAATGCCCTGAAACATGAAAACATGGTAAGTTCTGTGTGACCATTGGAAACTGTAAATTCTCCTCTATCCAGCTCTCCGGTGCCTCAGGGCTCAGTCCTGGACTCTTTATTATGCTCCCTTTATATGAAACCTCCAGGCCAAATCTTTTACAGGCACCTTGGCATTTTCAATTTCTATGCAGATGACTTTCAGATATTTAGCCGTAGGACTTCAGCAACAAAACGCAATTTGGCAAACAACATGTAAAAAACATGGCTCAGACCCTATTAGAGGAGCACTATAGAACGTTACTGTGTGACTGTGACATCAGAGCACAACACATGATAATAGAGAAACAGGATGACAATGGTGTGAAGGCTGATTTAGGCGAGAATACGTCATTCCAGTTATTCGTTGTTGTATTACAAGAAACAGAATAAATGGAAAATATGTTGCATTACACAGCACATGCGTTCACTCATGTCAAGGTTGGACTATTCATCATGAATTCAATGAACACAACATCATTTCATGCTCATGTCACAGTCCTGATGATGTTTTATTATTTTTAACAAACAAGTGAGCAGGAGTCAGACAAGAACCTAGAAACAGGCCCAAACACTGTTCACTGTTGCAATATTTAAAATGATTTTCATAACAGTAGCAGACTATGAAGTCAAAAAGGTGTCAGGTGATTATTATATTATTCAACTCTGGATTGTTTTCTTCAGTACACAAAAACAGGGGAAAGAAAAGCCTTGGGAAATTACTTTAATTGATTAATGTAATAGCCACAAACAACACAAATTGATCATTGTGTGTGTGTGTGTGTGTGTGTGTGTGTGTGTGTGTGTGTGTGTGTGTGTGTGTGTGTGTGTGTGTGTGTGTGTGTGTGTGTGTGTGTGTGTGTTTTTCAAAGAAATTAATGTTTGCTGATCGACAAACAGGATGTGTCAAGTTAAATTTGTTGTATCAAATTGAGGCTTTTTGTTGCCAGGCTGCTCTGGATTCAAACTCAAATGAATCACAGCGATCCAGACTCCACTGGTGCTCACATTTCCTCAAACTTCAGGTTCTCTGTACTTCTGCATTACAATCCACTATCATAATCGATGTTCTTTTAATCAGAAATTTAATGAAGAGCAGGTGATTTCTGATATTCAGTGCTTGCATTTTCACCTCTTTAAAAATGTATCTATGAAAACGGCCATCTGTCATTCAAGCATTTACTTCTTGTATTTCTGTCTCTGTCAACACAAACCATCCAAAGTCGCACGGCTCCAGCATGCTGCAGCGAGCCGACTTACAAAATGCACAGAGAATCCAAACAATGGCAATTTTAGTGTCTCTTACTGTTAATTCCTGATTCCTGTGTCAATGGAATAAAAGCCAGAGATGGAGCCTTTGGAGTCTGAGCTCCTCGACTCTGCAGTGACCTGCCAGAGGAGATCAGGCTGGCTGACACACCATCTTAGAATCACATCCTCTTGACCTCCTGTTTTCTGTCCTTTTTGTTCTGTATTTACTGCAATGTTGTGTATCATATTCTTCATTAGTGAAGGGAAGTTGTTTGGTTGTCATTGTAGTAAACAGAGAAAGACTTGTAAGTGGAGCAAGTTAAGATTTATTTTTTTCCAAACTAATATTTTCAAGGTCAAGAATGAACTTTTACAATCTATTTTTAATTACAGTCAGATTGTTTTTCATGTTACAGACTGAGCTTCCATATCAAATTCATATTTTTTTGGTTGCAGTCTTACAGACGAATGAGGCAGGTAAACATGAGGACTGAATCATGGCAGCTGTGTGTGTGTGTGGGGGGGGGGGGGGGAGGGGGGGTTACTCCATCCTCATTGCGTTCTCACTTCGAGGAGTGGACGGAGGTCGCAGCGCTTCACTACAACCTGCACAATTACAGCCAGCTTTGGGGGCCTCTTCTAATGAGGCCGTCTTTTCTCTCCGGCACATCATGAGACGGCCTAAGTGGGGACCACATTAGAGACACGGGAGAGGGAAATAGACCGAGGAGCTGCCCCCGTTCAGCTACGGAGGAAAAATAGACACAATTATGTGTGGTTGAAGATTTTGGTTGACCTTTGTAGCCACTGACAATCTGTCCACTAATGAAGAGAGCAATAATAAGCCTAAAGATTAGCTCCTAGTTTATGGGCCGTATCTGTCTCACTCAGGAGAGAGACAAGTCTCTGTGAATGTGCTGGTTCATTTTAATTTCCCATCCATCCAGACGAGCTGTTCCCCAGCCTCCAACTCATATCATGTTCCCAGGATACACACAATATGTCCTCATAAACCTCAAGGATACACACAATGCACTTTGGTGAGCAACACTGAGTATAAACATAACTTTTGTTTGTTTACAAGAAAACCACCTGGGTACCTTAAAGGTGAGGGAATGATCGTAATCTGATACATGAGCCACATTTCCACCACAGGAATTGGCCTGGGGAGTAAGAACCTTTTTCAGGAACTTTCAGGATGGTGTTTGCAGTACTGATTGTTGATTGGTTGAATACTCCAACGTTTTAAAATCCCCATTTTTAACAACTTGCAACTACAGACAAGTTTATTTCACTTTCATTCTTTGTCTTCAAGCGGCAAACATCAGTGACGTCACACGTTGGTTTGTGAACGTTATGAATCCTCCAGTTCAGATTCTGTCCGTCACCATCTTTGCTAGTTCGGAGCGGTTTGGAGCAGGAAGTGACCATATTTGGACGAGCTAGGGGAGGAGCCAGCGGTGGATCTGACCGATCTGATTGGAAACCTGACGATACTACGTCCCGCCCACCGATAGCTGTAACCTGACTGCACCACAGGCCTGTCAATCAAACAGACACGCCCCCAAAAACAGGTCTTCTTGAATCTTCTTTTCTAATGAATGAGGGATTATTTTCAGATGGACCTCCAGAAAACTAATAAGAAGGAGTGACTTTAGCTAACAACACCGAGATAACTGATGATGATGATGATGATGATGATGATGATGATGATGATGATGATGATGATGATGATGGTGGTGATGATGATGACAGATGGACCCAGTCCAGGCTTTTGAGGCACTCAGACATCAGGTGGGATGAACTTGAGGTTGTTGTTTTGTTTTGTTGTGTACAGAAATGTTGCAGGAAAACAGCTGTTTGTTTTTGATATGTCATCTGAATAAGTTTCCTGTTGTTAATGGGGATCTACACAGAGAGCATTACAGCTGATTTTGAGGTAGCCGTCTAATGAAAATGAAAAGCTTCAATGTTCAATATGAACAGCTGTCTACACCACATGTGCTGTACACACATCGCTGTATTTCCAGGCTTCAACTTGTCTTTCTCGGTTTTACATGTGTATGTATAGTTATCGTGTGTTGGACTCTGAGGACTTTCAACATTGTACATGAATGTCTCCTGTGTAGACACACTGCTACACTGCTGCTCTGCTCATTCTGTGCTTTCAGCTGAAGAAACTTTTCAGTCCTTTGGAAACATCCTGAACATTTGTCCACAAGTTCAAAAGTTCTGGGAATGTGTGATGAGGGAAATGTCGGTGAAGATCAAAAACATTCTAGACCTGAGCACTTATGGGCGTCTAGATGTTCCCCTGGTCTGTGGTACCACAGTTAAACTCCTTGTATTATGGATGAGGATCTTAAAGGAAAATACTCCCTCACACACACACAAGTAACAACTTGTTCTTTTGTTGCTTAATATTGGTTTCCAATTCGTCGTCAGGTGCATGACTGCCACCTTCTGGTGCCGGTAGAAATATTTTAATGACTATTCGAACATTTAAAAATCATGACTCATCACTACTTTGCATGACCGTGCACTCCAGCCAACTTATTATTGCTGGTGCACATAATACAGTTGCCTGTTCCATTTGACATGTCATGTTGAAAACAGTTTAGTAATAAACAAACTATTTATTTTTGGATGAACACATTTCCTCTCACAGTCCTGAGAAGCCCCCCCCCCCCCCCCCCCCCCCCCGCTACCCTCCTCTCCATCCTGCTCTTCGTCATGTACACCTTCATCTCATAGTACCGTGCTTCATCCTCCTCCTTCTTTTATTGCTCCACCTCTAGCCAACACCTATCTGGGTCTGTCTCATGTGCTCCCCTCTTCCCTCCACCCCTCCCTCATCAGCTATTCCGTCCACAGTACTTGCTTTGCTGCTCCGGCCCTCAGGCATTGCTTCTCCTGCATGATTTATCATCCTCCCTGGCTGCTCTCAACACTCCGGTCCTTGTTCCTCCCCTCTCGGCTCTCCTGACAGGAGGAATGAGTAAACGGGCGCTGCAGCGACATCATCGTACAGTTTGCAGAGATGCTAAAGCAGCCTGCTGTTTACTCCACTGACATAAAGGACACGGCCAACACCTCATCTGTGGTTTAATGTTTGTTTTGTAATTAATTTGTGATGTCCACTTAGAAGTTTTGTTTTTACCTCAGTGTAAAAGAACTTATAAGAATGAAACACAGCAGAGACAACTGAATATTTCCCATAAATCGTGAGAATCTCGGAGCGGCCCTGATGAGATTTACCATCTAAAGTTAGACTTGGAGATTGCATGAGAGGAAGAGAAAATAGCATAATGTGCCCAGGGAAGGAAGACAAATTAATTAGAGGAGCACCAACCCAGCTCAATAGCGTGTCTTGCCAGCATGTTTTAATCACTAACAGTATAATTAGGAGGGAGAACAGTGAAGCATGTGAGGGTTCTCCAGCAGTAAAGGATGAGTGCAACTCCAAATTTCAGTTACAGGAGACACTCCACAGACACGGCCTCGGCTGAGGTCTGTGATGCAGCAGGAACACTGTGTCCAACAGGGCCTGATGAACACAACCGCCTTTACAATCTTCTTCTTCTTTTTTTAGATTAGGGATAAATAAAAGCCTGTTTCTCCAGCCCAGTGCCTGACACATGTGCATGTGCTCCTCTCTCATCTTTGAGCTGTAGTATGTACGGTTACATTTGTCCTGTGAGACTGTACACAATGTCCGGTGATAATTCAGTTTGACCTCCAAAGAAAGTGCTGTAGATCAACTGGAACAACTGCTTGTTTACAACGTGTCTGATCACCTGACTGCTCATGTTTATTGACCTCACTGAAGAGACGTTGCTGTGTTTCCAGGTCACACATAATCTCAGTGAATAGAATGTCATCGAAACCAATGGAAATAATGAAAGAAAAAAAAATACTTGAACAACAACCAAGCTTTAATAAGGCAAAGTTATGTTTTTAGATCCAGTCAGTGTAATCGAATGTTCCAAAATCTGCTCAGAAATCATGGATACTCAGATTTTTCAACCCTATGAACCTATAAAACTCATCCCCTTCATTAAGTTATGTATTAACATCAGTTTCCTGTTTTATTTTGATAATCACCGTTGTGTATCGTTCATTTCCTGCCCCCGTATCTTTCCGCCTTGCGATTGTTTCCACCTGTGTCCAATCATTTCCCCGCCCTCGTGTATAACTGCTATTTGCAAGTGACAGATCGAATTCGGTGTGTCCCGACTGATCCAGACATCACCAACTTAAAAATGACATCATCACCGTGTGTCACGATACGAGTGACGCCAGGAATCCGATCTGAGCCAGCGGACTGAGACGCATCGGCAGAAATCACATCGGAATCACATTTCAAACCTGCAAATGTGGTTTGGATCTGGATTGCAAAAATTGCATTTCATGTGGGGTTTTTTTGCTGTTCAGACTTTCACAAATCTCCCTGGATATGACAAAAGGGGGATTTGGCCTGGCAGCCTGAACACTCTTCTGACTGAAGAACCTGCACACCACTTGAAACTGCTGCTCCGATTTGTAACAAGCAGGCTCATCGTGAGAAAGTAAATGGACCCAAAGAGAGAGGAGTTAACAGGGCAGAGCTGCAGCATGACACAGCAAAGCCATCTGGAAGATATGTGGCATCACAACTCTATTTTTGGCATCGTGTTGCATTCAACAGACTGCTGGATTAATAACAATCCGGGGAAGTGGGTGGTGGGTCACACATGATTCCAGTGCTCAACACTTATTATAAATGTTCTGCTTTTGTCTGAAAGAGACTAATCTCATCATGGCATTGTTTCTTGTTTCTGTTGCCAGCATTCAGCCTCAGGCCTTTGATAACAGGACGGAGCTTTAGCCACAGAGTTGAACCAACATGCTCAGCTCACTGGTTTATGTCATTATATTATTACAGAGCCACATTCACTTTAAACCCATCCACTAATATGAAATAAACAAGCTGCAGAAAACAGGTCATTAGGTGTGAAAATGACTTCCACCTCTTATCGTGGTTCACCCTCCTCCTCCTCAGTGCTCCACTATAGAAATACATTTGTAATACTAAGAGTGGGGACAGAGCCGTAAAATGGATCATGAAATTTACTTTTAATTACACACTTGTACCTCACAGAGGGTATTTTCACACTGCTTGAATTATTAATTTATTTTCCCAGAAAACAATGAGGTTCAAATTAAATGTTTCTATTGAAGTAAAAAGAATGGTAATCCTTTCCAATTGCACTTCCCCACATCCATTGGAAGCTGCAAAATAATTGCTTTTTAACAGATGCAGGACTGGCCAGCAGCAGCACTGTCATTTTTGTTGATTGTGTCATTAATCGTGCGTTGAAGTAGTTGTCCTCTGCATCAGGGCTCAAAGTGAAGGCCTTGGGTTTGCTGTGGCTCTGCGATGTCTTCCTTCTGTATCCAGGGGAGCCATCTTGGTTCAGCTCAGGAGACCAATGGTTGACTTTGATTAGCTCATCAAGGTGTAGTGAGTTTTATTGCTCTCAAGCTATAAAAGCAAAGTGTCTTTTTTCTGTAGCTTCTCCACTGCCTCATCTTCTTCTCCTTTTGCACCATGCAACACCTTCACAACACATATACCACACACCCACGCACTGTGTTCATTGCTGATGCTTCTGAGTTTTTAATATTTCGTTGTAGTTAGTTGAGTATATTTTTTTGTCCCACTCACTGCGGCAGTTTAGGAAAAATATCTCATCCAAGATTCACCAATTGGTAAGAGTGAGAAGATATTATAATGTTATTTTTGCATTACTTTAGACGATGAGTTAATGCATTCAGCTTATGCATTTGTTTATGGATCAAATTTACGCAATGATTTTATGCATTGTCTATGCACTAAGTTTATGCACTTGGCTTCTGCTGAACTTTTGTTTTACTGGCTCAGATGTATTCAGACACTTTCAGTTTGCTTAGGATTAAAACCTTTGTTCAAAAACTTCATTAAATTAAATCAATGTAATGCTCCTCTCATTTTCTCACAAATAACAAGCTCTGATTTTAGCTTTTTATCTTGTGTCATTTAAATTGCATCATGCGGCACATTTTATTCCAAAATTCTGTTCACTATGGGAAAGCGACTTTTTTAAATATTTGCCGTTTGTGTTGGATTGATGTAAGAAAAAACAAGTTTAGTCATGCCAGATGTTGGGAGGAGAGAAACTAGTTGTTGTTGTTTTTTGTGGGTGCAGAAAGTGTCCTGGGGTTCCTTCCTGGTTTCCAAAGGGTCACCATTTCTCTGGTTGACTTTGGTTCTGATGCATAAGAAGCCTCACAATGGAGGTATCTGGAGAATGATTTATGTGTTGCACTCTGCAGTATCAGAGTGGAACTGGAAGTTTACTGCATTTCAACCATGAGCCGGGTTCATTCACATGTTTCTCCATCCGGTCACACCTTTCCTCTCTCCTCCTGCCTCCCACTCATCCTGTTTATCCCATCACTGCATGCGTTACATCTTTATTACCACTCGTGCCATTCAAATTCACTTACTCTTTCCTTACCTCCACCATCCTACCATCAGAGGACTCTGACTCTTTGCTGGAGCTCAGACGGTCTCCTGCAGAGGATTCTACCAGAACCTGCAGCAGCCGCCTTCACGCTGTCGTCGGAGTCGGACTCTGCACCAAAACTCTGTCAATAAATCGTGTCACTTTGAATTTCTGTGTCTGAGTGAAATAGGTGTTTTACGTTTGTTTTCAGGTAGCTATTCAGACTAAGAGCAGGAATTGGTCATGAAACGGTACTGTTTCTATTCAGTCTTTGCCATTTCAGAAAAAAATGCATTATTTGATAAAAATCCGAAACACATTAAACTGTAAAATGTTTTTTTTTTTTTGCGAGGTAATGTAGTACAGTACTAGCAAGAAATATGCATTGTGACTCACTATCAGCTCATTTTTCATACCCAATAAATCCCTTTAGAAGACTAAAACCAACACTGTACTGGGGTGACCAGTGGAAATGTTCCTGAATGTGACTCCATCTAAAACCACTTACTGTCATTTTTACATTTGTATTTCTATACACGAGGAACAAGATAAGCATTAGGGAGCATAGATGTGCTTTACGTATATATATTTGTTATATGAGAGGGAAGAATAGACCAACATGCAGTTTTGTTTTGTTTTTTCAGATAAATAAAATGTATTCTGACTGAAAAAAAGAACAACAACATCAAAAAACAAACCATAGCACACAAACTAACTAAAACTTACTGCAGACAGATCGACCAGGCAGTAGCAGCACCAGAGAAATACCTCCCTCCACCTGTTAAATAATAGTCTAATTTGGCTTTCCGCCTTGACTATATAACTACACATGTGGTCTGTGCTGTCTCCATATGCATGTGCTAAAATGGTCAAAAAATATAATATTTATGTGTTTATGTCTGTGACATACTCAGATATAGCCTGGACATTTATAATACAGTACATGGTGTCAGTGTTGCTGGTAAGAGGCCAATATCACAACAAACGGTGACATATCAATGGAAAAATAAAAATAAAAAACAACAACTTTGAAATAATCTGGAATTAATTTCTCAATGAATTCAACTCAAAAAAGTCGTAGCAACAATTTGCCTGTCGACCATCCATCAGAACCATGCACACCATATGTATTCCATAATACATTGACAAAACTGACATCTCATATACACCATGAACCGAACACTTCTTAGCCTGACACACTCTAACACTCAGTGGCATTACACAACAACCAACCCAGTATCACGGCAAAGCGTGAAATAGATATGCCGCTCCACTACAGTAAAACGTGAGATAGCCACGCTTTGGCCCCTCTAGTTTTGACAATTTCATATTTTGCAAGGGTGAAACTTACACGCACGTAAAAGTAATGTAACAAAGGATCATGTGACCAAGTACAAAGGACATTTTTTGGCACTATTGAGAAGCAGAAAGGGTTGCTCAGAAACTGCCAGGCAGAGGTTCGAATCCAGGGGGTGAAAACGTTGCTCTTGAGTTGCTTTTTGTTTCCTAACCCCAACCGTGTGGTGATTTCCTAAAAGTTTCATTTTTCTGTGAATCACATGGCTGTTTGCATGCAGTAGGTTTCATTTTCGTCCACTGCAAGAAAATGTGAAACTCTCAAGCCTGCAGAGACCAAAATGTGGCTATTTCACGTTGATACCGGGTTTCTATATGACCCCGTTATCCTGGGACCAAAGTTACATACATACAGTGGGTGATCTTTTACCAGCTGAACCATCTCCGTGACGACTTGACATTGTTTAGTTGTTCAGATAGTTTTGTTGACACAACATTGGCAGAACACCTCTCTGACAGAATCTCAACAGAAATATGATAATAATTGATTCAGTTGCATTATATGGTGTTCTTGGTATTTTGTCCACTTCAACATACAGTATATGTCTTTGCTTGTTAACTGGGGCACACCGAACTATAATCTAATATTATTTGGAGTTAGTAAGTGTGTGTCCACTGACTCTGTGGTTTCTTTTTTTAGCCTCTTCCACACACTCAGCAAAGAGTATCCGCGAATTGGATTTCTCTTTCAGAGGAAGTCACAAACTCACTTTGATGTCTCCTCATTGAGTTACCCTGCATGAGTGCAATCTAGCAATATAGTGAGGAAGAGAGGAGAGTACGCAGCAAAGGTGTGTGAAAAGACATCAGAAGTCACATTTCAACCGTAATGTAGAAATCCCCCCGAGTGATCGTCTGTGAGGTCACGCTGAAATTTGTTCTCGTTGCATGCCGATTGGGACTTTTTGGTTATGCAAGCATTTTTCAGAGACCGGGCAGCTTTGGAGGCAGAAATAATCTTTTTGGCATGGAGACTGTGTGGTTTGCGGTGTCGTCTCACAGCAAGAAGATTTTTACCCACTCATTTCTGTACAGACTTACTGTGTCCTTCCTATTATATGTTAGGAATCAAAAATCAAAAAGGATTTCTCTGTCTGTTAATCGAATGCTCTATTTGTTATTGTTAGTGTGATATCTGTCTCTCTTTAGTCCTCCATGATGGATTTCTGATACATTTTACAACATACATCTCCAATTTGATTGAAATATAGGAGTTAACGCAATGCTAATTATAACATTGACATCCAATCATGCTCACATTGACAGTGCTGGCATTGTTAACATATTGACCGTGTTAAAGTTCATAGTTTAGCATGTTTGTGAGCAAACACAAAGTCCATCTGAGGCTGCTGGAAATCCGTCAGTCAGTAAATCAATCTTCTGCGTCCCATAAATGTCTGCCCCAAATTTTTTGCAAATCCATCAGGTAAATGTGAAGATATTTCACATGGTAATGAAAACTTTGACCTGCTTCTGGTGGTGCACAAAAACAAAGCAGGGAAATTACCATCACAGTCATTAGGCTTCATTCTCTGGGGACCAATAAATGCCTGCACAAAACATCATGGTAATCCATCCAATAGATGTTGAGATATTTCAGTCAAGAACAAAATGGTCGACTGACTAACAGAAAAACATTGTGGCCTTTTACCTGAATATGAAAATGTTATTTGGATGTGTAGAGATAATGAGCTGTGAAAAGAAATGAAAAACATGAAATATGTCTCCCTACGACTCCCCCTGTGTCCGAGCTCCTCGATGACTCAATTTAACACAAATGTAAATCACACATTTTCTCACTGTTATCACTGTAGTCCACTTAATTGTTGTTGTGTGAACAGAAACAGTGAACAGCCAAAGCAGCAGAACTTGTATTGATGCAGATTTACTAGAATATGCAAATAGATTAAAGGCTAAAACTTTAACATACAGTTCAAGTGAGATGCAAGTGTTATTGGCCCAGCTGATGTAGCCATAAAGAAGGAATAGTCAACTGAATTATCATAGAAAACGTTGAGAGAATTCACCATCTTGAATATGGGGAATTGGAGCACAGCCGAGGCTACAGAAAGTGAGCTGAAGAAGAAGATTTTTACCAAAGTGAGACTGTAGTTAAAGCCAGGCTGGCTGAAGATTTACCAACAGAGGATTTGGCTGAAATCTTAATGCTTGTGCTGTGTATTGTGTCCAGAAAAAAAAGGCAAGCATTCCCAAATATCAGCCTTTGCGGAAATAAATGGGCATTTGGATAAACTAGCCACATATTTTTAGCAGCGGCTAAGAGAAAAGTAAAAAGACTATTAGTTAATTCACTCGCTGTGGATGATAAGTCTCTTCTATTTTGCAGACAATTGAGCACACTTTGAAAAAACGATGGAGGATGATTTGTAAATATTTTTTATGGAGACGTCCAAATGTAGCAAACAGCACATATTCCAACTTCATCCCAGAAACAATATCGACTGATTCATCTTCACTCATTTAAATAATCAGTTTAGCGGAAACGACAACTTGTGATATAAACTTAATGGTGAAAGTTGGAATGAACCAATCAGTACCCAAAGCTCTGATCGTGACTGACACACCTGACAGATGTCCAGCGACCAAAGTTTTACATGGGATGTAATATCCTCATGTTTCCAGTTACATCAGTCGGATCCAGCTCGCTTCCAGCTTGCCCAAATGTGGTCACTTCAATTCAAGTCTGATTCCCATCTCTCTTTAAATCTAGGCAACTCTATCTCTAGACCCACATTCATCAGTATGACATCACCTACTGTATGTCATCATAGGTCAAGAAGTGATCTACGAAAACATCTTAAATTCAAATAAGTCACCCCTCTGAATATGGCCCCAATAGTTCCCTTTAACCTTCTAATACAACATCTTGAGAGAGGAAGCCTGGAACTTTGAGTTTGTTGAGTTAATCGTGTTTGAAAACTGTTGCTAACTCCCTGAGAAATTTCTTTTGAAAGAACTGCTTCATGTAAAAACATGTACTGTATATATGTATTCATAGTTTTTTGTTAGCTTTATAATTACATACTGTATATTGAAAGTGCACATGATGCTATGTTCAGCTGTTCACTGACTAAAACAATCTGCATTATGTTGGTTTAACACTTTGATTAAAAGTCTACCATTTAAACACTGACTATATTTTAATAATTAGCGACATATTATATGAGACTCCCAAGGAAATTATTTAAAATCAGCAATAGAATTTTTGGTACATTTTGTAAAGGATGTATTAGTTACACCTAATGACTTTGGTGATCGTGATGCATAATTTACTAAAAATGGCAACCTATTAGCCATAAATAAATGAGTCTATGTAAAACTCTTTCTGGTGGGTCATTAAGACATTAATTACAGTTTCAGGTGTCCCACTTCATAGTGAGGAGAAGTTTGATGTTTTCAAAAATTCAGCGAGTTTCATTGTTTCATCCAGATCCTGTCCAGTGGCGGTTTGTTAAACGGGGCGCCGCCCCTCCACCATCGAGAGAAAAAAAAATACTATTTTAACATGTGAAACATAAATTCATTATATATCAATAGTTTGCTGGTAAAGTGCACCTGGTAGTCTGTCAGTCTGTGAGCTTTCAATGAAAACTGATTACAAATTGTATTCAGTTCATTTCTGTGTAAAGAATCTACTTCCTGGCGCGCCAGCCAAATGAGTGAATGCAAGTCCTTCAACTTGTGTCAACCAGGTGACCTGAGGCTGCTCTTCAGGTGGTTGTTTCAGATTTTCAGACACTCCCCTTTTACTGGCAGCGAATCAGTATTGTTTTACGTTTCTTTATCTAATGTGATTGGACAACTCTCGACGCCTCACATCCGCCAGTATGTAATTACACGGTTACTCCTGCTTCAGTGGAATGGCAACTTAAAGTGGAACTGTGGAAAACTCATTTATTTGTAGGGATGAGACGAAAATCTGGTACGGATTTAACGAGTACGAGTATCATCCGACTGAATGTTGATGAAGGCTTCTAACAGACACTAGGTGTGTGCACACATCGGGCCAGCTACACACAGAGCCCCATCTCCTGGTTTACACAGACTGAGACACACTGGCCATGCTGTGAATGGAGAAGAAACCGGTGACTGAGATGACTGACTTTAACTTCAACCAGAGTCACTGAGAAATTTGCAGGTCAGAAGGAGAGGAGAGCAAAACGTATGTCCAAGAAGTCCTACTGGCTGGTGTTTAGGCAACATTGGTGTGTTGTGTTGTTTTTTTGGATTATTATTCTTTTTTGACCTGAGCTGAAGTCCTGCTTCAATTTGCCCCCCGACCCACCACCCCCATTTTTATCACCAGCAGTAGATAGAGCCGGACTAACTGTGTTCCCCCCTTTCCTGTGCTTATGCTAAACTCAGCTTATCACCTCTCGGCTCTAGATTCATATTTACGTTTCCCAAGATAACACACTACACTTCTGTGGTAGACTTTGTATCGGTCAGAAAAAGCCTCATTATTTGTACCCCAGCTGCTTTGGCTCCCTCGTTCACTGTACGAAGCCTTCAGCCAGCACGTCGTACCTTTATGTGCCTCTGTTCACTGTGCTCCAGCCTGCAACTATTAACCACTCAGCTCATAAAAACCCACCTCAGTAGGTGAGTTTCACATAATAAAACAATTTAGAGGGCCTTATTTTATGGAGGTGACTGTCACTGACGTAACCTGAGAGTCACCGGGTTCTGTACATAAGAATAACCTTGAGTGTTTGTGGTGTAACTGCTCTGCAGGGACGAGGAGGACGCCCTGCAGCATGATTAAGGATTCACTGCTGGGTGCCGGTGGCTGCATTAGTATGGATGCTGTGTAGATGAAAGTCCTTTCTTGATGCTGTGACCCTCGGCTGCTGTCAGGTATGTGAGACGCCTTCATCCAGACGGGGAGTATCTACAAACACTCGAGGCCGTTAACAGACAGTAAGTTGAAAAGTAATGAGACCAAAGAGTCCAGAAGGGCTTCCTCATTGTCTAGACGCCTTAGAGAGCCCACCCCTCCAACACACACACTCTCCCTCACACACCATCACTTCATCGGCCAGTTCATTTCCATTCTGAGCGCTCGGTGCTGGCGGGTCAAAGCCCTGATTGTGTTGAAAGCTGATGGAGGCAGAGACTCACTATCCAGAGCCTTTATTATGGAAGAGGAGGCTTCCCTTGGGCTCCCTCTTCTTACATCACAGTCTCCTGGCTGCAGCAGGGAGGATATAAACATATTCATAGAAGCCATCACAGCCTCTGGATTGTTTGAAATGAGCCTGGGTGAAGCGGGTACATATCGGGTGGAGCTGCAAGGGGAGGTTGGATTAGATGTAATTCAACAAGCTTGAGTACCTTTGTTTTCCATCCAGTTCCATTTAAGCAGTGGCAAAATGTAAGAAAACAGTTTGCAAAAGCTTCTTCAATCATGTGTATTTTCCTTCCAGAGAAAGAACATTAAAAAGCATCAACACAAATCGATACTCATTCAAAAAAGTAAAACTCCAAAGTAGAATTACAGTGGTGCATGAAAGTTAGTGAACCCTTCAAAATCTCTGACATTTCTGCATAAATATCACCTAAAATATCAACAAATGCTCACACAAATCCTAAATGTAGATAAAGACAACCCAATTAAACAAATGATACACATGTTATCCTTAGTCATTTAAGTAAGTTTGAGGAAAATTATCCAAAATTACGGAGATTAGTCTCTGGTGTGATCAGCAATAAATGCAACAAAAAAAAGATTAGTCGTGCACATCCGGAATTTTATCCCATTATTCCAAACAGAACCTGGCGAGGTTTCCTCACATGAACTGCTCACTTCAGGTCCATCCACAACATTTCTGTTGGACTAATGTCAGGACTTTGACTTGGCCATTTCAGAGTTTTGTGTCATTCATATTGCTCGACAGTTTCACATTACAAACTGAAATGTATTAGAAGTACAACTTTACTGTGATGAAGTGTCTGTAACAGGTTTGATTAATAAGACTCATCAAAGATGAATGTAATCCGGCTTTTTAAGAAACATTAACAGGAGCTGAAGTTAAGTTTGTTGCTTCCAGCTGTTTGTTGGAGTCTTTCCTCAGAGTTTATTCAAATACCTGCAGCTTCATACAGAAGCAGGATCCATGAGCGTCTCCACACATTTATGCACGAGGCACAACAGCAGTAACTTCATTCATCACTTCTAAATTACCCCCGACACAGACTCAGGATCGATCAGGATCTAAAGGTAAATTACGATGTGCAGCTCCTTTCCTTTACAGACAGGTGAGCTCCCACACAGTCACAGTTTATAAGGCGCAGGTAAACTATTGTTACAGTGTCAGTATTCAGGTTGAGGCTGAGTAATGAGATCCATCACAGCTGGGACAGTAAAAGTCGTATCTGTTTTCTGAAGACACAACTAATTTTCTGTCCTCTCAAGTTTTCATTTCGGAGGTGTTTCCATTTTGCAGCAGTAATATAATAAATTCTTAATAATACACTTACAACAGCCGTAGGAAGCCGAGTTATAATGCAAATATTTAAGTAGGCTACCATGTATTTGCTTTTTTTAAGATAAAATATCATTATACATAGACAGAATTTTGATGGTTTAGGAAATTATAAATAAATTGAATAAGAATATTCTGCCAGCTACAGACAGCAGATTTGAGCTCATTAAGATGATTTATTTAGGGTAGTAGGCCTATAATTGTGTCATAGCACTTAAAGTGTGAACTTTGATCCTCTCAAATACACACAGCATCTTGTCTCTTCATCCAAATTAATGTACTGTTAACAAAAATTGTAATTCATGTTTATAACCTGCTGCTTATCCATTTGGTCTGATTAGTAAATGTATTCTTTGATTCTTGTACAGTAGCCTTCTGTTGTTGTTACTTAACATTGCATGATTAAATCAGTGAATTTGACTTTATGAATAATTAGTAAGTATATTTGCAGGCAGAACGAGTGCTCAGGAAATTTGGTTTGGTACATAGACATCTATAATAATAGACATATAACTATGTGGAATAATCTGATTATTATCTGAATTAAACTGTATAGCAAATGTGAAAAAGCGAACGCTATCAAACTGTAAAACTGTAATATTCTGGTCTTGCGTCTGTCCAACGTTTCCAGCTGCGAAGCTGCCAGAGTGAACGGTTCTTTGACTTCAGGACAACTGATGGGATGGAAAAGCGGTCAGGAATTTATACAAACCATACGTACATAACACAACCTGTTGAAAACTGTAAATAGAGATGTATGTGTCTGTTTCTGTGTACATTGGTTAGTAAGTATACAGTCCATCCAGAAAGTATTCACAGCGCTTCACTTTTTCCACATTTTGTTATATTACAGCCTTATTCCAAAATGGATTAAATTAATTTTTTCCCCCAAATTCTACACACACTACCCCATAATGATGACGTGAAAAAAGGTTTTTTTTTTAAATTTTTGGAAATCTATAAAAAATTAAAAACGAAAAATACCATTTACATAAGTATTCACAGCCTTTGCCATGACACTCAAAATTGAGCTCAGGTGCATCCTGTTTCCACTGATCATCCTTCAGATGTTACTACAACTTGATTGGAGTCCACCTGGTAAATTCAGTTGATTGGACATGATTTGGAAAGACACACACCGTCTGTATGAGCTCCCACAGTTGACATGTCAGAGCACAAACCAAGCCATGAAGTCCAAGGACTTGTCTGTAGACCTCCAAGACATTGGACATTGGACACGTGCAGCATTGAAGGTCCCAATGAGCACAGTGGCCTCCATCATCTGTAAATGGAAGAAGTTTGGAACCACCAGGACTCTTCCTGGAGTCGGCCGCCCGGCCAAACTGAGCGATCGGGGGAGAAGGGCCTTAGTCAGGGAGGTGACCAAGAACCCGATGGTCACTCTGACAGAGCTCCAACGTTGCTCTGTGAAGAGAGGAGAACCTTCCAGAAGGACAACCATCTCTGCAGCACTCCACCAAGCAGGCCTGTATGGTAGAGTGACCAGACGGAAGACACTCCTCAGTAAAAGGCTCATGACAGCCCACCTGGAGTTTACCAAAAGGAACCTGAAGGACTGTCAGACCATGAGAAACTAAATTCTCTGGTCTGATGAAACAAAGATTGAACTCTTTGGCCTGAATGCCAAGCGTCATGTTTGGAGGAAACCAGGCACCGCTCATCACCTGACCAATACCATCTCTACAGTGAAGCATGGTGGTGGCAGCATCATGCTGTGGGGATGTTTTTCAGCAGCAGGAACTGGGAGACTAGTCAGGATGGAGGGAAAGATGAATGCAGCAATGTACAGAGACATCCTTGATGAAAACCTTCTCCAGAGCGCTCTGGACCTCAGACTGGGGCGAAGGTTCATCTTCCAACAGGACAACGACCCGAAGCACACAGCCAAGATAACAAAGGAGTGTCTTCGGGACAACTCTGTGAATGTCTTTGAGAGGCCCAGGCAGAGCCCAGACTTGAACCCGATTGAACATCTCTGGAGAGATCTGAAGATGTCTGAGCACCGACGCTCCCCATCCAACCTGATGGAGCTTGAGAGGTCCTGCAAAGAAGAACGGGAGAAACTGCCCAAAACTAGGTGTGCCAAGCTTGTGGCATCATACTCAAAAAGACTTGAGGCTGTAATTGCTGCCAAAGGTGCTTCAACAAAGTATTGAGCAAAGACTGTGAATACTTACTGTATATACATGTTATATTTTCATTCTTTATTTTTAATAGATTTGCAAAAATGTTAAACAAACTTTGTCATTATGGGGTATTGTGTGTAGAATTTTAAGGAAAAAACTTAATTGAATCCATTTTGGAATAAAGCTGTAACCTAACAAAATGTGTAAAAAGTGAAGCGCTGTGAATACTTTCTGGATGCACTGTAAGAATATATGAGACATGACCGTATATGTGCACGTGGTCACCCCTCTCCTCCAACAGCTCAAAGTTACATATGTAACCATGGTGCTCTGAATTTTGAGGGAATCAGAGACAGTAATTAAGGGTCGATGTTGTGACACTGCATACCGCTAAGAGTTTATTCTTTTCTTCATGTTACGTTCACAAATCAAACTGAATGTGACGACATTTTAACAATAGCTTTTACATCAATCATATTGTTTGGACTGACAGCTGTCCTATTTAGATTTTTAGGCGTGGCGGCATGTTGAGATTGCTATAGATGATTATTGTAATGCAATTATAGACCATCAGACATATCTGTTGTCACTTGCAGTGTGCAGTAAAGGCCCTGCTTTTGAACTCCATAGTGGCAGTCGCTCAGTCAGTCCTCACAAACACCTTAATGAGCATGCACGTCCGCATGACGTTAATACGATGCTACGTTGCTCAACAAGCACAGCAGGAATCCCCGAACAGTTTCCTGTCGCCCCCGTGGAGTTCAAGTAACAAACTCAACCTTTCGCTCTCGGCTCTGATCCTGAAGCTGCGGCTGCATGAACGGCAGATAAGAGCTCTCATTTGGAGATGTGGACGTCTGGGATCCTGGATCATCAGGGCTCAGGGATGAATATGCTCTGCCTGATCACATCCTCTGTGGTCCATGTGAAGGTTGCAGACGTGACCGGACTCAGAAGCCTGGGTTTGTGCCGAGACGTTGTTTGTGTGTTTTACGGCATCACCATGCGTGGACATATCTGCCGGGGGAAATATCAGAGAGCAGGTCGGGGATGGAGAATTGTTTTGCTTGCTTTTCATGGGTTCATGTGAATGTCACTGAACGTTAGTGCTGTGGGATGAATGACAATTCGTCTCATCTGTTGTCTTCCCTCGGCCGCTACAGTGTTGACAAATAGAGATGATCAGAGAGTGGGAGGCAGGTGATGCAAGGCGTCTGATATTCCTGAGCGGATGTGACACTAGAATAATGTGGAAGCTATCAGAGTAATGAGGTGACACCGAGGCTCGCCCCTTCTTCATCTGTTTATATTTTGCCTGAGATTCCAGCCGCCACCAGCCAGCGCCTCTCATTTCATGTTCTGACGTGACCGTTTATTTCCACACTTCTGCACAGCTCTAACCAGCTGGAAGAAGTCCTCACATACTTTATAATATTATATAACAACTTAAAAATACTACAGAAAAGCCATGCATCAAATTATTGTAAACTAGAAAAGTACAGTGTCACCAGCACTTAATAGTACTGAACTATTAAAAGTTAAGGAACTCATTATGCAAAAATGACCTCTTATTCTGTTGTATTACATTATTCAATTACATGTGCAATCATGTGGCATGTTGAAGTTAGAGAACATTTTAACTACCAATATACATATAAGATAGAGCAGTTTAATCAGCAACCTAACTTCTGCTGGCATCACACTTACAGGATTGGGCAGATTTTGGGCCCTCCAAACAATCACAGGAGCATTCTTCACTCAACTGATTATCTACTTAAATGATCCTGAAGTTTGATGTTTAGATACATAACGCTCCATCTTGTCCCTGTGCAGTATTTTCCTGTTATTTTAAGGGCACATTAATAAGATAATGATATAGCCAACCCCACACGCCCCTGCGTGTGCACAATGTGCTGGTTTCACTAACAAGGACATGCAGAAGCACACAAACATGCAAAAGATTACTAATAATAAGGTTGCAATGTGAAACATTAATATTGTAATCAGATGTTTCCTGTGCACAGAAAGATGCTTCCATGGAAGGAGACAACATTATGACTTTGGCTGATTACTGACCTAAAGATAGTGCAGAAGCTGAAAAATGTCTTCTTCATGTTACATATCAGGACCTCTCAGACGTTGAGCATCACTCTATTTTCATCAATCGCAGCACAAGGCAGCTCTAAGTTCTGTGTGCTGGGAGCGCATGTTGGTGTGGCCAACTTTTTGGGTAATTTGGTGAACACAAGCACATGTGCATCTGTGGCACAGTGGTGAAGTAGCTGCCTTTAATCACGGCCAATCAAATCAGCTGCTCTCATTCCCTTTAAACCTCTGTGGTGCAGCGTGTTTCGAGTGGGAGTGGGATGTACTGTAATTTCCATTATGCACCTCTTTCGATTATCTTCAATGAAGCCAAATGCATTTTATGCGATCTGACTATCAGTCAACAGACAGCGGAGATGACAGCAGCTTCCTACTGTATATTTATAGCCTGCTGAAGCAAGGTGACATTGGAGGACTGTTATTGCAGCAGCAGTGAGTGTGTTTCATTGGAGTGGATAATATTTCACTATTCCCCCACAGGAGTAGCATTTAAAGTAAATCACCAAAATAAAGCACCCACCAATACAACATAATGTGTCTGATTCCTCAGCCAGACATCAAATGCAACATCAACAAACACAGATCCATTAGAGGTTTATGATGTTTTGTTCCTTTGTGTAATTGTGTTATCATTAATGAAAAGTTCTGAGAGCTGTCTAACTCTTGCTGCGTCGAACAGATCCAGAACACGCTCACCTACAGAAACACAGAAAACTTCTCAGCTCGAATAGAAACGCTGCAGGAATCTTAAAGAAACACATCAGTCAGCTGTCAGTTGTTTCATTGCATTGTAGCTGTCAGGCACGCACCTCTGGAAACACAACTGAATATGTCATGTTCACATATAGTGACAACATGTACAGTGTATACTGTATGTCTATATAAAAATATATGCTTTATAAAGATGTGTCATTTCTGCTTTTTCTTTCGATTATATTCTGTCATTTAAACTCGAGCCACATTTCCCCCGGAGCAGCTCAGGCACAATGAGAGTGAGTTTGTATTTCACAGTGGGTGATATGGTTGTTATAGAGATAGAAGGTCTATAGGAGGCTTTATGAGTTTCCTGTCCAGAGCAAGGTGCCATTACTCAAACCACGTCAGAGCAGATCTGAGCTCAAACTCAGCTGCCCCCTCTGAACAGGGAGCTAAATAAAGGAAATACAGTTTATCAGGTCTTATAAAGACCTCAGCGAAGGCTGCAGCGCTGCATCTGTCTGCAGGGGAAATTCCTCTTTGCCATACACAAGAAATTCAAATGGTCACAACTGCCACAAGGAGTAAAGGTTTTATGAAAAAGACTGAATGTGGATGCACTTTTACCAAGTCAAAATATCAAAGTTTTACCAGCCTGGTGACGTCTTACTGAAAGATTCTCATTCACAGAGAGGATGATGTTTTTCTCTTTACCTTGCGATGCAGATGGATTTGCAAAATCACATCATCATGCAAGAATCCATCTGGTCAGGCTTCAGGTTGTGAACCTGTGAACAAGCAGAAAAGAAACTGGCTTATGACCCAATAAACAGAATAACTATCTGGTTAATTCTTATCTGAGACCAACCAACCCAAGAGCCTCACTCATCCCTCTGATGTCGATCCCACCTGCCGAGCACTCAATCAGGCACCAAAGTTGATTCTCCATTTGAAATTGGTCACATTCAATCCTCTGTATGTTCTCACAGAGCACATACATCAAAAGAATTTGAGCCATTTAAATATTCAATATTTCATTGTTGTCCTTTGGGAGCTGGTCAGTGTTATTTATAATAGTAATAATAAACTCTATTTGTAATGCACTTTCATACAAGAAATGTAGCTCAAAGTGCTTGACAGCAAGAAAATCACATGCAGTGTTTCACTTAAAAATAAAGGAACATTTCAAAATATAGATAAGAAATGAAATGCATCAGAACAGACACATAGAGTTAAGATAGAAAACAAAGCAACATGCATTTTAAAGATGTGGTAGTCAAGGTGTGAGAGCTCTTCAGGTGTAGCTGGTTAAAGACTGAAGTAAAGAGATATGTGAGCTTTCTTTTAAAAGTATTTACTGAGCTAGCTTTCCTGATATCTAACGTATAGTTTGTTCCACAGCTTTGGAGCAGAACTGACAAAAGCTGAATCCCCAATTTTCTTCTGGCTGTTGTTGGGAACCTCCAATAAACCGGCAGCAGATGATCTGAATGCTCTTGAAGGAACATAGTTGTGTTCTATGATTTCAGTTATAAATCAGTGGAGTGCTTTTTTGCCATAATCTTGCATTATCTTGTACAACCTGCGAACTTAAGCCAAACGTGTTTCTGCTGTAGTCTGCATCTGATCTGATTCTCATGTTGTGTTCATGGAGTTCAACTCCGTTGTTCAGACTTTCCTACAGATCTGCTTCAGCAGATGGTTTAGCTTTGGGGCGGTACCTCCGGGAATTTGAATTCCTTTTAATATTGCAAACATATATTCAAATTTAACCAAACCCTGCATCCAGTTTTTGCAATGTTTTTACAGAAAATAGGCAGATGGGTCGAATGCTGGTAGATTTACTGTTTACTGGCATATTCTTCTCTGCAATACAGAGAAACTGTTACAAGGATTGAGTAATAAAATAAAGGTGATATTCAACAAACGGTGGCGGTGCTGCGGTGGTTAGCACTGTCACCTCGCAGCAGGAAGGTTCTGGGTCTGAACCTTCGCCGGGGCCTTTCTGTGTGGAGTCTGCATGTTCTCCGGGTGTCTGCGTGGGTTCTCTCTGGTTCCCCGGCTTCCTCCCACCATCCAAAAACATGCATGTCAGGTTAATTGGTTTTCTAAATAGCGAGTGTGTCTGTTTCCAACTGTCTTTCTGTGTTGGACCTGTGACGGACTGGCAACCTCATATCGCTCAAAGTCAGCTGGGATAGGCTCCAGCCCACCGTGACTCTGTTCAGGATGAAGTGGGAATAAATAATAGATGGATGAACTTCAACAAACCTTCTTGTAAAGGTAGAAAGTTAAAGGGCTTCTCTTTACCATAGTCAGCTTCTCTCAGGCGCTGACGTCGCTGCTGATTAGAACTGGGTAGCTTCGTCTGAGCGGGAGGAGGAGTGTCTGTAGGCGGGTTGAAACAGCCTGGAAGGTTTAACTGGTCAGTAAAATCTCCTGAGTATGAAACACACCAGAGGACCTTGTGTAGAGGAGCAGCTTCAGCCAGTGAGCACAGAGCCCATCTTCTTCTGTGGTGTACAGTATACTGTACGTACACATGAGTGAGAGGAATAATTCGGCAATGAAATAAAAAATTGTATTTCTTAATGAGCATCTCAGATCTGCCAGAGTAGATCCGAAGTCTTGGTCTTGTTAATATCTGTGCTCATGATTTGAAACCACAAGAAACACCGATCACAGCTCAGTTCCACACTGCGACAGAGCTGAGATGTTCTTGTGCAGCATTGATAGTCTCTCTGAACTCATTCTTAATTTAGCTGCATAATTTGTGTGTGAAATGCTAATGTCATCTGAGAGTTTGTATGAAATGCTTTTGAATTCTTTAAAAGGTCAGCAAAAACACAACAGGCAGTGTGAGGCCCCAAAACAAATATGAATTGCACATTAGTTTGCGTCCCCTGAGGTCTCATTAAGATTAAATTGATTTATTTACAGAATAATTTGTACACGAGTAAGATCATGCCAATCTCAATTAGCATCGTTCAGGAGGAAACTCTGCTTTTCTTACAGTAAATTTCAGTTTAAAGCCAGTCAATCTTTTATCAGTGCAGGATCAGCGGTCAGAGGACAGAGAGAACATAACAGCAAGTTGAGGCTGAATTAGCCGGTGCTGCCCCGGGTGGGGGGGCCGCTCAGCTCGCCCCCTGGATCCCTGCTCTCCCTCAGAGAGAGCAACAGAGCGTGCTCAGAGGGAGTGAAACCAAGGCCTGTTTACATCAGCGAAACCCTCCCCTATCATTGCTTCCTGCTCTACGGGGAGTTTTCATTTTGGCTGTTTGATTAAATATCGTACGAGAACCAGAAGTGTGTGAATGTGCGTGTGAGTGAGAGTGAGAGCATGTTGTGCAGCTGGTTGTAATCACTCCCTCAGGGAGCCCAACACCCAGGAGATATTTGCAGCCGTAGAAAAGCACAGACAACCATGCATTTAATCTAAATCACATCCAATAGCAATAGTCCTACCAATATTAAATGTACTGCTATCTGTGTATGATACGAGTGTCTTTGTTTTAATAAAACCAAAATGAAACACGTTCAGCGCTTCTGTATGTTTGATCCACAAACATGCATCAAACGTGTCTCAGCAGGGTGCAAAGCTGCAGGCACGTAACCTTCAATTGAAGCAGAAAAAATGATGGCGCATCTAGTGTTGTCATGACAACAGCTCCATTCTAGATATGTACGACTGTTCCCGGCCATTTATCGGATCTATCTGCTTTAACTTCTCTTGTTCCTTCTCCATCCAAAGCGGTATTTGAACTGTGAGCTTGTCCACCCATTCAGTCCTGTAACGTTCCTGGTGCCCTTCAAGGTTGGATCTAGTTTACTGAGGTTTCATCAGTGCATCACCTCCTGAACAGCTGCCGTCTGAGCTAATAGTAACATTAAAATACAAGCTGGTTTCCATATAACACATCCTGCCCACTAAGGACTTAAGAACTCTGGTTTACATCCAGAACAGGAACTTCATTGCCTTTGTTGACATCCTCCATTTCTCTCCCCTTATTTCTTGCCATTAGGTAGCAAGTGACCAAAATAAATAAATACATAAATAAACAGACTGAAAAATAAGCTGCGTCAGTCATATCGTAACCAAACAATTGGAAAATGGCGCCAGCATTAATGCAGTTATTGTTCGAGCCATGAGTTGTCACCAGTCAATGAATTTCATGTGGGTTTATATCAACAACGTTACTTTCATAAAGATAAAACCTACAGTTTTTTTCAGACATTCATTTGGTCTCCGTGTGAATGTTTTTTTGGTGTTTTTTTCACAGGACTAGTGAAACTTAGGCTCGTGTCTCACTACACTTCTATCAGCCCAACTGGTGAACATTTAGTGCCTTGGACGTGCTCTGGAGATGGAGATGAAGTAACAGTAAAGACTTCAGCCTGCTTACAGCAATGCTCACTTCTACGTTGCAGAGCAGCTTGTTTGGAAACAAATGAAACTCTACATGAACCACCTTCTTCTGATACTCACTTGTATACTATCACATCTCGTCCTGTCTGTTAAGTTCCTTTTTTGTTTAATTTCACTAGCTAGGACCGCCTCGGCTGGGGGCGAACCTTCATTGATTGGGGAGATTAAGCCGGGGTGAGAGTTTTGCGGTTTGGGGGAAGCTTAGTCGAGGAGCCACTGCGGCTCCCGGGCCTTGCAGATCCCCGAGATCTCCATGTGGGACGGAAGGATAAAGGCTATGAAACATGATAGCCATAAGTGAAACGGTTTAACAAGAGGGAGGGAGGGTGGGATGCAGAAAACGTGAACGGGCCGAGGTTTAGAGTGGGTGGACATTTATAGGAGTGTGACCGGAAGTGGGGGAGTGGTTGAGGCGTGGTCCTGCTCCTGAAATTCAGTTAAAACTTTATCTCCAATTAACTTTTTCATGACATTTAATGTCTCTTTATTTTGAGAGACACCTCTTCTCTCGTTTCAGGCGTCTTTCCAGTTCGTTGTAGTCTCTCAGCTCTTCGTACCAGCGTTTCCTCCGTGAGTTCCTAGTGTGTGACCTGTGTTTCTGATTCCTGGATCCTGCCTCTTGCCAACCCCTTGTGTACCTCCGCCTGTTTGGACTGATCACCTGTTATTTTGTACTTTGAGCTGAATACCTCAGTGATTTTTGGAACTCGTCTGCGTACTGCTGGTTTTGCTTCAGTCTCAGTAAAACAGTCTCCTAATCTGATCTCCTGTCTCTGAGTCCAGTCTCTGTCTGCCTCTGTGTTATATACTAGTTCTAGAGGGAGAACCTTGTGGAAACAAAGCAATCAATCAATTCATGGTCAGACCATCTTTTAGTCAATCTGTGAAATTAAAACTGGATTTGAATGTGCTTGTGTAAATCAAACAGATCTGATGGTGTTTAAGAGGTTGGAAGAACAAAGCATTGCCTTCAGCTGTTCCAGGATGTCCAACATTCAGAGACATTCAAGAGGTCAACCTGACGCCGGACCTTTTATTAAGGTGGATAATTCTGGTTTCAGCCCATCTCATCTACATTCCTACAGTGTGAAGAGGGAGTCCGGTCGTCTGTGGTCATCAGCCTGCAGCGTCATTTCCAGAGTGTTGAATCCCGTCAAGTGTTGCTTGGTGCATCGAAGCTCGTGGATCCTCTGGAGTGTCCTGCTGTCCGTCAGGTTCTGCTCCTCATTAGCCTGAAGGATCCAGTTCGACACTGAGCTCCTTCTCCTTTGAGCCACCTGCCCACTCCAGAAGGAGAACATGGACACACATACAAATGCAATTTTCTCTGTTCTCTCTCCCAATCTTCGATTTGAACGAGTGCAGCATGTTTCAGTTTAATATCCAAGTCATCCACACTTACTCAAATGGTATTGTCAGAAATGTTGTTTTTATCTTGTCTTATATCAGAAACAACCAAATTTAAATTGTTTTTTGTTTTGTTTTTTTCTTTCTCATTTTTTGGGCTGCCGGGAAGTGAAAATATACACAGGGTCAGAAACACTCTGCTGTACCCTTCAATAATTTCAGCAGTGATCGTCTCTCATCACAGGCCGGTCAGCTTCATCTGCCACAGTCCCTGTCAGTTTTTAGTTGGTTGCTTTGCTGCTATTCAGGCGTGTCCTGCAGACTTCTGCTTCACAGACACTTTTCTGTCACCAACTGACACTCAGCGTTAAAGCACCATCTCCCCTCATAACTCTGCAGCAGGATGATCTGTGAGCCCACTTAACAAACCCACAACTCCTCAGTAGGTTTCTGTCAGAGTGGATTCAAAGTCTGTGCATGCTGAGAGCTGCGGAGGGACTGATCGTCAGCACCTGTTGACGTGAGTGGATCGGAGTGTGTCCGGAGAGCTCACAAAGCAGCACTCACTCACTTTAGTACTGAATGCAAGTGATGTGCAACTGCATCAGTCTGCAAGCCAAATAACCACAGAAGGGCCAGAAGTCTCATACTCCAGAATAAGGTAATGTAAAATACAATTAAAAAAAATAAAAACCTGGCACATTTCAATGCTTAATATATATATTTATATGTATTATTTGTTTTAATTTAATTATGGAAAGATTTTATGTAAAACAGGCCTTTATCCAACAGGAAAGGAACAGAACGATTTACTTATAATTTGATTGTTTTTGGCCTTGAGTGATGGTTTCTCCAGAAAACCTTGCCCAGCATACAGAGTCTGAACGAGGGCGGATCAATAAGTGTTGAGACGGTTCCTGATGCAGCCCGGTGACGTACACGCAGCACAGACAAGCCTCTGTGTAAAACCTTTGTGAGTATGTGATCAACTTTTGTCGTTTAATCAAAATCAACCCCAAAGTTACACATGCTTTTGTGAGCAGCGGTCCACAGACCAGCAGAGTCCCAACAGTGATGGTCATCGCTATGCCGATGAGCCATTTGTATGTACCGTTAAAGGCCGGTACCACCAATGTATTATATTCTGCCTTGATGAAATCAAAAACTGGTGGTCTATAAACTTCATCAGAAATCCATTAGAAGTAATTATAATCAGGTAAGAATAATCGGCAGGAGAAATCCTGACCTCTCACATTGCATCTTTTGTTATTCCCCGTGTGCCTGGTAAACAACCACATCAAGTCCAGAAAACAGCAGTGATATTGCCGCTGATGACATCATCAGGGTCTGGTTTCTGAGTGGCACACTGTATGTATGGCAGTAAATTGTAAATTGGATTTCATATGTGAAATCGTTGGAGTGGAGAAGTGAATTTCAGCCATTTCAAGCAACTGTAAAAAATTGTTCTTCAAACAAACAAAAGCCACACTACAAAAAGACCACACTGCTTCCTGTTGTTGCCTGCAGTGGTTTGGATGTGTGCAAAAGTTTTTGTCACAAAATGTAAAGTGAGGGTACTTTTATTCATCCATTATTTTGTTTTATTTTATTTTTGCTTCGTACACAGCTTGTAAGGAGCAGAAGGAAGTATGAGTTAACAGATTCATTACTGTCCAAGTTTAACATCTCAGTTTTTCGCCAACTTCTCTGCTTGAAATCAATCACTCACAACCGTGCTCCCAAATTAATGTTCACATTCACAGCAGCGCTGCAAAACTAGCTGACTAAGGTGGACAAGAAATACAGGAGAGCAGTAAAGAAAAGGTCCAGAACGCTCGGATCAGCCTTGAAACTGATCCGTTGGATAACTGTCTCTGTTACAAATTCTTAAGAATTGAACGGGTGAGTGATGCGAGTTTTGTTCAATGGAACACTTCAAACTAAAAACTCATATTATTACAGCTTAGTGAGAGCTTATTTTTCCTTTCAATACAATATGATATAATGCTGTGTACGATCTATCTCACTCATCAGACTGTGCATAGAAAGAGCTCAAACTCTGAGAAGCAGCAGGACACACAAGAAAATTGTGTTTAGTGTTTTACTCACAGCTGTGCATCTTCAGCAGTGATGAATCCCAAACATTCTATATGACCATGATACGACCGCTCTCATTTACATAAGCACACAACACATCGAGTACGTACAATATGGTAAACCCTTTCCGATGTAAAAGACTCTGCTGTTAGTGAGGTAATTGTTCCATGTTGGCGGCAACATGTGTGCTACCAAAGTGGAGGTCCTGATTATCAAAGACAGGCTAAATAAAACCCTCTGATTTGTCAAATATTCTGTGAGCAATTTATAAAGAGAAAGGACGTGAGCACTGTGCGGGCAGCCGCCGAGGTCAAACCTAGTGAAGAAATTAAATGCTAAAACAGAATTAGTTATTCTGGGAGGAGGATGAAAACAATCACTTCGATATGAATAAGGATTCCATGACAGGGGACATCCCTGACATGACACTGGTTGCCATGGTAACGCTCTACCAAGCTCAGAGGAAGCTGGACCATCACAAAGTAGAAACTATTGTTTGATTGTGTTTTTGGAGTTGTAGAACCTGTTAGTCATTCTAACAAAACTGAAAACAAAAATGATTTTATTAAACCGGGGCCGAGGGCACCGACAAGACCGTGAACCCGGTTGGACCTTGTTCATCTCCATAGCGACAATAAGTTACCGGCACAGCTCAAGTAAGACGGAATCTAGTGTTGGCTCACTCATCACTCATCACCCTCCGCAAGAAGGTCCTCCCGGTCCCTCTAAGAGGATTTCAGTTAAATTAGCCTTCACCATCTAAAAATCTGTAACATTTTGTGGTCGCAGCTGCGATGTTTGGTTTCAACAGTTATGCAGATTGGACTAAGTGGGCATTTTATTTTGGTTCTTTTCTCCAGATTCAAAGTGGAATCAACCAGGAATGCTTTTAATTTTACACTTTCATTCTATGCTGCATTTATGAATGGTGGACAGATGATTACAGAGATATACTTCATGCTTATTTGCTGCAACTAAACATAAACTATTAGTTTATAATAGTGGAATTTGAGCGGATACTCAGATATCACAGTTCAGAAGTCACCACTGACATCGAGAAAGCATCAGCATACCCGTTTTCATATTTCTGGGCCTTGATGTTTAAGTTGTGGTGATTTTTTTACATCCTCAGTTGGGTTCAGAGCTGCTAATCATGACAGCAGTTCATATGACAGTCTCGCTTTAAAAGGTTTCTCTTTATTCTTTGGAACATTTCAGAAATACAGTAAAATTCCATTTTCATGTGACAGCTGGAGGGAATCGAAGCTTTATTTCAACACCATCTCTGATCCATCTGAAAGCTGCATTGGTAAATCATTAAAGTAGTCCCGATAGTCATTGTGTTTTCTGCTGGTCGACACTGATAGAATTACCTTCCACCAGTGCATCTCTTCAGTGCCCCTTGGCTCTGCTCTTCATAGGTTACAGTGACCGAGTTAAAACATGTGCCTGAACACTCTGCATGCTTTTCATATCAACACTTCTGGCTCGTCTGTTACACCTGAAGCAGGAAGCCCATGTGAACTGGACACCGTTCTGCCGTTGGTGAGTGATAGTGTAGATGTAGCACCTGTGAACAGGTCAAATGATGTATGACAAAATGGTGTTTAACTTGCCCTGTGTGATCCTGACGATGGGGAGGGGGGTGGGGGGTTGGTGGGCTAATGAGGCTTTAGCCCTGTGAAGTCTCAAAGTAGAACAGCAAGAGCCCTCCATCTTTAATGCTGACTCAGCGCTGACTCCTCTCCTCTGCTCCCTCTTCTCTGGTTTATCTCTTTTTATGACAGCAGCACTTCGGTCCAGAGCAACAGATCTCAACGATTAGAGGCTAAACTGATATGCATCATCATATCTGAGTCATCATTTTGGTGACATCTGACCTGCTCACTAACTCCACCGTTAGATTAAAGCTCCCCCAATGACTGAGTTTCTATGACATTCACAGTAGATATTAATGGAAAATATGATCTTTGTTCAGCCGTCCAATGATCACAAAGACGTCGAATTTACATTTCGACATTTAGGAGATGAAAAGCGATCCGATCGACTTGTCTTTCAGTGAAACGTCATGGGGTGCCGAACAATCCACTGGTAATAATGGTGGTAATTATTTAGTACTGGGACAAAGCTAAACTTACACTAAACTGTGGCTGGTGAAAAGACAAGAAAACTTGGATAACAGTCTCTCTTCATGCATGCATGAGAAAAACTTTTTTAATTTGTGGTTTTAAGAGCAAATCTGTCCCTTTAAGTACTGTTGAATACAATACTGTTAAAGTTAAGATAGGAAGATTACATGAGAGGCTCAGCAGGGCAGCGACTACAAGACTTGGAACATTAACCAAGACAACGGTTTTTGTGAGAAATGTTCTTTATGGATTAAAGCTCATACGTTTTGTGGTGGAAATGAATGTATTTCCTTGTGAGAAATCAAAAGTATCTCAAGCTCGCTGTCGTTTGAGTATTTATTACAAGATGAAATATGGAAAATTATAAGAGCGTACAAATCGTCAAACATGAGCCAAGCGAGTACATCAGGTACAAACAGAGTCACAGGACACTTATTCAGCTCAATAGTTTTGGAGAGAGTTTCTACACTCGCGGAGAGTCCAGAAAGTCTGACCCCCTCCTTGTGAGGAGAGCGGCCTTATATCCACGTAAGGAGGCGCCCTCTTCTTCACCCCTCAGGGCGCTCAGCATATACATCCATCATTGGTCATCTGCACATATGGACCGTGGATTCCAGTTGAGAAAGGTCATGTGTCCCCCGGGGTAGAAAAACACTGCTGGACACAAACATGGATTGATTACATAGAAGGGACATGTGGGTTGGATATACTGTACCTGTTTCCCCTTCAAGAACACACTGTTGATACAGGGACCTAGGGTCAGCTACAGATCAGTTACGTAGGAGGAATTTTCCTCCGACACAAATTATAGATGACTCAGAGGTTCCAAAGAGATCAGAATAAAAAAGATGTTTGCAAAAGAAATTGTGCTAATCACAGAAGAAATATGCTGAAATATGTTTATTATCCTAAAAAGGAAACTCGTCAGCTCAGAGTTCTTATTTGTGAAACAGAGCTTTGGATGTTAATAAATTGTTGGATGGTGGAATAACCACCTGTTGTGAGGTTAAACAGCTCACGCTGTTACTGTTTGTTCATGGCTTTTGAATAAATATACGATGATGATATAAATATATGATGTATGATCCAGTGTATCTAATCTATAATCAATCCTGGACTAACAGTTTTCCATGAATGAAGCGCTGCCTGTTTACAGTTTTTGCATCAATGTCGCACATCTGGTACGTCTGGTATATTTTAATGACATCATTACTGTTAACTTTGGTTTCTCACTGAAATATGCATCAGCAGGCTAAACAGATGTCTATCAAAGGCAGCAAATGTTTAACAAAAAGATAGACTATCCAATACATGCAAATTCCATACAAATGTCCGTATGTGAGCTTTTATGGTATTCTGAGTCTGTGCTCTGAATGCTTCTTCAATTATTTATAAATGGAAAATTGATCTGCATGCATTTTGTGAAGAGGGCCACCGAGGCCAAGGTAGGGGGGTTTTCAGGGTTATAACAGCGGTTCACTTCTGACCAGGATACATCGCCATGGTAACTTACGCTGCACACCTAACCTGCTCCGGAGCGGGGTCTATTTGAGTTAACACATCAAAATCAATCATCTCTCCTGGAAGATCACATGGATCTAACCTCTTGTCCATGAATGACACAGTGTCGCTCCGTAGATTAATAACCAGATGAGGAAGTGAAAAGGCTCATTTATGTTGAATTTAATTGCGATTGATTTGTAGTTAGCCCGGGTGGCCTCTGTCTGGCTACTGCGTCATCACGCAAAAGAGTCAGCTTATATTATTAATGGAATTGGAAGGTCGCATTGAAAAAAATCTTTTTTTAATCATTTATGTAATAAAATAAGTAAAACATCTGCCAGGCCTGTGTGTGGCCTCAGGACATTACAGGCCGTTGGTGTGTTTATAACTTGTTCTACTACATACGGACAAAAATGGATCACATCAGTTTAACTTCTAGTCCAGCATTGACAAAAAATGTTGAAAGTGTTATGGATGAAATAATAATTCCTAAACTGCTACCATTTTCAGCAGCTCGATCTTCATGGCCATTTAGTAAACTCCATCCACTGATAAAAGTCGTATGATGTGGTTCGAAGTTCTGAAAAAACTGATTTCAGTGTAGCAACAGAGCAGCTTGGTGAGAATAAAAAGCTCATATTGGAGGTGATTGATGATAATTTCACTTTTTTTTTTTTACATGATAAACCTAACTGCAGTTAATCTCATCAATCATAAGTACTTGTTCTTATGCAGCTTTCAGGTAAATGGCGGAGGAAGATTGTGATGTATTGTTCTAATTTATCATGGCTGAGCAGACATGAGGTCGGAGCAGGGTGGCAGGAAACCAACGCGTCCTCATACTCAAACCTCAGAAGAGCTCTTTTTTCAGTGACTCCCAAAACTACTGTCAGTCCCTCCAGGACGTCCTCCTGAGTGGCGTCGCCTGAGGTCTCCTGTTCTCCTGCTCTTCCGTCACCGGTCCGTCTGCCGGAGGGCTCGGCCTCGTCTGTCCTCCAACCACCCGCTCGCTGTACAGTTGGATTGCATAGACCCGGTTGTGGCGCAACATAAAAAAAGCAAATTGGAGAGACCATATGAGCACGAAAACAGCATCAGCAAAGTTATATTGACCCCAATGGGCACGTTTTGTGCTTTAGTTTGTGTTGTTTTTAGTTGCACTACAGATCCGTTTTGAACTGTCCAAACAAAGTCAGTACAAGTTTGTTTCATTAAATGACCCCAGTTTGGTAGACAGTTAGATGATGAGCTGATTGAGCTCTAATATTCTAACTGGTCTGCACATCAACAAACAGCTAATTTAGCAAACACACTCGTGGAAACGTGTGGGTTTCCTGTTTCCTGTTTTCTGATTGGTGGATGAGCTAACAAAGGAAGTGAGGTGTGTGAGGTGGGGTTTGGAGGACAGAGAAAACACAGGCCTCAGTCTGTTTTAGGAGTGAGTTGTTTTTAATGGAGTTTGATGCAGGTGCTGTATTTTAACACTGATCTGTTCTGGACATTGCAGGTTTCCTGTCCCATTCATCACAACAAGAGGTTAGATTACACTCCTCCTTCTGTTCCTTCTAGTGTTGGAGGGCAGACTGGATGCTGCAGTGACTGTAATACTTTCAATATTTACCTTTGTAAAACGAAATAACCAAAATGATCCATGAAATCTTGCTTGAGCCTCATGAATCCTGTTGTATTATATTTTCCATGCAGCACTCTGCCGGTTGAAAGAAGAAGGTTGTTGGTAAAAACCTTGAGTAGTTTGTAAAGTTTGGATTTCTCCAATCTATATCTTCAGTGGTTGGATTTCTCCAACCATTGAAGCAGGTGGACGAAAAGATTTCCTTTCTAACCTCGGTGGGTGAGCTGCCCACACGGAGCTCACCGATGCTGCTGAGATTTACTCCTCAGTAAACTGAGTGAAAGGTTTGTGTTTTAAAACAATAACATGTGGGGGAAGCCGACGTGTTGAAATTCAGTAGCGAGTGATGAAGCATGTTTGGGTGGTAGATGCTATCGGAGCAATTCAGTCAGTGCTGTAAAAGGATCCAAGTTTGTTGCTAAGCCACACTAACAGGTCAGCACAATACGATGACGTCGTTGACGTGTCAAAACTAGTATTTCTTCACATTCTGTTGTTCATTTCAGTTCATTTTGACAGTTTTAAACTACAAATCCTACATTTTGTACCTTTAATGGCTTGCAGCCCATTCTGTAATTTTATTTCGTATGTATTTCCCATGAGATAAATAGTTACTGCCATCCAACAGTTGTTCCTTCAGCAGTCTTTAACATGGTGGAATGATAAGCTGCTTATCCAAAACTGACCTTTGATGTTTCTTTCAAAGCCAAAATATGATCATATTTCAATGCATCCATGAGGCTCATCACTTGGATAGAGACCGGGCTGAGCAGAGTGAAGCCTGGCTAGATCTCCGTGAGGGTTTCCAGGGTTAGAGAGCCCGTGCCAGCCAGCGGTGCTGCTCAGAGACCGGCTCCCTGCTGGGGGCTTTGAAGGCAGGCAGCGTAGCTTTAAAGTAGCCCGCCACCACTAATCCCACTGCCTCGACTTTGAGGTCATCACCACAGAACCCAAAGACAGGAGAAACACTCTCACACACCGTGGAAACATTTGCAAATGTTGGTTTCACCTGCTAAGAAGAGACTTAGATTTAACCTCATCAAACTGGAGTCAAACTGTAGAGATTAAGGAACATGATGCAATGAACGGAGTCAAGAACAAAACGTGATGCTCAAGGCTGAGGGTCGGCTGAGTGGGGAGTGAAACCCTTCTTGGTACAAACTCAAGTTCTTTGTATTTAGATTCACTGACAGAATCGAATTGGCTGTATCTTCAAAGCACAGAAAACAATCGTGGCTCAGCCTGTTGCTCCCGGCTTCAGTCTTCGCTCTGGTTCGTCTGGACACCCTGCTCACCTTAAGGTCAGCTCAGCCGCTCTGCAGGGCGGATACATGAGGCACCGGTGGGAGAGGGAGGCTGACTGCAAAGAAGTCAGGAGTTTGTTTCTAAACGTAGTTCCAACAGGAGCAGCAGGAGCACACAACACACACAACACACACAACACACACAACACACACAACACACACAGCACACACAACACACACAACACACACAACACACACAGCACACAACACACACAACACACACAACACACACAACACACACAACACACACAACACACACAGCACACAACACACACAACACACACAACACACACAACACACAACACACACAACACACACAACACACACAGCACACAACACACACAACACACACAACACACACAACACACACAACACACACAACACACACAACACACAACACAGCACACAACACACACAACACACACAACACACAACACACACAGCACACAACACACACAACACACACAACACACACAACACACACAGCACACAACACACAACACACAACACACACAGCACACAACACACACAACACACACAACACACACAACACACACAGCACACAACACACACAACACACACAACACACACAACACACAACACACAACACACACAACACACACAACACACAACACACAACACACACAACACACACAACACACACAGCACACAACACACAACACACAACACACAACACACAGCACACACATCACACAACACACACAGCACACAACACACAACACACAACACACAGCACACACAGCACACAACACACAACACACAGCACACACAGCACACAACACACACAGCACACAACACACAACACACACAGCACACAACACACAACACACACAGCACACAACACACACAGCACACAACACACAACACACACAACACACAACACACACAACACAACACACACAGCACACAACACACATAGCACACAACACACACAGCACACAACACACAGCACACAACACACAACACAGCACACAACACACAGCACACAGCACACAACACACAACACACACAACACACAACACACAGCACACACAGCACACAACATACAACATACAACACACAACACACAACATACAGTATACAGTGGTTAATGCTAATTAGTTAAAGGCTGCTTTTATAGTTTAAATTAACTCATAGTCTACTTCCATTAGGATGAAACGACTAGTGACCATCCGCCATGGAGCACGGCCGTAATGATAATAATAAATTATCTCCCACCAGCAAGTGGCGCTGTAATTACGATTGGCTGGAAGAAGAAGAGTGTCTCATGAGTTAGATATCCATTTAAAGATTCAAGACTCAAGAAATTATACATTGTCATACAATTTAAGCAAATTTTTACTCATTATCTGTGAAGAAAATATGCATTGTATGAGTATTAATAAAAAGATAAATACTTTATTTTTTTTAAATAAAAAACAAACAAACATAATGTTAAAGCAAAGTATGTTCAATGGCATTACTTCTGCAAGTATTTGGTCATAAACCAAATTTATGAAAAAAGCACCTTGTCAAGCTGCTCTGGAAAAGAAGCTTTGGCGGTCACCAGCTGTCGGTAGTTGCAGTTGGGGCGGAGTGCCGGCCGGTACAGCGCATGCTGATTGGTTGAAATTAACCGGAGGTCTCCGCCCAGTAGGATGGAGCAACTGCAAAGGATTCCCAATGGAGGGTGAACAGACCATATTCACACATTGAAGGACAGGACAGGAATTAATGTGTTGGTGGGAAGATCTGGACCCATCATGTTGACCAAACACTGTTAAATGGAGCCCTGTCTTATAAAAATTATTACATTTCTATAAAACTAAGCTGAAAAAGGAAATGTAATTTACAGGAAACATAAAGTTGACCCTGTCATTTTTTTAGTCAATGTAATGCTGAAATGTTGCACATTAACATGTCTGGCAAGTTGTAAATATGTAAATTCTGAAAACAATAGTAAACTGTTCACTTGAATCTTATTTTTTTATACAAACTATCAAATCTTTAAATAATCCACTTGTTGTGATGTCAGCATTATAAAACTTACTGGTAGAACTTCAGGGTTTGGGAAAGATATTGACATTTTCATCAATAAAGGTGTTTTTGCTGGCCGAAGCACAGACACGACTCTGGATGTGAATCCTGGTCTCTGTCATGACCACACCCCCCCACCCCCCTCCACACACACACACACACACACACACACACACACACACACACACACACACACCCATCCATCTCCTGGAAACTGTGATTCAGTTTATAAATGTGGAGCTTCATTCATTTGAACAATCACATTGCCTCTAAATGTAATGCAGCCATTGATTATGTTGCACTTAAATGTAATCAGGAAAGCAGTTTAATTGTAGAGGAAGACTACTTTGAGGAGAAGGAGTAGGTTGAATATGTCTACAGAGGTGGATGGATTGACTTTAGAGTGAAATCTCCACAATAAATCCTGCTGGTAGCCAACTTCCTCCAGTAAACCCTCCAACTCATTCACTTTCTGCAGGAGTGACTTCTCAGAGCATTGAGCCAGCAGACACTGAAGCTCTCTTCACAAGGAGCCACACATGTATGAAGATATGAACTAGGGATGGGCATTTCAAGCAAAAATACTACTCTGCATTTGCTCAGACTTTTTTGATTATTAATCGACTATTAGGACACTCATCCACCGTCGAACCACACACACACACACACACACACACACACACACACACACACACACACACACACACAGTTTAGAAGGAGAAACTCACTTTCTCCGTTAACTCAGGCTTAACAAACACCGTTCAACTTCTAAAACCCTCATCTTAGACTAATCTGATTTTTTTCTCTGCTCGTGTCTATGAGAATCAGAAAGGCCCACAAACCAGTGCTCACAACAATCTTCATAATTAAGATGATGATTTAAATCATGCAACTTAACTTGGACGTAACTCACCAGGGTTACATCTTCCACCTGCTCCATGCTCATGCAAACTCTACAAACATAAAATATATCAGATTTGTGACCCACTATATCTTATTTTGATTAAATGCCTGTTGCTTCAACTCTTCTCCCATTTCTGTGCATGTCCATGAGTTTATTTAATATTTTGTACTCGATGTATGTGTTCAATTGCATATCAAGCCGGGAGGTAAGATCTGATCACGTGTGGAGACACATGATGATGTCAGGTGTGAGCTGCTGAATTAATGCTGTCAAACTGTAATCAGATCACCCAGAGGGAAGCATCCTGCCAGGTGTGAACAGCCTCTGTGTCTGTATGACCGGCTGACAGTCGATGGTTAAGACATGAGGGCAGAAAGTTCACTATGAGGGTACTCACCTGTCACTCAAAGCAGCCACGCCCTTAATTGTGCATAACTTTAAGCTTTAATTTAAGGAAATCAGGTGGGTTATATAAAAATGTACCTCCAGTACTATTATTATGAACAGGGAATAAGCTAAAGACACCAGAACCTGTTTCTGTACCAGGCTGTTAACTATTTCTATTTATTTCTGTTGGTCATTTCAACATTGGGGTCTGTGGGGATTCACTTGTTTTTGGATCCAGCCTCGAGTGGCCACTCCAGGAACTGCAGTTTTTGGCACTTCTGCATTGGCTTCTTTTGAATGAATGTAAGGTGTGCAATACTTTGTCCTGTCTGAATAACTGCAACAAAAGTGTCAGTCAACACAGCACATGAGAAGCAGACAAATCATGTCATGTCAGTGTTGAAAATCAACCGTATGGATTTATTTTGGGTGTGGTGGACCTTTAAAAAAGACAGGAAGGGGAGTATTTGGTGTAAACTACTTAAACACTACAAGTCTGAAGCATCTATGTTGGACAAAAAGGGATTTTTATTTATCCACCAGAATTTTCCTGACAGAAAACACATGATGCCACCTGAAAGTCGCTGACTAAGTAATTAGCCCTGAATTTTAAACATGTAATACCCACTGCACCAAAGACAGAACTTTGTTCTACGTGTGCCACAAGCTTTTCCTGGGAGTGTCCAGAAAATGGTGTTTATCACTCCAATAATGAAAGTTTTCTTTGAATAACATTAAGGAAACTATGATATTTCAATTTCTTTTGAGAAAAAACAATGATTGAATTTCAATTTCCCACTTCTGCTTTAATACAGTCAGAGATTTCTTTAAATCCTGACTGTAGAAAACAGATACAAAATGTTATGGTCTAAAATATGTTTTTGTTTGCAAATAAATTAAAATAGATTTTTTTTCTTTCTCTTCCAGATACATTTTTATATCTCTAAATGAATATGTACAACACCTCCAATTTGTCTAAAAAAAAAATGTTGGGAGGTTGTGTAAAATGCAAATCGTGTAAACCCATATTTAATAGAAAATAGACAACATATCAGTTGATGAAAATTAGACATTTTACTGTCATATTAAAAATATATGCTCATTTTAAACTTGATGACTTCACTCTACCGACTCTTTTTCTTCTGGAATAAGTATTGTCCTGCCCTGTGGCTCACTTGTTATTTCCATACTATCCTAAAGAGCCTCCACACGAACCAGAAGTACATCAGGTGCACCTTCATCAACGCGGTAGGGAACCCCATCTGGGCCGATGCATTACATAACTTTACCTCACTCCATGTTGGAGGTCTAATGTCTAATGGATGCATATCTAATGGGAGCGCTTCTCCTACATATGAGTTACTAACGTATTCCTCAAACATTCCCTTTCTACTTTTAGCTGCTCACTTCTTTCCTTATTAACAACCACTTAACAAAGCGTAATAAGTCCCTAAAAAAGGAAGCCATAATTGTATTGGCACATGACATGATTAAACATTATTGGGATCACTTCCTTAAATTTGGTTACAACATTATAAAATAAAAATCGACTGTAATGGATTTTTCCCCAAATGCTGTGTCATCCGTTGTTTAAGATTCAAATGTTACTCAAAAGTGGTCAGATAAAATACAACATTATTCCATTTTTAAATCAAAATATTTCATTTTTACTATGATTCTTTTTTTCATTAGCCTCGATGCCATGTGATCTCTTGGGTCAAAATATTTACTAAAATGTATAATCACACTGCCAACAGGGGGCACTCCTCTTTACACCGGATATTGGTACAATGTATTATGTGAAACTTGAAATGATAATATTTCATAAATAGTAGGATTTCTTTCAGTACTTTCCATCCCATGTGACCTAAACCTCTGAGGCTAATTCATGTTAAAACATGTTTTTTTTTTTTTTTATGCAGAATTAGGTCATTTCTGTTCATTTCAGCCACTTCAGTGTGATTTCTATCATTATTTGCATTTTAGAAAAACAACTACACATCGGTCACGCACACATTCAAATAATTCAAGTTCCTTTTCTCACCCAGTATTGATTCTGGACACAGTGAAGGGAAAGTACTGAAACGAAGAATTATAATTATTATAAGACCAAATTGACAAAGTATCCTAATAATTATTACCCAGTATAACCATATGTATAAAGGAGTGTCCCCCCTCTGGGCAGGATGATTAATTTTGAGGCCTTTTGAATTGAATCTGTGTCACATATCCAACTTCCAACTGATTTCACTGTGGTTCCTGTCAAATGACAAGAACGCAGCGACATTCATAACAGACAAACGATGAGGACAAGTGTTGCCAACTTTTTGTTTGAGACAACAAATAACAAAGGATATTCTTTCAGTGATCATTTTATATACAGTCTGTACATATGGTTCATCTGGTGTGTAACATGGAAGACTATTTCAACTATGTAAGCACTATGTAAGTGTCTGTGCATTTAAGGCGTGTCCAAATCCATGTTTGCTAGTTTAATAATCTGAGCACAAAGTAAGGCACATTCATAGAGTCTCTTATTTAATCGTAGGTATGTTTTAGCAGTAACGTTGAATAAAGTGTCGTTGCATTCTCTTTAAGAGCCAGGTGTGCATTGCTATCATGATAGCGGATTTACCAGAGAGCAGGAAAGCAGCTTCTCTACAGAGGAAACAGATCTGCTCGTGTGCTGATTGAATAGTTTGATTTACACAATAATAATGTTTGACAGCGTAATCTTCTTCTATTTAATGGTTTGCATGTTTGTGCATGGCTGTGTGTCCCTGTGTGTGTAACAAGCAGAGTGCACGCGTGTTTGCACCTGTCTATGTATAGACGCATATTAATATCTTAATAATGCACTCTTAAAATAACAGTAAAATACTGCACCATCGCGTTAGGACCGGATTTGTGTTGGTCAATCGCGCAATCACTTTCCATTGGGTCAAGATAGCAACACATAGACCACCTTCAATGGAAATTCAGCTGTATTAATATACACAACCTGGTCGGAGCAATCCCAAAGTTTCTAGATGGATCTGGCCCCGTTGCATTGGGGATTGTAACGAGTCGATGCAGCCTGACTGAAGTAGACCTCAGCTTAATTCTGAAACCAGTGGAGCAGTTTTTCACTAATTACCACTGACCACAATATGACTTATATTGTTTGCCGAAACTTGACCATTGTTGGAACAATATAGAAACAAACGCTTGACCTCAACGTAAAGTCTGCATTTCGACCTGATCTTGGAGTCTTGTCTTGATGGGCTCCATCTGCGGTTAATATATTTCAGTTGATGTTATGAATATGTCCAGATAAATGTGAGTGTGCCGTGAGCTCACTGCTCGGTCAGTCTAGCCCTGTTTCAGGCTGCTGAGGTTTTGAGTCCATCAGTGTTGTGGTCCAGTCCAGTCCAGTCCTGACTCCGGTCCGCTATGATCCACTCCTTTTTCTCCTCCATCCCTTCCCTGAATGCAGCGCTGTGATTGGATGCCGGCTGCTTGTCAGGAAGAAAGAGCTGCTGTGTTAAGGCCGAAAACTCAGACACAACCAGGACCTGGACGATACTGGAATACCTCAGTGGACGGGATACAAACTCGACCGGACACTCGGAGGACATGTTTAAGTAGCCGAGCTTCAGCGGAGCACCGACCGAGTCTCCGAGCTCCTGCTGCCGAGGCCGTCGCGGCTCTTCCTCCCGCCGACTATGTGTCGCTGTCTGCTGGTGACAGTAATCCAGACCCGCCGCTGTTTTAATGAGACTCAAGCTGCTGTGTGGCGACGCAGCCACCGACCTGTCTGAGATTTAAGTCTTCACTTAGCCCCGAGGAAACGTGTCGGCTGAGCTGTCGGTGCTGGTAGCCGGGGGCTGCCACCCAGACAAACATCCCGACATACGGCAGCAACCACATGGAAGAAGTCCGCGGCGGAGCGCCGTCTCATTCTGCGCCAGAACAAGTGTTGTGACGGACCTGCAGGCAGCAGACTCCCCGTGGAGCAGCACCGCGAGCCTCGCGCGATCTATCGGACTAAGACGTTTAAAAGCAGCAGTTTGAAGCTTCTCTGCATCAGGTAACGAGTCCAATCCGCACTTCTTCACGACAGCGACCTTTTACCTCAGCAGCCTCCTTCGAGTTGCTGGAACAGCTCGCCCCTGCGCGCGTGTGTGTGCGCGTGTGCGCGCGCGCGTGTGTGTGTGTGTGTGTGCGGGTTTCGCTTGTTATCGTAAACTCGAAAAGTCCTTCTGCTTAATTTTCCAGTCGGGCCTTTTGAAATGTGCGTGTTTGAATGCGGGTTGCGGGCAGACATGGAGCAGATGTCCTCTGCGTCCAAACCGACGCGGACCCCAGAACCCGGGCGAAGCGCTCCTTTCGTTCTCCAACGTAACAACACCACGCAGCGGATTAACAGCACGCGGCTTGGGAGCTGCTCCAGGGAGCTTTTGGTTATTCGGACTGAAAGCAGGATAAGCTGCGCGGACAGTCTGTCCCTGATTGTCTGATTAAGTGCGCTAATTGGAGTCCCTGTCCAGTTTTTGCGCGTGCTGTGAGTGAGCACGCGGATGCATCGACGGCCATACGTAAGACCGGCGCGAGCTGAGTGGCAACAGTTGCACCCAGAAACAGGCGACAGTGCAACACCGGGACCGGGATCGGTACCGGGACCGGTACCGGGGAGCGGGACCGGTACCGGGGAGCGGGGCGTGATGGCGGAAACTCATGTGAAGCAAACACATTTTTAATTTAGGCTACTAATCATTTTACTAACAACTAATTCTGTTTGGACAAGAAGTAATGTAGCACATTACACACGTTAAATGACTTGAAATACCCTAATTACACACAATATGACTAGCTACATAAAATAGGCTACATTAGCTGGCAATTCTATTATTTATTTGAAAATGTGACAGTTCTTGAACCATTTTGCCTTTAACCACAACTTACTTTTTATCGGGACCATTTTTTTCAGATGTTTTAATTTCAGCGAAACATTTTTTTTTCTTAATCTCTTTTTTCAGCATTTCATGGCTTCCCTGTGCAACGAGTGTGTATTCCAGAGTTACTTGGAAGATGAGATGAAGCCCTGATTTCCTCTTTGTGACATGACATGTTGGCTATATTCCAGTAGCTTTTAGAAGTGTGTACATAGGCGATCGTAATGAGGAGGAACAATGTGTCAGACCATGAAGAAACATGGGATCCTGAAGTGTATGACAGAAAGGAGCCGACGTGGAGATGCATGAAGGCAGCTTGTTTGTCCTGATGGGGTTCAGGTGTGTTGGAACTGCTGACTCCTCACTGGACGGCAACTAATGATGACCTCATCAGTGATTATTTACTCAAATAAGCCTTCAGTCGCAGAATGTAAAAACAAGACGATGCACGTTAGGGCGGCTGCCGATGGATGTTTTTGACCATTGTAACCGATTAATCATTAGGTCCATAAAATGTCAGAAAAAAGGTGATGAATGACATCACAGATCACCAGAGCATCAGATGTCCTCAGACTGCTTGTTTCGTCTGATCATTTAAATCCAAAGATATTCAGTTTATAGGACTCTAAAACAGAGAAAAAACACAAATCCTGACAAAGTGAAATCACGGAATATTTTCTGCTTAAATCATTTATTGTCTGTCAGTTAATCAATTGATTAGGTCACTAATAAGTCTAATACTTCAGTAATAACTCTAATCATTTTCAAGAGTCTTATTTTGCCCAACATTGCAATAACCTGGGTGTCAGTTTGAAATGATATTAAACAGAAATGCGATTGTGTGACTACAGTAGGTCAAATTGTTGATTGATCAACGACAAAACGTTCTCTTGAAAAGTGGGTCAGAATTAAAGCTTTGTTTTTGGAATTCTCACTGACGTCAAACCATGTGTGTTTGAAATACATACAATCACTTCCAGTCTAAGTGACCTACATGTTACAGATGACTGTGATCTCGATGTTTTTATAAGTTTAAGATTTGGAGGATGCACTCTGCACTCCTGAATTCTGATTTAAGCAGATTAATGCTGGGCATCATTTTCACAGGAAATCAAGATACATGTTTTATCCACTTTTTTTGCACAACTGGACCTTTACATAGATTTATAGTGGCTTATTCTTCTCTCAGGAGCACATCAAATATGATGACATTTTAATATAATCATACACATATCGCACCCTTCAATAAGGCCTCAGTGGGAATTGTTATTTTTGTATTTCTTTCACTTGATATTCTCCTGAAACACTGACTTCAGGTTAAACTCCCTCTGCAGCACAGCGACTATTTACTAACGACACAAAACGTATCTTAAATGGACGGTTTTCATTGTTACGGTGAGCATGTCTTCGTCCACTGTCCCCTTCGTCACTGTGTCCTTTCATAGCTGGATTATTATTGCGCTTGTACTGACGCTCCACTGCTTGCTTTTCCTCTCAATTGTCTACTAGCTAGCTAACTAATTAGCGTACCCATGATGCCGTTCAGCGGTGCAATTTTACACATTGTTTATGTGTTACAAATTGTTGAGTAAAGAGGGTTATTAATACTTGTTCTCACTGTGAGTATAAAGGCTGCACAGTGAATCTTAATAGTGTTATTGCTATGGTAGTCACCTGGATGTAATGTTAGTCACGAGTACACAGTTTGCTGCCTAATAATAAGTTACCGCAAATGCTTCACCGCTGCACCAGTACGGCTGCACGTCTACCACACAGGAAGGTCAAACTCAAACCGGGTCTGAATCCAGCTGCAACTGATGATTGGCTATGTGTGATCGAATCTGCGGATTTATTTGTTTTCTTCATTAATTGATTAATTGTTTGTTTTATGAAAATTCTGAGCATTATGACAAATGCCGTCGTAGGTGCTCTGAGCAATTGTGAAATGAGTTCCCAGTACGGAGGCGTGTGACGGGGCAGTCAGACGGGTCCTGCCGGGACCTTTAACTCGCTCACACACGTCAGGCCCCCGAGCCACAGAAAGATGGAGCCCGGGAGCAGAAAATCATTTCAATAGCACATTTTATGATCCACGTTTAAACATTCATGCATTTTTTTTTTCATCAAAGATCAAAGTTGTAAACAGGACACATGCCTCTATCTGCAGAGTTTCTCAGAAGATGTTTGAAGTGTTTCCTCCTGTGGCAGCCACATTATCTGTCCTCGAGGACAACCCCACCTGCATGTTTAAGATATACAAAGTTATTCTATGTTAATTCAATGGGTTTTTTTGGGGTGGAGACGGTGATGATATTAGTTTTGCTCTCTGCTGAATGTGAGCGGCGGCTGCTGCTCCGTCTGACAGGCGGTGGAGGCGGAAAGGACGCGCGCTCACCAGATCTCTGCTCCTTGGGATTTCTGGTCACTTCCACTGATAGGCAATCGTACATGGTATGATAACCATCACTTTTCATACCCCAGTACACCGCGGCAACCCTGGTGGCGATGCTGGGTCTTCACCACACAGGCACAACAATTTCAAGCCAGATCCAGATGAGATCTTCTTCTTCCCGTACGACGCTCGTACGCCGTCCGGTCGGCGAGTTCACCTCCGAGGATGCAGCGTTTAGATTTACACACTGAAACCTAATGAGTCAATAACCGTGAGACAATCAGAAGACAGTCGATACCTCCGTCTGTCCCCGGACACGCGGGGTATCGGTGTTGTGCCTGTTTGTCTTCGTTAATGAGCGTGGAGGCGGACTCTCGGGGGGATGTATGGTGGAACGGCAAACAAGCCTGTTCTGTCCACTGCTTCATTGATTTCCTCGTTCGGGCCCGGCAGCATTAAATGGCCACATTTCAGGTGATGCACTCATCACCACGTAATCACTGGAGATATTCTGGAAGTTAATTCTCCTCCGCTGGAGATAAGATGGGACTCTGAAACCAGCGCTGGATGAGCGGTGGAGCTGATAGAGGAACATGTTGACGCTACAGACTGAGGGACTGTTAATATATTCATAATAGATCTGCCAGGCAACATGTAGAAAAGGGGATATTCATTTATTCAGTAAATTGTGGAGGAAAAACACATTTCAAAAAACAAAAAACAGGCTTCCCTTCGTGCAGTGTTGTCATTGGTTCTGTATGTGGTGCTGCTACAGAGAGAGAGGATGATAAACAAGTCATTTACTGGAGTTAATTGGAACTGTGTGATAGCATGTCCCTCACCAGATTTATTGCACCTAACAGATTCCTATCAGGACACTTGAATCATTTCATTTAAAACAAGAGGGAGCAGCCGCGTCGGACTGACGACCGCCTCCACATCCTGATTACCTGAACATCTAACTGAGCGGATGGACGCCCTGCTGTATTCAAATGTTATTACTCTGACTGGAAAACATCTAATGAATAAACATAAGGTTTTATTTTCACATTATTCATACAGTACGTGCTTATTTGTGCTGATGTTTTTCACATTAACAGTGTAGTTTAGACATTAGTAAACTGTGCATTATGTACAGGTCAAGGCTCAGAGAATTGTTTTATGTTGATGTTTTACAGCGAGATAAGTTCAGGCTGCTTCATCCTCGGATCTTTATCTGACAGATGTAGTTATATTTCAGTGTCAGGAACTTGAGCTGACGTACACATCCAGACACCATCTTGTAATCAGTGCTGTCAGTGATGAATCACATTTAGTCTGGTTACAGTTACAGAGGTTTTTTTTTTCTAAAATGCGACTCCTCCAGAGAGCAGAGAGGCTCAGCTGCTCTCAGCTATAAAGGATGTTGCTCTAACTGTGAACGTAATGGATGTACATTCACTGAGTGTGCCGGAGGGAACGGGAGGCTCGGCCGGGGCCGGGCAGTTTGTCAGCCGTACAAAAAGTGCAGTAAAATGTAGGATGGTGTCATTAAGACTATCGTTATTTCAGCTTCGCTTCAAATAGAATCACTACCTAGATTAATCATTGCTTTAATGCACGACACAGTGAGCATACTAAGTGACCCAAATCAAGCCCAGATGTGAGACCAACAGCTGCATGTTGGGTCGGGCTCTTTGCTAAATGCATCGTCTGCAGCAGTGATGCTACATGAAGTTGATGGAACAAAGAGGAGCTGTTGTATATTTAGAAATGATAATCATGCACAAACTGTAATGTGGGTCTCATTCAGTTCCATTGTGATGAGCTCCGTCAGCTCCCACTTCATGTTGGTGTAATGCAGTGACACAGGTTTTACATGTGGAAATCATCTGCCCACAGATCCACAGTAACTCCTCCTCTTCACATCTTCACATCCCACCGCCAGTGTTTCACAAGTGTTTTATCCTATTTCCTGATTTGGCGTGTTTCCTTGATTTGTGTGCTTCTGGCGGGTAAACGTTGTTAAACGGCTTCTTTTTTCTCGGGTTTGTTTTTAGGGTTGTTATTTCCTACTTTGTGCTGCAGACAAAGTTTATACATCCTTCTGGAATTTAGTCATTAAAAACATGAATCCTTGAATAGTTTGTGTGTCGATGTTTGACAGAGTGTCTGCAGCGGGAGGAGAACGTATTTCCTGTCCAAACTGAAAGACGGTGTGGAGGTTACGCTGATGTGTCGTAAGATCAGGAGTTTGCACGTGCGTGTTTTATTTTGAAAATTGACCGGATTCTCTTAGTTTTTCTCGGACCGACTTCCTGTCCGGCCGATCTGCTCTGTTCAGCTCAGCTCACTGCGGGTCCGTCAGAAATAGCATTTAGCGCCGCAGACCGGAGACCCGGTTCAGGGACGCTGCTGGTGATATGAAGCATCCACTTTAATGACTGCGATTCACTCCTGTAGCCGCGTCGGAGACGCAACCGCTGGAAAATAGACCGTGTCGTAGGCTTTCACTATAAATCCTGACTGCTCATCCTCAGGAAAACATTATATTTGATATTCAGTTGGAATTATTTGACTGTTATAAATCATCGCCTTCAAGAAAGCTGATGGGAAGCATGTCTTCATTCTCATTTTTGACATGAGGGCCATTATTTCCTGTGTGGCTCTTAACTGTAGATCTGTGGACTGAGCAGTGCTTTGCTCTCTAATGACAGTCGGAGTTGTGGTCGAGCAGCTGGCTTTACTTGGCAGAGTTTTCAATGCACCTCATTTCATGTTATTGTTTTGAGAGAGTCCTAAACATAACTTTTTGATGCATGTTTGTCCTGTCACATCTAATCTCACAACGCCTGGTAGTCACAAGTTCTTCTTCTTCTTCTTCTTCTTCTCAAGCGTTTGCAGTTATTAGTTTGTCGACAGCATGTCAGCAGAGCTTCTAAATAAGGATGTTTGTGTGGCGTGATGAAGAGTCGATGTGAAACAGAAAGCAGCGAGGTGTGGCTGGTCGTTGTGCGGCGGAGTGAATGTTCACTGGCCTGAAGAGATGCCGCTGAGATAACCTCTGACATCCTCTCTGAATGGACCGCCACTTCTCTTTCCATCCTCATTCTGCAGCGAGTGGTCGTAGGGGTGTAATTCAGAGGCCGTTACCAGGCTGGTGTCACGGCTGCTTACCACCAACATGTTTCTGTCTCCTGAAACAGCAGGTTAACTGTCTGTCGGGATGCGGCCGAGGGTTGGATGCTGCCGAGGGTTGGATGCGGCCGAGGGTTGGATGCGGCCGAGGGTTGGATGCTGCCGAGGGTTGGATGCGGCCGAGGGTTGGATGCTGCCGAGGGTTGGATGCGGCCGAGGGTTGGATGCTGCCGAGGGTTGGATGCTGCCGAGGGTTGGATGCGGCCGAGGGTTGGATGCGGCCGAGGGTTGGATGCTGCCGAGGGTTGGATGCTGCCGAGGGTTGGATGCTGCCGAGGGTTGGATGCGGCCGAGGGTTGGATGCGGCCGAGGGTTGGATGCGGCCGAGGGTTGGATGCTGCCGAGGGTTGGATGCGGCCGAGGGTTGGATGCTGCCGAGGGTTGGATGCGGCCGAGGGTTGGATGCTGCCGAGGGTTGGATGCTGCCGAGGGTTGGATGCTGCCGAGGGTTGGATGCCGGCAGGCTGAGCGTCGGTCGTACGGCTGAGATCTGTGCTAACGTGCAGTTCTAGAGATACACTGGCTGAAACCTGATTTTCATATGATTTGCATAAACTGCTTTCTGTGTGCGCAAATATATATATATATATATATCACCTTTCTTTTTTTTATTCTTTCTTTTAAACATAATTACAGTTATCAGTCTATTTATTCCTAATTATCTAATATTCATGTTTCCCTGTAGCTCCTGGGTGGTGAATCGTTTGTGTCATTAATGAGGAGGCTGCTGAATAAACGTCCTCTCCACCCGCTGTCACCAACCACCGCTAAATGACAGGATCATTTTCATCTCTAACTGTTAACACTCGTCAAGCAGACGCACCAAGAACCATCAATGTCGCTGGAAAGTTGTTGAGATTCTTCTCTTGTCAGATTAAAACTAATAATCTAAAAATATGAAGGTAAAAAAGGATTTTGTCATCCTCACTATTTTATTTTTGTCACGTCATCTGAATGGCTGAGTCATGAATACACAGAAAAATTATTTAGCATGTCAACAAATAAACATTTGAGATAACAGTATAAAGTTTTAGTTTCCATCAGTGATGCAGCCACTCAGAAACGTATACACTTAAAATAATGGAAGAACGTCCTTCAGTTTAGCATAAGCAGCATAGAAACATGTGCACACAGATATAATAATTGAAGTGTACATTACAGCGTTTGTCAATACTTCCTTCTTGTTGCCCTCAGGAGGAGTTGTTGACACGCACACTTCCACTGTTTACAGAACACAGTTCATACGACTGCAGAGAGCTGCTGGTTCTGGAAGGGTTTAACACAACTGTACGTTTATGTTGTGCCACCGGTTTCAGATGAGTCAAAATACTACAATACCCATAAGCATCAGCTGTCGTCGCCATGGTGAAGAGGCCGGTCAGTCGCAAATCAGAGCATTAGTAAATTTAAACGCTTCATTGTTACTGCTGAGAACAAAACGTGTTGCCACAGTCGTCCGTTTCACACCCAGAATTCGGACGGGAATTAATTATAGCTGCAGATTGTGTTTTCAGATTTCACAGCAGTGTCAGCTTCACCTTCCTCCTGCAGGCAGCACACATCTTAGACGATATTTCAGCTCTGTGATCAGATGTTTCATCTGAAGATGTGTAGTTAATATCGACATAAGTGATTGTACACAGACTACTTTTAATCTTTTGTACTGATGGCTGAATGGGAGACTTCCAGCTGATCTGATCTGTAGCCGGAGGGGAGGGAGGGTGAGAGGGAGGGGAGGGAAGGGAGGGTGGCTCGCCTGGATCTGCTTCATGAGTTATTAAGTTGACTTCACTGACATTCAGCACAGAGCAGAAACAGGACGAACGAAACGGGAACACGTGCTGATGTGTTGCTTTATTTGTCCCTTGATTCCCATCATCTGTCTCCGTTACCATGACAGTGACATGCAGAGTCAGGTGACCACGCAGGACCATGTGTGACTGTTAGTTTGCTGTGCTGATGAGGGAGATGATTCCATCAGCATCGCTCGTGTTTGTGGAGCTCGTCTCCTTCTCATATCACAGCTGTTCTCCAGCAGTGACGTCACTCCCTCTTCATCTCCAGGAATTCACAATGTTTTTTGTTGCGATCAAAAATGTTTGATTTTGCAGCAGACTTTCTCAAAAGTTGTGATGTCATTTGCAGCAATTTAAAAAAAAATTTTTTTGCAGTAAAATTGGAATTGGGGGAATTTAAAAAAAAAAAAAAAAAAAAAAAAATTTAAACCGCAACCTGATAAACAAATATATGGAAACAATTCCTGTGATAATAATCCTGCTGCACATCACAGACATATTTTAGTTCTAATATTCTTTTATGTATTTATTGAACTTAGAGGGCCGTGGAGATAAAAGGTCCTAAAAGCTCCTCAAAGGTCCTAAAAGCTGCGTATGTTTCCAGAACAGACCGTCTGTGACTGGAATATAGAAACAAGGATTACATCAGCTGTCAAAATAAGAGCTTTAGATGCTGTTTAATTCATGTTCATTCAACACATAGACCTGCTGGATGAAACAAACAAAGAGACGTCTCTGACAACTGGACGTGTGGAGAAAACTCATTTAACATCCAGTAATATGGAATCACTTCCTTTGATCACAAACATTTAATCACTTCATTTTAATGTGAAGGACACATTTCACTTCCTGTTTCTCCTCTTGTTCCTGTTCCTCTGGTGAACAGAGTTTTATTTGGAGATGAAAACGGGAGCAGAGACTTTCTGATTGGAAATGAGGAGTTATTTTTATTAATAAAGATGCTTTACTTTTTTTTAAAGACTTACTTTATGCCGTTAACACTTTCAGCACAGCTTCTGTTGACGACCTTTTTGTTGAGAAATCGCTGTAATTTTAAAAAAGCGCAAGCTATTTGCGGGAGCAAATATTGCAGAAATGACTTGAGTTTGCGTTGCGATCACAAGATCCCGATTTCCTGGAGGAACTCCCTCTTGTGCTCTGAAGGCCAAATGTTGCATGAGGCCTGCGCCTCCTTCCAGATCTGAGTTCAGACCAGCTGCAGTGTGTCGGTCGGTCTGGTTGTCAGCTGAGTGAGTCTGCTGCTCTGCCTCACTAACATTACATATATGATGGTCTTTATGCAATACTTTGCCTTCACTTTGCCAAACAACTTATTAAATCCATAATGCTTTCAAATATTTACATTTTTCTGAAGGTCAACCACAAGATAACTCATCCCAGCCGTATATTTCAGGTTATTAAAGATGAAAGATTTTCACAGGACAGATGGAAACATCAGCGTCTCTCGGGCGTCTCCGTGTCGTCTGCTGGATTTAAGTGATAAAGACAAACATTTAATAGCAGGATGCTGAAGTTGATGACAAAACGATGTGGATGGAATGCAAATGTATGAAGTGAAGCATTCAGACGCACCTGGAGCAGAGAGTCAGCAAGCCAAACGTTGGATCAACAAATGAGCAGCAGGACAACGGAGCGATGCACTGCAGTCAGTAAACATGGAGCAGGTCAGCTGCTGGGGAAGATAGCGCCCAGTTAACATGGCCGACGCTGAACATCGGCCAACGTGCTGTCTGGGCTGATTTCTCTTCACGAGCCTGTTAGACTGGTTCTGAATGGGAGCCAGAGATAACATGAAATGGAAAACAGGCAGGCCTCCAGTGATCTTCTGTAGTCTGCAACAATCTATGTATGTTTATATGTCAGATAAAAGTAACGAGCAGCAAGCTAAAGTTCAGTAATTGTGTTATTCAATTGGAAGTTGTTGCATTGTGTTACAGAATTAAAGTAACATGTTACTGTAACAGTGCTGGAAAAAACACCAACGATGATTAAATGTAATTTCTTTTGCTGTGTTTGGGTCCAGATTTAAGAATATTTGAATTGTCATTGAAATATAAAAAGTCTGTCTGTGATGGACTGGGACCTTCACCCAAAGTCAGCTGGGATAGGCTCCACCCCCCTGTAACCCTGTTCAGGACACAGTGGATATAGATGATGGTTATTGATATGATCAGTGTTGTGGATAAAAAGACTAAATGGATAAAGGCAAATAATACAACAGTCTGATAGATACAAAAACATGACATCACAAAGCAGCCTTTAAAACGGGTGGGCAAACTACGGCCCACGGGCCACATCCGGCCCGTTGGTCTTTTTAATCCGGCCCGCCGAAGATTGGTACAGAATTGCCCAAATCAAATCATATCATAATTATGACTGCATTCATTTGACCTTGTCCTGTAATACCTGGCGGTCCACCAGGTGGCGCACTAGGCGCAGTGATACATTGATTTGATTTTGCGGAGGCCGGGCTGCTCTCTGTTGTTACTCTGCTGCTGCTCTGAACACATCTGCAACAATGAACGGGCCAAAGAAAAGAAAAGTCGACAGCGAGCCCCGAGTGTTTCATAAGGAACGGACGACTAAATACTTTTTCACTGAAGTCCGGTCGAAGGCTGTGTGTCTTATTTACCAAGAAACCGTTACGGTTTTAAAGGAATACAACATCAGCTGTCATTTTTCCACCAAGCATGCTAATTGCGCTAAAAACCAGTCAACGCAGGAACGGACGGCGACCGCTCGGAGGTCGGCAGATCGTTTGCAGGATCAGCAAAACACCTTCATCTGACAAACTGCCATCCAAGAATCAAGCACGAAGGCAAACTATTTACTGGCATTCAAATTAGCAAAGACCAGCAAGCCTTTCTCCGAAGGGGAGTTTCTCAAAGAGACAGCAGGTGTCTTGTGTCCTGAGAGCAAGAACAAATTAGAAAACATGAGCTCATCACGCAGGACGGTGACTCGCCGTGTTGAGATGATTGACGAAGACTTGGCTAGCAAGCTAAACAAAAAAGCGGAGTCATTTACATTATATTTCTTGGCACTGGACGAAAGTAATGACATAAAGGACACCGCTCAGCTTTTAATTTTTATCAGAGGGATTAATGACAATTTTGAGATAACGGAGGAGTTTTTGGCCGTGGAATCCCTGAAGGGGAAAACGCGGGGAGAGGACTTGTATGACGGCGTGTCGGGGGTCATCGAGAGGCTCCAGCTACCTCGGAGTAGCTCGCCAACGTTACCACAGACGGATCGCCAAATCTAACTGGAAAAAACATTGGGTTGCTCAAAAGAATCCAGGAGAGGGTGAAAGAGGACAACCCTGAGCAGGAGGTCATTTTCTTACACTGTGGAAATCCGTCCTGCAGCTCGACCACGTAGTGAAGCCAGTTGTAGAAGTGGTTAACTTTATTGGAGCGAGAGGACTTCACCATCCTCAGTTTATTAAGTTTCTTGAAGAAAATGACTCTGATCACCAGGACTTGCTTCATCACTCCAACGTCCGCTGGTTAAGTTTGGGGAAAGTATGTCAACGAGTGTTGGAGCTCAAACAGGAGATTATCGCATTTTTGGAGCTACTTGAGAAAGCTGACGATTTTCCTGAGCTGAGTGACACAGATTGTCTTTGTGATTTGTCTTTTGCTGTGGACGTACTGACACACATGAATGAGCTGAACGTGAAGCTACAAGGGAAAGACCAGTTTGTGCATGAAATGTACACAAACGTCAGAGCCTTCAAAACCAAGCTAGCTTTATTCTCAAAGCAAATGTCAAACAAGTCATTTGCTCATTTCCCCACACTGGCTACGCTGAAAGACGTCCTCGACATGAAGACATACAGGAAATCACTGGACAACCTGCACGGAGAATTCTGCCATCGGTTCTCTGATTTTGGAAAAATTGACAAGTCACTTCAGCTGGTGTCTTGTCCCTTCAGCTGGTGTCCTGTCCCTTCAGCTGGTGTCGTGTCCCTTCAGCTGGTGTCCTGTCCCTTCAGCTGGTGTCGTGTCCCTTCAGCTGGTGTCCTGTCCCTTCAGCTGGTGTCCTGTCCCTTCAGCTGGTGTCCTGTCCCTTCAGCTGGTGTCTTGTCCCTTCAGCTGGTGTCCTGTCCCTTCAGCTGGTGTCGTGTCCCTTCAGCTGGTGTCCTGTCCCTTCAGCTGGTGTCCTGTCCCTTCAGCTGGTGTCCTGTCCCTTCACACGAGACCCTGAAACGGCGCCACAGGAGCTGCAGTTGGAACTGATTGATCTCCAATGTGACACCGTCTTAAAGGAGAAGTTCAACTCTCTTAAACTGGATGAGTTTTATGCTTCATTAAGCGCTGCCACATTTCCAAACATCCAGAAGATGTCCCAGAAGATGCTGGTGTTGTTTGGCTCTACGTACGTGTTTGAACAGACTTTTAGTGTGATGAACACCAACAAAGCACCTCACAGATCCCAGTTGAGTGATGAACACCTCAGATCTGTTCTGAGAACACAACAAAACTAACACCAGACTTCGATGCACTGGCAAAGAAGGGTGATCAACAACACTGTTCCCACTAAAAGTGAATGTACGTATTAACACTGTAATGCCTTTTTTATGTTTATGTTTGATATGTATGCATCTGGTGCTGGCCCGGCCCGTCTGTCAAATTTTAAAAGTCAATGTGGCCCCTGAGTCCAAAACGTTTGCCCACCCCTGCTTTAAAACCAGGAAAAGACAACACTATGACAACATTATCCAAAATCTGAGATGTTATCTAGTGTCAATGTAATATTAATACATTGTTTTCTGCCTCTTTCATTTAATCACAGACTGAATATAATGTGTCTGCTGTTGCGTTGGAATATTTTGGCTCTAACAGCGCACCGAGACGGGCTGCAACATTTCATTGATCCTTTTTTTCTGCCTTTGTGGATTCGGCCGGCTCGAGACACTAAAAGACCCAAAAAAAGTAGCTGCAGGTTTTTTACACCCCATGAAGGTTGAATTATTGACCCGATATATTGAGTAATTATCAAACTATTGGATGATTCAGACATATGGTGGCTCCATTGATGCTGCAGTGCGTCCTGTTCCATTGTTATAGTATTGTTTCCACACGTATATGACCTGCTGGCCCACAACGTCTGGTGACCCCTTTTTATTATTCGCCCGAGACAAACGAGTGGACAATCTCTATTCACCTGTCTCTGCTGTGTGTGTGTGTGTGTGTGTGTGTGTGTGTGTGTGTGTGTGTGTGTGTGTGTGTGTGTGATATATAGCAGTACAAAATACACAGAGGAGAGGAGACGAGAGAAACTAGCACGATCATCAATGGCAGCAAAACGCAGCCGAGACACTGAGCTGAGAGGAAAGGTGCACATGAACGCACCGTCGTGTAAACTGTGGGCTCCAACCTGGCGACCGTTACACCACAACACCTTTTCAAATGGTTTTTGTCACATACGAGTTGCGTGCTCCGCAGTAACAGAGAGGAGACCAGAGGTTTTTCTGTCGAGCAAGCATCTTCCAACAGCCTGCACGAGGCATTTAGGGAACACGGTAAATTAGAGTGTCGACTGATAGTTAGCGTTTTATCTGTAAATTGTATTGACAGAAAATAACCTGGATGAGACTCCTTTGCTGTAAAGTGCGTGAGTCTGCTCACCCGCTATACCACATGACGCCCTGAATAAAGGATGAACCGAGGAAACACCCTGATTCTTTCTCCTGAAGCATTAAGTCACCGATGCAGTAATCAGCTGAAAGTCTGCCACTCTAGTTCCACCAAACCTGAATATTTCTTGTTCACATCCCGTCATTTAGTAAGTAAAGACTGTTTCAGTGGAGTACTTCCTGTTTGGAGATGCAATAGGTTATTCGTTATTTCCCATCGATTTATTTTGATTCATTTGAATTCCCTGAACATTGAATTTTGAGTGTGCTTTGTTCCCTCTGTGATCGTTTTCAGTTCCACTGTGTAGTTATAATCAGTAGATATTAGATAAAGGCCATGACATCACTGTCTCAGCAAGCAGCCGCTATGAAAATCCTGCAGATGTTCCAGCTGTTCCTCCGACTCATGATCAGCTGCTGGCCTCGGAGCAGATATGTTGGTGTTTCCTTTGTGTTCCTGACAGCGGCGGTAGACAGCGACCGGCCAGTCAATCCTTTTTTTCACTTTTTTTCTCAAAGTCTCTTGTAGCACGTGTGATATTTTTGATGTTTCGTTTTCACCTCGGGCGTCTCTCTGAGATCCATGCTTACTTTAGCGTGAAGGCTGTCATTGCCAAGGGCATGTGATATTGATTTGTGGAGAGGAGGCTAGATATTGACCCGGTGGGACGTCTGAAGAAAACCACTCCACCCAGCTGACACCGAGCTGCAGTCCTCCACAGCTTCCTGCCACGTTCTGATGGGTCTGCTCCACTTTTACGTTTACCATTCTGCTCCTGAACCACTCGGGGGGGCTTTTCTTTTCTATTTAGCTCAGTGTTGGTGAGTGTAGCTGTTTTGTCCTGTTGAAGACATGCAGGTTTCTAAAGGCTGCCTCCCTGAGGAGACGGGAAGACACCAGCTGTTGGACAGTTTATAATCCTGACAATTAGAATACAACTGAACAGAAAATGTAATGAAATGTGCTGTTTCAGCAGTTTTCCTAATGTTGTTGTTGTTGTTGTTATCCTGTATCTCCAGAACCGACTGCATCTCTGCTGACCTAGTTTCTTTCAGAATTTTGTCATCAACCCGCTTCTGAAGTTCTGGTGACGTCTCACCTGCCAGTTTGTTGCATTATGCTTCTGGCTTTTTTAATTTATTTTATGGTTTGGTTACTTTTCAGATGTTAATAATTACAAAACTATTGCCTTTCTCTCTCTGTTCTGTGTCATGTGATTTGTTTTCAACGTATGTACTGACTTATGAAGCTGCGGCACATCTCCGGAGAAAACAGAGAAAGCAGAAGAAGTCGTGCGGGAGAAGGCAACACAAACAGGAACAACCACTTCTGGGTTTGATGATGTTGCTTGATATTATCAGACAGTTTCTCCTTGGATGGAGTTGCAGCGGTGGAGGTGAAGAATGTATGCATGTGTGTATGTGTATATGTATGTGTATATGTATGTGTATATGGATGTATGTGTGTGTGTGTGTGTGTGTGTGTGTAACGATCTTTTGTGTGCTTGAGTATAGACATTACATTTGAACACAGTGATGAGAGAGATAAATGTCCGTCTAGGTTACACATTCAAGATTTAGGAAAATGCACTTTTATTGATCTTAATACAATTTGTATCTTTACAACCATTTATTAATCCCCAAAAATATATTAGCAACCAACTTCATACAGTAAACTCGTATAATAGAAATATTGCAACAATCCAGAGGGTCTGTACCTCCGGCCCATGCATCTTCCCATTTCCTCCCTCCTCCCTTCACAGTCCTCCTCAAACACCCATTCTCCTCCTCCTCCTCCTTCTCCTCCTCCTCCCGTCCTGCTTCTCCTTCACTTCCTCTGTTCTTCCCTGCACTCACATCACAGCTCCTGTCCTGTCTAGTGGGAGATAACAACAACTTGTAAAACTACTTAGAAACCTTAATTTATCCACACACACACAAAAAAAACGGGATCCATTTGCTTCCCTTTCAAAATATAGATGTCCGCCCCCAACTTTACTTAAGAAACTGCTGACTCAGCACAGGCATCATCATCTGAAAATTCAAATGGCGAACCAGCTGTTTGTTCGACTGATAACTCTGTTGTTAGCAAAGTGTTGATTTATTCAATGTAATGAGATTTTTAAAGATAAACTAACTTATACAATGTTTCTTTAAGGTAATCTTTCCTGAATAATATGTAACACCAGTATCTCTGTGAGGTAATGGATCGGTTGCCTTGGAGACTGACAGTTTTCATGCATCATGGTGGTCCTCCTGCATAACAAGGAACAGGAACAAGGAAACAGTTGTGGAAATGGTTGCTATCTTTGTATCAAGATGAATCCTCCAAATCTACCCAGGGATTGTTGTTATGAAGCATCCATCCAACGCAAAACTAAACAACTTCTCTCTCCTCCTCTCCTCCTCTCTTCCTCTTCCCCTCCCCTCCCCTCCCCTCTCCCCTTCATTTTTGGATGTAACTTACAAAAGATCTGCAAAAGTGAGTGCATTTTTCAGTGACATTGAGAAGTTCATCCGATCTGTTGGGGTGGTGCAGAGACGGGTGGGGTTTGATCTTTTAGATGAAAGAAAGCCTTTCCGTCTGAAAGAACACATCACAGGCCTGAGAAAAGTAAAAAAAATGTAAAAGTGTTCAAAAAACAAGTAAACAGTTTAACATGATCATGTGTCACATGGGACTTTCCACTGCTTATTTCTGGTCTTGTTTTGCCTCCTTCTATCCTCTGACCTTTCTATGCAGAACTTCAATTCAGGGTCTTTAAACATCAATGGTGGGAGGGACAGGCATGAAAGAGCACTAATACTGGAAGTTGTAAATCAAAAAAGGTTGGAAATCACATACTTAGATCTGTTGGATACATGGAGAGTCAAACACCCACAAACCAGACAGTCCACATGGGTTAGGGTCAGAATAACAGGGTTTACATCTTAGTCTCCATTCCAGACTGACAAACTGCACAATCAGTCCAGTTGGGTTCACCGACCACCACCTCGTCAGTTTAGACTCGATAACCTCACCGGGTGAAAAGGTTAACTCGTACTGCCATTTTAATAGCAAACTTCTGCAGGACAGCACTTTTTGTCAGCGTTTTGTGGTTCTTTGGCAGCACTGGAGAACTGAAAAAGTTAAGCTAAAATCAAGTCTGCTGTCAAAGACCATGAAGCAAACATAAAAGTATTGAGGAGGCTGCCAGAGAGACCCGGATCCCAGTGTGGGCCGACTGCTGCAGGAGAGGAGGTTGGAGTTGAGATCCTTCCTGCAACAGAGAGTGAAGGGAGCTCTGGTCAGGTCTCGCTTTTTCCAGTTGAAGGACATGGATGCCCCGAGCTCCTCCTTCTTCAACCTGGAGAGATCGTTGGAGCAGAGGAAGCAGATGACCTGTCTGAAGCTCCCAGGAGGAGGATAACCACCGACCAGAGGGAGATGAGGAGCCATGCCATGGAGGTCTACGCTGCTCTCTTTGGGGAAGAGCAATGTTGTACAGAGAGCCGTAAGGAGCTCCTGGAGGGTCTTCCCCAGCTCAGTCCAGCAGAGAGGGCTACGCTGGACGGAGAGCTGATGCTGGAGGAGCTGACGGCTGCAGTGAACCAGATGACTTCAGGAAGGACTCCGGGAATCGACGGCCTCTCTACAGATTTATTTAAGCGGTTCTGGAACATCATCGGTTCTGACTTATATTGTGTTATGGAATGTTTTAAAACAGGATCACTTGCTGTTTCATGCCAGCAGGCAGTACTCTTCTTCAGAACTGGACATCAGTGGCCCTGCTTTGTACTGACTATAAGGTGCTTTCAGAGCCTCCGGCAGACTAAGAAACTACTTGAAGGTAATTGTAAATAGCGACTAAACTTACTGTATCCTTGATAGAACCGTTATGGACAACATTTTTCTCATCCGTGATGTGCTTGACGTGTAAATTCCACGATGTAGATGTTGGTGTTGTCTCACTGGATCAGGAGAAGGCTTTCGACAGGGTGGATCACTCTTATCTGTTTTCTGCTCTCAGGGCTTTTGGGCTTGGTGATGGTTTTTTTTGACCTGGGGGGGTCTTGTACAGTGGTGCTGAATGTCTGGTTAAAATAGGAGCTGGGCTGACTGGATCTGAGTGGAGGGATCAGACAGGGTTGTCCTGTCTCAGGGCAACTATACAGCCTTGCTTTGGAGCCTCTGTTGTGCAGGCTGAGAAGTCGGCTCAGTGGTCCGTCCCTGCCTGTGTCCTCCAGTCTTTGTCGTCCCCTCGCTGTCTCTGCATATGCTGATGATGCGAACATCTTCATCAGAGGCCGGGGAGATGTTCTGTGTCTGCAGGATACCTTGTCTCTTTATGAGGGCTTCATCTGCCCGGGTGAACTGGGCAAAATCTGAAGCCTTATTGGTGGGACAGTGGAGACATCAGACGGTGCCTCGCCTGCCTGGAGGTCTTCAGTGGAGAAAAGGAGGTTTAAAGGTGTTGGTGTGTTTTTAGGCTCTGAGGACTTTCAGAAAAAGAAGTGGGAGGGAGTTCAGGAGAAGGTGTGTGCTCGGTTGTCTAAATGGAAATGGTTTCTGCCCCGGTTGTCGTATAGGGGAAGAGTTCTGGTTGCTAATAACTTGGTTGCCTCGACTCTGTGGCACAGACTCATCGCTCTGACGCCACCAGGAGGTCATAGCAGAGATACAGAGGTTTGTCGTGGACTTCTTCTGGTCTGGCCGGCACTGGGTTCGTGCAGCAGCTCTCTCTCTGCCTGTGGCGGAGGGGGGGCGGGGTCTCATCAATATCCAGTCCAGGATCGCCTCGTTCAGACTCGGACTGCCCAGAAGCTGCTCTATGGCCGTGGCCCCGGCTGGATGGACATTGCTGGACTGCTGCTGAGGAGAGCTGGGCGGTTGGGCTACAACAAGCAGCTCTTTCTCCTCCAACCTGAAGAGGTGGACTTCGCCGGGCTGAACCGTTCTATGGCTCTGTTCTGCAGCATGGTAGGTTTTTAACACCTCACGTGAAGCTGATGAGACTCCGGGCGTCTGGCTGTTGGAGGAACCTTTGTTTTTCAGCAGCTTCATAAGGACTCAAACGCTGCAGTCTGCCAGCCTGCGAACGAGTTTCAGAGAAGCCGGCTGCACTAAACTGGGACATTTGGAGAAGATGTCATCAACAGCATCGTCATGGAGACCTTCAGGTAGAACGTCAACATCACGTCTGTCAGGCTGACCAACAGAATAGTGGAGGAGGCCTGTGCCGCCTGGCCACAACACCTGAGAGGAAACAGGAAACTGTACTCTGTCTGACCAGTGGGATGAAGAGAGTGAGTACCCCCCCCCCCCCCCCCCCCACACACACACACACACACTGCTCATTGGCCCAGCTGTGGGGGAGGGGCGGGGGAGAGGAAATAAGCTGTTACGTTCACAGCCCCTCAACTACACAAATTTCAGGCAGCAGGGAAAAAAAGCTATTTATGAAATCTGCGTTAAAGTTGTGAACTTGCGCTCTCTGGCAGGTTGAAGGAGTCGAGGTGGACCGAGTTCTTTGGCCCAGATGTTTCCCCGAAACAGCTGGAGGCGCCTGTAAAAGCTGCCCGTTGAAAAGCAGACAGCAGACCTCCAGTGGAGGGTTGTACATGGGGCAATAGCTACAAACAGATCCAGAGCACACCTGGATCCACACCTGGATCCACATCTGGGGGAGGAGTGTTGTTTCTGCTGTCAGACTGAGACCCTGGAACACTTGTTTGTTCGGTGTCCTCGGCTCTCAGCTCTCTTTCAACTTTTAAAGCTTTCAGGGTCTTGGAGACGACTTTTCTTTCATTTTATTCATCTTCGGTCCAAAATATTGCACAAAGAAGAAGGTTGTCCACACTGGTCAACTTTTTATATGGACATTGCTGGACTGCTGCTGAGGAGAGCTGGGCGGTTGGGCTACAACAAGCAGCTCTTTCTTTGACACGGAAGAATCGGGCTCGGGGTGCCGGTGGTGAGGATCCGGTGAAAGTTCTGGAGGGACTGTTGAAGGCCTGACTCAGGGTGGAGCACGCCTACGACCAGACTCGGGGTGGAGCACGCCTACGACCAGACTCGGGGTGGAGCACGCCTACGACCAGACTCGGGGTGGAGCACGCCTACGACCAGACTCGGGGTGGAGCACGCCTACTACCAGACTCGGGGTGGAGCACGCCTACGACCAGACTCGGGGTGGAGCACGCCTACGACCAGACTCGGGGTGGAGCACGCCTACGACCAGACTCAGGGTGGAGCACGCCTACGACCAGACTCGGGGTGGAGCACGCCTACGACCAGACTCGGGGTGGAGCACGCCTACGACCAGACTCAGGGTGGAGCACGCCTACGACCAGACTCGGGGTGGAGCACGCCTACGACCAGACTCGGGGTGGAGCACGCCTACTACCAGACTCGGGGTGGAGCACGCCTACGACCAGACTCGGGGTGGAGCGCGCCTACTACCAGACGGTGGACAATATACAGGCCTTCAGGGACAGATGGACTATTGGGGGGCATTTTATGCTCAGTGGGTGCTGGTGGAGAGCTGGTGGTGAACTTCTGAACATATTGTTCATTGCGACTGATTGGTCATTTATTTTTGGTGGTTTATTTTGGTTATTTTATTTGTTTGACTTACTTGAAGGATTTTATTTTCTCATTTTTTGCTTTTCAAGCGATGTTTCAGAGTGTTTTCTGTTTTCTCTGCAATAGTGAAATGAAGGCACTTTAAAAACCTTTCCTCTCCTCTCCTTGTACCATAGTGTTACCTGTTGTAAATGTTTTTTAGGGTGACAGACCAGGGCACTGTAACCACAGACTGTATTTAAAAGTGTTTGTAGCTTCAGGTCTGAAAAATGGTTCCAACGCAGAAGTGCCTTCAGCTGCAATACCATCGAGTGCCACTAGAGGTCGGCTCCAAAAAGCCTCCGGCTCCATAGACTCCCATTCAACTTCTCTCATCAAATCCAAAGTGAATAAAATGTGTCCATCAGTTCTCTCGGTGTTGTTAGCTAAAGTCACTCCTTCTTATTAGTTTTCTGGAGGTCCATCTGAAAATAATCCCTCATTCATTAGAAAAGAAGATTCAAGAAGACCTGTTTTTAGGGGCGTGTCTGTTTGATTGACAGGCCTGTAGTGACTATTGTGGGTCACTTCTGGCTCCAAAAGGCTACGAATAATCAAGATGGCAACGTCCAAAATCAGAACTGGAAGCTTCATGCCGGCCGTTCAAGAACGAACAGGTGACGTCACTGCTGGTTGCTGCTTGGCTGTAAAAAACAAATGCAACAAATGCTTGGGAGAACTGTCTCATTCCATTTTATACACCACACTAGTTTTAGGTTCTTGTCATCCTCAGTCATGATGGCCTGTTTATCCCCCACTCATAGCGCACCACTGGTCAACAAGCTATAAGAAGTTGGGTAACTCCAAAGTACTTATCTCATGGAGGATTTTCAAAGTGAATTGCATGTTTTCCGTCATTCTGGGTTGAGTCCTTCATTTTTATATCAAGTACATGTTTCACCAGAGTACGACCTGATTCTTGTGTTTACCTGAGTAGAATGAGTACCCAGCGCACACTGCAAATAAAACCTGAAAATGAAGTCAGGTAGAAAATCTAAAGATATTTTTTGTGCCAACTATACTTTTGATATACAGAAAGAAACCAATCTAAATGTAGCTGTAGAAAACATGAAATATTGATTAAATATCCAGAGTTTTCCATATACCAATTCCCTATATGGGTCATTATCCAGAAAGAAAATCCAAATAAATCAAATCAAAGAGTCGGGACTTAAATGAATCCAAGTCACCTGCTGAGCTCTGGTGAAGGAGAGCAGAGCTGGAACAGTAGCAGGGAGAGGTGGGCAGAACACGGAGTACAGGGAAGAAGAGTTGTGCATTTATTGGGTTTATTTCAGCTGATATTGATCCCATACCAGAGGCTCTGTTCTTATTTCGTCCAAATACCCTTTGACCTACAATCTGTCTTGTGTGCAGGTTCGGTGCACTCTGCTGTACGAGGGGAGAGTACAGAGACTGTACGCTTCGAGAGTAAGCACTCCAAGTTTCATTGCTTGATCCACCTCAGCACCTGAGTTACACATGAGTCTGAGGAGCAGAAAGGAAAGTGTGTAGAAAGTTTTTCACAATCGTTAAGACACATGTCTTGTAACCTTCCATCTTTTCTCAAAACTGTGAGCACAAACCCCAATTTTAAAACTACATTCACAAAACCTCGGACCCTTTCTGCAAAAATCAACATTCACCTCAAAACAGTTTCATCTGTGCTCAAAACCAAACTCTGTTTTCTGATCACGCTCCAACGTCAAAATGGAAACACTACTGAGCAGTCATCACACACTGCATCACAAAATAGAAATCACAGCTTTCAGTGCATCTACAGAAAAAATGTTGTGGAAAAGGACAAAAAACAAAATGTAAATGACAAGATGTTCTGTTGGAGGACAAAAGATGCCACTGTTGATTCCCTCCAAATGTTCAACAACTCTGCTGCATTTCACCATATCTCACTGTGTTATGTTGAAGGACTGTATCAGCTATAAGGGGTTCTTATTGTACTGTTGAGGGAATGTACAAAGAGTATATATGCAGTACTGTGCAGCAGTGATGGTCCCCGCCGCCTCCTTTAATGTATATTGGCAAAGTGAGGCGCTGAAACATCTGTAAATACATCAGCACTGAAAACCTTCGATGAGCAGAAATATTTTCTGAATCTGTGGATTGTGGCGGACAGAGAGAATCTGCTGATGTGGGGTTGTACTCTTTGTCTTGCTTCCCTCATTGTATTTTCATGAGCAAGCTTTTACAGCAGCTCGTATTTCATTAGAAATGGCTCTTCCTTGCACCCCCCCCCCCTTCTCTCTCTTCCTCTGCCTCTGATAGTTTCTGACTACGGTTGATTTGAACAACCTGCACTCTGAACGGCCTTATATTGGTTTTGCAACAAGTGTTTTGAGTCGTTGTGTTTAAGCTTCGACCATTATGCACCACAAGCCGTCACAGTGAAAAATGTATTTTAGTAAATGAGAATGTGTTTATAGAGTTTTGCAAAAAGAGTCAGAGATTGATTGAATGAATGGGTTCAGGCCACCAAGTATTTGGTTCATAGAATGGGGTTTAGTGTTTCAGCAATTCAGAAAAACTGTAATTTCGCATACAGGGTTGAATGTATTTCTTTGCCTTGAGAATGAAACCCAGACAGAAGCGGGTCTGAGTCTTCTGGATCTTCATGTCGCTGCTCATTAGCAGCTGTACGCTGTGTTTAAGTGTCACCCTCCACTGCTTCCATGGGGAAGACTCCGATGACACCATTTCTGTTTTTAGGCCTGTGCCCTACTTTGCTCTCGGTGGTATGTGTTTTGAGGTGGAACACAAGGACACGATCACGTGACTCTGTGATCATTTTCATCTTGTTATTGAAGTCCTTCCCACAAAATATCAACCTAATGGAGGTGAAAAGAAATGTCTTTGATGCAGGTCAGTTGTTCATTTTGTGAACGAGGAGGCAGGAGGTGTTTTTGTTCCACGTGTATTTTTCTGTATTTTTTAAAGTATTCTGTAAAGTGTTGAATGAACCTTGATGTTCTAAGTTTGCCTGAACCAACAGTGCTATTTGGCTTGTGACAGCAAGAGTGAACTTTCAGCCTGAGAGAGATGAGCAGGGAAAAAAAAAAATCCCCATGAAGATGAATGTTTCAGTAGGATGTATTTTTTTTTCTGCAGTTTAGCCTCCAGCTCAGAGTCGGTCGTGATTAATTGTTTCATCTGGGCCTTTAAAGGTCTGTGTCTCTCCCAACTTAACAGCAGTTCATCTTCCAGCTGTTGTATAAATGTATCGTGCTGCTTTATATGAAAATACGCTCAAATACCAAATGTAGCCCGGAGATGTTGTCTCCCGCTGAGTTATATCCACTCAGAGAAGGTCCGTCACAAACAAAGTGAGCTTTATGCTGGTGCAGCGATTAAAGGGAAACGCTTTCTGAGATAACTCAGGATACGCCGAGTTCAAAGTGGTTGCAAACTATTTGTTTTGACTGCAATCTAAAAAAATAGGTTATAGGTCTCCATAGCGACAGAAGCTCTGTTTTTCCCAACCTCTGTGACTCTGTTCTGGTTTGGAATGTGAATCGGGTCTAAATATACTTATCGGATAGTAATTTTCATATATTGTCCATCGCATTCTCAATGGACTCTCATTGCCTTTCTGAGACTCAGCAATCAATCAGTGGGTCAAAAGACAACCTGTGGACCAGTAGCAACGCAATGCTGACTAATAGGAACACATGTACTTAACATGATTTTACTGAGATGTAAAAAGACAGAAGTCTTAATGAACCTGGATTCCCCTGCTGCTGTTAATCAGTTGTAAGATAAAGGTTTGTGATATACCATTACATGCTGAGTTAAGTGTAGATCCCAGACTCAGCCTCTTGCCTAATGACTAATCCTCACCAGTCAAGGTTTTTTTGTGTAGGGTTTGAGGTAATGTGAAATCGTATTAGAGCATCAGAAGAGCTCCCAGGTAGACCTCCTCAGCACTAAGCTGATTTGCATGAAAAGAAGCCTGTGCCCATCTCACGCTCCCCCTCGCTGCGGAGGATTTGTGTGACTTCACCTCTAAATGCCTTTATATGCTTCTAAAGCTGCGATGACATACATGCTGCACAGCCTTCTCTGCACAGCGGTGCACATATCCCTCCCAACGACAACAGAATGCTAATGAGTGCACAGATAAGATAAGATAATGAAATGACAGCAAACTCCCACGACTCAATCAATATTTTTTTCTCCCCTCTGGTGGTGAGGCAGGAGTCTTTCAGTCTTTAAGTCCTCGGTGCACTCCGTACTCCTGTCAGGATCATGTGGGTTGTTCTGACCTGTGGACACTTGTGATCGCCACGTTGAGAGAGACTCTCCACAGATCTGCTCCTCATCTTTGTTCCTCCGTCTGAAATATGACCATGTAATGACGCTCTGCACCTTTTGATCACTTCCTGTTCTGTTCAGCTCAGAAAGTCGATGGACAGTCGGGGTCCTTTCTCCCTCTCGGCCGGTCACATGACCGAACAGAGCGGCTGGTGGAGGGCACGTCCTGCCGCTGGTGTCGGCGCTCCACGGGGGCGTCGTGAGGTGCTCCCGTGGCTCAGAGCCGAGGGCAATCTGGGATCAAATCAGAAGTGACAGGTGTAATAAACCATTTTCAGACGCTGTGTCACAGTTCTCTGCAGCAGAAAGCAGTTCTCACGCCGGGGGACTTCTCCGAGTCAGCAGTGTGAATTCATTTCATGCCTTTTCAAATTCAAATGGGCCAAATTGGGTTCAGCTATTGTATATTCGGGATAAGTCAGAAATGATCGCAGCTCTGAGGTCAACTTTTCTTTAAGCTCCACATCTGATGGTCTTTAGTGAATGGAACAAACTCAGGTTTCATCATTTGGCCTCAATATGGAACCTCAGTCACATGATGAGTGATTATTTAATTTGGTCATCTGTGTTTGATCATTTGCAAGAAGCAGATGTGTCTGAAAGCTCGTAAGACCTCGAGTAGAGATTATTTTGTCACATAAACTGGTCAACAGTGAATGTCCATCCTCAAGGACTTCTTCCAAATAAATTATGAAAGGATCCCATTTGTATTAGGTTAAGGGAAATGTTTAAATTATTTGGATGGAAACGTGAAGGGTCGGGTTGTGATGGTGACCTCCATTTTGGATTTTAAGGGTTCTTTGGTTAAACTGAGCCTCGTTACCAGCGATGGATCAAACCAGCTAGACTGCATATTAAAAATCATCCACTCTGTAACAACATAAAACATAAAACGGTCTCAGGTTGGCAGACGGGATGATGAGCTAACGGAGCTCTTCATCTCATCTGTGATAACTGCTCTGAACGACGTATCAACGGAAAACTAAACATATCAACTCTGCCAGTATTGCTCCACGGAGGTGAGCTGTGGAAAGAAAGTCATCGGGGCGCTCTCCGACCCACAGAGACGAGCCGGTGAGGAGGCGCACGGCGTCAGACAGAAATGAATGGGTTTTTAACAGTTCACCGCCACACAGATGCAGCAGCCCACCGGGGTTTGTCCCCACCTGACCGATGGTCAGAACAATGCTGCTGTTATACCATTAGATGCCTTTATGAGCCAATATTACACCAACGCTGTTTACTCACCAGAAACGCAGCGAGTTCAGCATCAATCTCTCCGGCAGCAGATGGTAACGCTTCTTCTATTTTTCCAGAAGTTTCAGCCATTGTTGTGTTTTTTAATTCCACTCATCATAACTAGAAGAGAGGATACTTCTTCCTTCGATGTTGGACTGTGGGCAGATTTGACACGAAGTGACTCACTGTACCATCTTGTGGTGCAAAGTGGTATTACAAGACAGGCCAGGCTGGCGCTAGCTGGTTAGCAGGCTAAATTCAGTAGATATCTCTGCCAAACAATACCTCGACATCTGCGACAAACCATCAACACTGCTATTTAAAGTGCCTTCAAGAGTTATTACAAGCTGCATTATGCTTATAAATAAATCATAAGGTGACCAAGGTGAACAGCCAGCTAGTTTTATTTTAACGTACTAACGTATTAATGTGGAATAACAATAAAGGGTCGACTCGCTCAGTGTTACTACCTGTCTTCACCTAATAAAACAGGATGCCATGCTGACACTATACATGCTGTGTTAATACACCCAAGGAAGACACCACCTCGTACAAAGCCTTAGTATCTGACTGGGGTTTATCAAGTGGGAACCTCCCTTCAATGGTGTTTCATCAAGTTCGGCCCACGACCCCTGGAAGGCTCATCAGCAGTCCTGGTGTCCCTGAACTACTCCCCTCAATACTCACCACCACCTTGCTCTACCTGTTTCACATCTAAACTAGAATGACTTGTTTTTACATACTTTGGCAGCGTTATCTTTGCTCAAAGCCACAAATTCATACCTGCTACACACGACCACCAACATCATTCTTTATCCCCCAAATCCAAAGACTGCAAGCTCCGCCCCCCTGATTCCAAGCTCCTACAACGGCGCTGTTGTTGACCACGTGATGAACCCTCGATGACCTCCCTCTACTGGACGCACCCCTACGCTCCACCCTCCACTCCACCTCAGCTGCTCGTTCAGAATATATTTTCCTCTCATGCGCCTCATCCATATTATCTCCCCACGACACGGTCAGCTCAGAGATAAAGTATTAGCTGGCTAACTGTCTGTACAATGTCTGGCCTCAGGCGCGTACAACTTGTTTCTTGTGGAATCCTGAGCTTTCCACCCAGATGGAGCTGCAGTTCCCAGTCCTTCCCTTCATGTACCTGTCTGGACCCGTTCTTCCCCTGCTGTCCTTTCCCGCTCCAACAGAACTAATATCTGCCTCTTTGCTTCCACCCTGCTCTTAATTCCTGTTTACTGACATGTCATGCTGGTCTCACGGTTGATGGAAGCTCACAGCTGAGTCTCTCTCTCTGTCCCTCGATATCACAAAGGTTATAGTGGTGGGCTGTACATTACTAGGTCTGACAGAAACAATGGCAGAACCGCAACCCTGATGGATCCAGATAGAAATGAAAGCTGAAGGTTTATTGTTCAAAATATCTGGGGGAACAACCGGTTTCATGATTCAAGCAAACCAACATCGACTGTTGGTAGGAAATAGGAAAAATTGGATGCTTTGTTGACCTGTCGACCCAATCCTCATTTTTGCAAGGGAGTGATAGTTCTGTCTTTGCTGATAGCTCCGTCCAGAAACCGTGTCTCCATCCACGTTACACTATGAAGACTTTCTACCGGGATTATTTCTCTAGAAGAAAGTAGACCTTTAATTTACATCCGTTCCCGTAAATAATGTAGAAATTACTAATGCAGTTCTGAAAAAGTTCTGTAGATGATTGAAATTAGGCTCGAAACGAGGAGTTTTGATTTTGACCTGGCGTTGAATTGAATAGAGTCCATGGTTGCTACGGTGTCCATCACGGCTCTCTGTTCAGATGTTTTCATTATGTCTTTGTTATTTTTTCTAACCCCTTTTGTCTGTAACCTCTCTAAATCTTCCCCTGCTCGACTGCAGCGCCCTCCTCCACACAACGATTCAATCAGACTCTCTCAGCAGGTTTCCCCACAGCTTTTTTTACACCAATAAACCACTGCTCTCGTAATCATCGCTCATCACTTTTACTGTCAACACACAGCAGTTTGCTATTGAGCTGTGGATATAAAATTCCATTTTCTATTAACTTACTGTTGAGCCATGAGGGAAGGCCTGCCATTGACATCTCTAGCAATAACTATAAATTTAAAGGCATGCTATGGATATCGCATTACTTTTTGTACCGAGCAAGATTAGTGAGGATTGGATGTGATTCCTTGTTCATGTCCCTGACGTTACATCATAAATGTTTGTGCGTTTGAGGTAGAATTGGGTTTTTATAGTGCAAGTTGAGTTTGACCGAGAAGTCAAATGAAGGCTGTTGATGTCTTATTCAATGTAAGCGTGTTTGGGCTTTTTCACTTTGGGGAATGTGAGCAGTGGTGAAGCCCATTATTGTTCTGACTGCAGTGTCTGTGCTGGTAGCAGATACATGGTGGGTGGTGCTCCCAAAAACTGGACAATACTTGTGGCATTCAGTGCTAAAATTGTGTTGATAAAACTTTTCCTCAATAAATGATTCCAAATCTATTAGTTTCCCCATGAAGAACAGAGTACATACTGAAACTGTATGGGTAAGAGTATTCTTCTAATTTAGCATTCCACTCAAGTCATGATGGACAAAAATAAAAAGGTTCAAAGCGATGTGGCAAATCTCTTCTTAAAACATACTTTTATCGGAGCGCCTTTACTGATTTTAGTCTTTTATTTCTTGTATACCCTGGTTTAATGTGTTTTTATGTTGGTTTTATATGATCATTGTATTGTTGAGGCTTGTTAGAATTCACGGGTTGTTTTGCTTTTAATGGCTTATTTTATGTGAAGCACTTTGTAACTGGAGTTTAGACAAATGCTATACAAATAAAGTTCATTATTATTGTTCAACATTTTTTTAACTCTCGGTGACCGAAAACAAATAAAAAAACGTTCCTCGTTTAGCAGAGAATAAACGCTCACCGCCTCGTCAGGCGTTTGGGAGAAATGTGGCGCTCCCATTAAAAACGATTTGTTCTCCGAGATAAAGGCTTTGGTGAAAGGTAGGTAGCTGCAGCGGTGGCAGACTGTCGGCCGGTTTCTGCTCATGCTGATTGGTTAAAATGAACCTGAGGTCTACGCCCAGCAGGATGGAATGACTGTTACTGACTCTATTGTGTTCCCAGACCCATATATCCATGCAGTGAATTTGGCTCTGGGTATGTCAGGCTATTTACAACATACATCCTTCATAGAAAGAAAAGTCATCATTAGTTTTAAGATAAAATTGACAAACTAATTGCGTTAAGGAGGTCAAGGCAACACAATGAGAAAGTTGTCCTGTGTTGCTGCCCTGTTAGACTGATGGAAACTGATGGCATCATGTTACATCTTGGCCCCGAAGCTGATAGCTTGTAACATTAGCCAGAAATGTGCTTCAGTCTGCAGTTCCCCTTCATTCTCAGCTGCTGCCCTCTTCCAACACAACGCCTTTCCTCCCCGAGTTCTTCCATGACTGGATCAAGCTTATCCTGCTTGCTCTGACACCTCACTTGGATACGGTAATAAAAGACTTCAGTGTAGTATTTGCAATGTAAATCATGTTATCCAGTGGAGAGCTAATATCACACAGAGGTCAGAGGCTAAGGAGCCACTGAAACGATTCACAGTCTGCCTATCAAAGCTGCGTTGCCATACTTGAGATGCTTGTTTAATCTCCTCCAGCCTCCGACCCGACTCTCTCTGCACTCTTTACATCGTCCAGGCCACAATAAAAAGAGAAAAAACTGATTCAGTAAGCGCTGGAAATACTTTTCATTTAGAAATATGCTCCATAGATGGCGTTTTACTGGCTGACACCATGATAATTGGCATCGTGGCTTGTGTTTGTGCCAGCCTCCACAGCGCCAGCCAGAGGTATTATGTTTCATCCCTGGGCAGTCTCTGGTGAAGATTAAAAATCGACTGAGGTCACCCGGGTAATTGGACAAATGTGGTTGTAACGGAAAGAGGATTTCCACTAATATCATATGATGAGACTTCTATACACTCTGCCCTGCATCGAACTGGAGATTGACAAATTAGTTTAGGTCATCAAGTCAGATTAGTATGTCACTTCCTGATTCATACAATATTTAATAACATGAATCCAACCAAACTAAAAGCGGTGAACTGCTTCATGGCTGCAGTCATTGTTTTCTGAATGTGTAATTTAAATTCTAAGTGACGTAGTTGGTGATAAGTTGTCCTTCTGCTCAGCTGTAACAGTGTTTGTAGGATGTGAAGTGTCTGACCTCGTTCTTCCCTCTGCCACCTCTCTTCCAGTGCCATGAATCAGCCTGGACAACAGCTGCTGCCCACATAGAGGTCACTTCACCTCTCTTTCCATTCGCTCTGGTCCAGAGGATGCTGGGAATGTGTCGCGGGCGCAGGAAGTTCCTGGCGGCCTCCCTTGCCCTGCTCTTCATTCCAGCACTCACCTGGCTGTACCTGTCAGTCGGAAGCTTTCAAGGTAAGCACGCCGGCATTAATAATGGGAACTGACAAAATGACACATTGTTGTACATGTGTGGCTTAACGGGACTCACCAAAGCTGATTGGGTCCTTGGCTGGAGCCATCTGCAGGTTTGTTCCTCTCACATGAGAGGATGCAAAAACACGTTGGTTTCTGGGTAAAATAATTAAAGCTGCAGATAATTTGGAGGGTGATGTGTTCACATGATGAGGTCATTTAAGGTCAGTGGAGAATGGATGATTGGAAACCTGACGATACTACGTCCCGCCCACCGATAGCTGTAACCTGACCGCACCACAGGCCTGTCAATCAAACAGACACGCCCCCAAAAACAGGTCTTCTTGAATCTTCTTTTCTAATGAATGAGGGATTATTTTCAGATGGACCTCCAGAAAACTAATAAGAAGGAGTGACTTTAGCTAACAACACCGAGATAACTGATGGACACATTTTATTCACTTTGGATTTGATGAGAGAAGTTGAATGGGAGTCTATGGAGCCGGAGGCTTTTTGGAGACGACCTCTAGTGGCACTCGCTGGTATTGCAGCTGAAGACACTTCTGCATCGGAACCATTTTACAGACCTGAAAGCTACGAACTCTTTTATATGCAGTCTGTGGTTGTTTGTCATTGTTACAGTCTATGGTCATAACCTCCGTCTCAAGATTCCTCAACCCAGAGGCTTTGGTCGGCTTTGTTAGCAAGATGTTGAGTTAGTTGTGTCATTGCTGTGACGGCCCATTGGTATTGATATGACCTCATTTCTTTCCAATCATGTTCTATATGATGATGAACAGTGCAACAACCACAAACACTCATGTTGTGCACACACGTTTACTTGAAGTCTAAACACAGTCACTGGTGATATCTGACAAAAAAAAAAACAATGTGAAAGAAACGGTTTGGGGCAGAATGTAAAACAAACCCACAGGAACACAAAAATGAGACACATGTCCGTTAATCTCTTACTTCAGTCTGGAAGCTACAATAAAAGGTTTTTTTCACATTCATTTTCCATTTAATCAAAATAAAAAAAAATTCACATATCAGCTTTTCAGTCATTCTTTGAAATATGCTTTTGGCCTGTTTGATTGCCTGGAAAAAATATCTTCAACAAACTACTAACATTAGTTTGACAGCAGTAAGAGGCGTGAATATTTGTCCTCTACCATTAATTTAATCTAATTATGAAATACGGTCTTGATGAAATGCTAAAATGAAGAAAGTTTGATTTAAAACAATAAATAATTTTAGGCTGTTGGAATTACATGTACAGTGAATAAACAACATTATTGTTGTACTTTTTCTTATTGTTCATAAGAACCCTTCAGATTTGTCCCAGAAAGTCTGTAGAAACAAATTTCCTGGAGACAAAGTCACCCTTCCCCCGTCTCTCTTCTGGAGGTGGGATATTAATGAATTACTGAGGCCTGTCCAAAGTTGATTACTTCCTCCAGACAATATAGTCCTGGAGTTCTTGGAGCCATTTTAATGACTTTGACTCACAGGATTGAAATGCTGCAGTAGTGCCATTATTAATTATGATTAAATTGACAATTTTGACTGGGGGTCACAGTCACTGGAGACTGCATACGTGAATACACTCCCATAATGCAATAGTCACCAAGATCTGCAAAGTAATTATTAGATTTGGCAGTAAACTCCTGGCGGTGGGGAGGAGTCGCTGGGAGTGTGATAAGTTGTGAAAGGACCTGGCTGCAGGGAGTGTCGGCTGGAGGTGAGGCCTGAATGTGTGAGACAGGAACAATGTGCTTCGACTGGCTGCAGCTCTCCCATTCACTCTTTCACTCTTTCACTCCGTTCTCCCTCCCTCCTCCCCCTCCTCCTCCTCCTCCTCCCTCTCTCCCTCCTCCTCTCTGTCTCTCTGCCTCTCAATTCACTTCAGTTCATTTCATTTCACAATGCTTTTGGCATGGCCATATTTAGATACAGAACTGTCATCAGTACTGACGTTCATTTGCAAGATGTCCAGTTAAAGAAAACAAAAACTACCATATGGGACTAAATGCATGTAAAAATGAACAGTCAAAAAAATGAAGTGTTTGAAATTGAACTGTAACAGCTGTTTAACATTTGATAGATTTTCCTATTTTTAAATAATATTGAATTAAATTCTGGTCCAAATTTGAAATAAAGAAAAAAGGTGCAAAAACAAATATAAGATGTTCATTGTGTGACAGTTATGAGCTAAACAATAATTCAGACAATAAGATAAAATTAGAATATTGAAAACAAACATGCCAGTCCAGTGAAAACAGCTCTCATAATTCCCCCAGTACAGCATGTCATTCCTCATCATCAGAGCAGTGGTCAAGTCTTTATTATTTATTAGGGAATTTCTGTCTGTTTCTGTGTCGGTTGTTTCAGCATTTGTTTTTTTTCAGAGCTGGATAACATGCCGTTTTACTTTGAGGTCCAACAGGTGATATATTTCTGCTTTTGTCATGATGTCTCTGATGGTTCTGGTGAGCAGAGCATCAGTCCAGTTGAGTGAGGCGACTGTTGGCATGGCGAGGCTGTGAAGTGGTGCCATTTAAGATCACTTTGTTTTACATTGATCTAATATTTCATTGATGCTGTCATGTGCACCTGCAAGATGCTTTTACCAAATTCACTCTGTGCATTTTAATCAGATGCTTTGACACTGGCTGACATCTAGATTTATTTGTTGGCTCCACATCTTCCCCCCATAAAGCAGAATGGGTTGTAAAATTCAAATTGAAATTCATACCGGGTGGATCCTGAATGTTAATCTGTCTTTCAGTTGCAAAAAATGTTGAGCATGCTTTATATTGTAAACAGTTTTTATTGTTTGTGCTTTTGTTTAGTGTCCAGGCCCATCTCTGACAATAGTCTTCAACATGTTAAAACTCCAGGGTTGAATGTTTGTGTATGAAGGGTGAGACCAGGTGCTGCTGACCAGTTCACTTCTATATAAGCCCTCCCAACACTCCAGAGATGAGCGAACGTTGTCACCTCGTGTCTCTCTACGTCTCTGTCTCCATCCATCGCTCCGTCCTGCTGCTTTTCCTTCTCTCTCCTCTCGGCTGAGTTTTCCTGTCGGACAGAATCAGAAGGACGGAGAGTCTCTGGGGTCTGTGGTGCTTCGTCTGGATGAGCTGCCACGTTAGTGAACCTGCAGAGACAATCTGCTCTTTTCAAAGGAAAATACTGCATAGGTCTGAAAGCATGCAGATGCCCTGTCCATAATCTTTAGTGTGTGATCCTCTGTTCACGATTTTGAGTGAATCGGATATGTTTTGTGTACCAGCGAAAATGTAGCAAGGGTCTGATTTAGTAGAAGTTTTTTGTATAACGGCAGGAAGATAAAAAAAATAACCTCAAACGTGAAAGTTGTGCCCTTTCAGAAGTTTATTAATAACTTTTGTTATCAGCTGAGCCTTCCCCTTTATACAGGTAGTAACCCCCTCTTGGTGCCCGGTGGAGGTCTGATGAAACGTGAGGTGGATCCTCATGGCTGGAGGAGGTTTGAGTTGCCAATCAACCGAGATGTGCATTTAAGAATTAAAGTCGCACATCTGGTGTTGGAATCACTTGGTGATAAATCCAGCTGCTCAATCATGGAGCGTGCGAAACAGTGTTAAATATACAAGCTGCTGGAAATGTAATGTTGTTAAAAATCCTATTTGCTTTGTTGACTTTGGTTGAGTTGGAGTGTTTACTCCCCTGTGTGGGTCAGTGAGCGCCGAAATCAAACTGTGGTAATAAACTAAGTCAGAAGAGTCAGAGCTGATGATGGACGGTGTGTCAGGTGTAGAAGTGGAGAAACGGGGTGGCCAGGTTCATGGGTCTCGCCGAGTCCTTGGATGCAGTATATTTGTTTGGAAAACACAAAAATACACTTAAGGGTTTAAAATATTCAGCAGCAGCTCTTTTGTTGTTGTTTTTTTCAGCCTCAGTTGGTTCAGTGTCGAGTCGAGTTGTGTAAAATCAAAGTGAGAAAACTGAATACATGAATCCACTGAAAACTGGAAGTAGTCTGAAAGCCGTGTTGTTCTGCTGCCACAAAATCCATCTGATCTCCGACCTGAAGGCAAAGTTAATTATTATTTAACCACGTAGGTACTTAGATGAGCCCGGGAACCGGATCAGAAACCACAGTGTGAAAATGTATTCCATAATCATGTCTGTTCATTTTGTACTGTAAATATTCTCCTTGATCTTGAGAACAACAGATTGACAAAAAATATATTTAACCCTTTAAGCCCTAGAGGCCCCCAGTTGGGGGCCAGGGAGAAGACTTAGCAAAACTAGTATTCAAATAAGGACATATATACTGATATTTACACATCTGAACAAATCCCACAAGTGTTCCCTTTATTATTACAAATATTAGTTTTTTATAATTTTGTATTGTGGTTGCAGAGATATACTCTTTTTATTATGGGTATGCAATTTTCGAGCAGAGGCCTAAAAAATAGGTGTGTTTTTAAAAGGTTAATCAACATATCCTCAGCAGGTTTTTCGGAGGCTTTCAAGAATGTGGTGACAACTGAGCCGACACCATGACAACAGAAAGGAAATGAAATGAAGGCACCATTTTTCTTTTTCCTTCCTTAATCATCATGGTGTCATAGAGAGATAACTGCTGACTCAGGACCAGGACTCTGTATCTGCTTGTCTTCTGGTCCACATGAAAGCTGATTTAAACACAGAGGTCTAAGAAATGTGGATTCAACTCTGTGTGATGCTTTTCTCCAAATCGCAAATTATTTTAGTTTTACTGTCATATCTCATGGAGGGGATTAAAACCATCGCCATCTGACTGATGCTATTTATCTCAAAATTCACACTTCTATTTGGAGTCGCACAGCTGCTGCTATTATTTTCTACGTACAACCTCCATACTGACGGCTGGTGGGCGAGTCGTGCGGCGATACTTCACACCGCCTATTTGCAGCCTCGACGAGCCTGAAAAAACGTTCATCTTCCCCTCCGCTCCTGTAGCAGCTCGACTTACAATAGATGAGGAGAAATAAGTTGTTGGTTAAGAAATATCCTGAGCTGTATGACCCACAGTGCTGTTATTACAGGGACAATGGGCCTTATCCATCATTTCATTCTTCTAATGCTGCGTGTGATCTCCACACGCTGCCGTGCAACGCGTCCTATTGGTGCTACGTGCAGAACTCACCTGTCAATCATCATGTTTGTGTTCTTTTAGTAAATCGGAAAACTGTTAGTGGCTAATTCAGTGTACTTCTAATGGCAAATAAAAGTTTGGTACGTTTGCCAAAACATAAGCAAATATAGGTGAAAATATCAGTGATAAATATAGGTGATAAATATCGGTGATAAATATCGGTGATAAATATCGGTGATAAATATAGGTGATTAATATCGGTGATAAATATAGGTGATAAATATCGGTGATAAATATAGGTGATAAAGGGGTGCCGTTGTGTGGCGTAATTATGTAATTTGATATTTTTGCCACGTAAACTTTTACAAGCTAAAATCGAATCATCCTAAAAGACACTGATGTTTATGTGCTGCAGTGATATGACATTTTTTTTATACCAATTATAATGCAGTAGTTCTTACTGGCTCAAACCCCCACCCCCCATGTATCTTAACCTCAAATTTCATAAATATATAAACTAAGCTGTGAATGCTGATTTTCTTCACCTGTGACCAAAGTCTTCTTTCATTTCTGAGATGAGAAACATGTTATCCGTGCTTCCATCTTTTCATCTCTGGATTACTGTTTCACTCGTCACTCCTCTGCCAAATACCGCTGCCAAATGTTAAATGGCTTTTCTTGGCTTACAGTGAAGACATGCTTTGATACTTTCAATTTTGGCTTACCACTCCAGCTTTAATACGGTGTGGTCTTTAGATGCTGCCATTCCTCTTAATGACCACTTCAGGGCAGACAGTCTAACAGGGAATGTGGGAGTGAATGAATAAACCAATGAATGAATAAATGAGAATTAGCTTTAATTACTCCTGTGCATCTTAGAGAACAAATCACACATGCCTCCTGAAAACCAGTTTAGTGGATCCCATATTCCAGTTAAATTGGCAGTAATGAGGTCTGAAAAATGCAAGATTTATTTAAAATTTCTCAATGAAATTAGGCGACTCTTTGATTTTACCCAAAGGCCAGTGTGCACATCTAGTCTTTTCCTCATTATTCACATGCCTGTTCATTACTTCATTACTTTGACCCTCGTGCCAAATTCATTTAAGTTCCCTTCAAGGCCTCGCTGAACCTTATGGGTCCCGCGTTTGTAAATAGGGAACACTTGTTCATATTCACTATTACCTCTAGCTCAGAAGTGGATGTCTGGAATACATCATCTGAAACTATCAATCTATATCTCAGAGGTTTTAGTTGTTCCTGAGCCCAAGCTCTAATGCCCCAGAGGTATCGACAATCGAGGTATCCACATAGAAGCTGCTCTGATGTACTGTATATCTCTGAATGTTTTATGGTTTGGCTGAATGTCTGTGGATTTTTCTTATTTGTGCTCACATGTGTGAAAGAGTTTTGGGTTCAGAGGTTAAGTAGAAGCTGTGGCTTAGAGATGGTTGTCATGTGACTGGTGTCGATCTCAACTGTTGGCAAAGTTTTCAGCAGAAGCCTGGAATTAGTTTCTCAGTCCTGATCAAAACTGTAGGGTAAGAAACAGCTAAGATATATTCAATAAGAAAGGAAAATAGGTTGGGGGATCTGTGTTTTTGTTGTTCACGCAATGTGAAGAGTATTTGCTTTATTTATGATTTAGCATGAGATGGTCAAAACCATGCAGCTTTCCCACAAATTTGATTTAGTTTTCTCTTTCCATGAGGCCTTGTTCTTGTCCCTGTTCTCCCATAATTCGATCCCTGTCTCTGAAGGTGTAGCACACTGCACAACACTGTAATTTGAGTCATACACAACATGACAGTTTCAGGTCTCTGTAACTTGATTTAGCTCTGTATCAACAGGCGTAGAAAAACAGCCCTCTGCCTCACTGTGAGGCTTTTCCCTCAAAGAGAAGCAGTGGATGTGGAATCATTTTCCATTGCAGGTTTGGGATAAAGGATTCTGATTAATATAGAACGAACCCAAAAAGTGCTTATGCATATAATTAACTGCTGGCTTTAGGGCTGGGTATTACAATTATTACAATTACAATTATTCTTTAGTGCTTGTAATCTTTGAGCCTGACCCTGGCTCCTGAAACCTGATCCTGAACGGGGTTCTAAGTTGGTAAGAACCTATACTGTATATTCATATTCTGGGGGTCTGCTGGCATGTGTCTGCATTAGTTACAGTTGGAAAACAGTAGTTTCTTTGTTTAATACTGGTCTTTTGTACAAATCCTCAGTCCAACCTCTGTTTGAAACAGGCTGTTTTAGCTTGCATCTTTTTAAGGCCTCTTCCAATGAGCCCTCTTCATTCTGATTGGTTAGCTTTCTGAAAGTTGCCTCGTGGTAGACCTGCAGGCAGTATTTATACATAAATTCACCTGATGTTGTGGAACTTTGGTGATGCATAAAATATACAGATCGCTAGATCTACGATATCAACAGTATATAAAGGACAGAAAATCCCCAAAAGCACAATGTCCCTTTTGAGGTCAGTTCATCTGTTACTGCTGAGGAGACTGGAACAAGAGATCAGAAGAACAACAAAAAAAATCAAACCAATCAACTGTTTTACCAACCTACCAACCTACCGAACCAACCAAACCAACCTACCAACAAACCAAACCAACCAACCAACCAACCCATCGACCCATCGACCGTCTTGCCAACCTACCAACCAACCAACCATCCAACTATCTAATCAACCTACCAACCAACCAACCATCTAACTACCCAATCAACCTACCAACCAACCAAGTTAACAGAAAATGAAATGGAGTGACAGTAATAATTATTTTACTGCAAAGCCTCCACAGTCCTGTACTCAGCAGAGAGATTTTCATGATGATGATCATGAATTTTCTGGACTGCAGATCTGACTTGTGCCGGGAACTTTGTACGTTCAGTCTTTGCTGTCTTGCATTAAAACGTATTGGCTTGTTTAGGATCGTTGTCATGCTGCATTATTTAAACACCCTAATGTTGAAAGACCATTTAAAATGCAGTGTGATGCAGTAGATCAGAGACCGTAAAATGCTTTTACTGGATGGCATGATTTCGTAAAAACTAGATATATTTGATGTACTGAGATGAAGAAAATTGTTCATCTTATCTGTACAGGATCTGAGGTCTTTTAAAACCTGTCGACAAAAATAATAAAAAGTGTTGGCTGAATTTGCTTACTCGGGAGGTGAACAGCCATATTGACTGAAAGGTCCAACACATCATTTATTTACACTGCCCTCATGAATATGACGGGATTTGATGCCTCAAGCAAAACAAACAGTTGCCTTTTTCCCAATAATTGGGACATTTGTGTTTGTGGAAACTTTGTTATGTCACCATGGAAAAGCGGCCAGTAATTATATCTTGCAAATTTATGCCCAAGTATTTTCCCAGATCGTAGCAGGAAAGAGTTGAGAATCAGTAGGGGGATATGGAACTGGATATGTCCACAGTACTGTGCAAAGGTTTTAAGTTTGTTTAGATTCTTATTCCCCAGGCAATACAAGCAGGGAGGACTGATCGTCCCTAACATCAATACGCAAACATCCAACCAGTCATGAAAACAACAAGTTGTCGTGCAACAGATGGTCTGACCCCCCACAGAGCTCCGATCTCAGCATCATGGAGTCGGCCTGGATCACATGAAGAGACAGAAGAACTGAGGACGCTTCTCCAGGATGCTGAACGACCTCCCCGCCAAGAAACAGCTGAACCGAGGACACATGAAAGGCAACAGCAGCTCTCACCAAATATTCATCTCGTTTAAAATGTTTCTCTTTACTGCACTTTGTATAACGTTTATGGATAAACAACAACACAAATCGATGAAATTGTTTTTAAAAGCCTCCTCATTAGGAACAATATTTTTACAGGAAACTTTACCTGGTGACTAAATCTGTGTCTTTGTGTTGATTTTGTTTGGCTCCTCCAGACTGTTGCTCACGCTTCAGTTTTCTTCACTGTGGGTATATTTAGGAAACCTTGTTTGTGTTCACATTTGCTCAGCCGGGCGGACCAATAAATACAACCCGGTTTCACAGCAAAGTGTGACATGGACACGCCGGTCCAATACAGCGAAACGTGACATGGACACACCGGTCCAATACAGCAAAACGTGACATGGCCACACTTTAGGCTGTTTAGGCGTGAAAGTTACATGTTTTCCTGTACTTGATGGAAATTAAACCTATTGCATGCTTAGAGCCATGCAATTTGAAGGGAAATGAAACTTCTATTAAAGACACCTGGTTGGGGTATAGGGAAAATATAAAAACATGCTTGGAGTTTAGAAACGAAAAACAGCTCATGAAAAACGTTGTTTCCTCCTGGACTCAAACCTCATCGTCCCCCATGGCTGTCTGGAATATGACTAAACATCACATGACATTGACGTTTTGCTGTAGTGGACCAGCGTGTCTATTTCACGCTTTGCCGTGATACTCTGTTGATTAGTGACCAGCGTCAGTGGGTATGAGTGCAATGATGCTGCCATTCTATAATTTTACAATCCTGATCTGTCAAAGGCTTTAAACCCACAGATCTTGATATATCTGCGGGTGAACGTGTAAACTCTGATCATCACAGTGAGTCAACCTCAGATCCTTTTGTTTTTACGATCCACAATAGTAAAGTAAAGTACAGAACTAATACAAAACAGTTGTACACCATAATATCAGTTAATCACTGGTTCAACTGTTTCAAGCTTTCTGTTAGCAACATTGTGCTTTGAATACATGTTTCTTAAAGAAACATTAAAACAAAACAATTTGTTGTTTTTCCTTAAAAAAATCTAAATGAGCATAACATGTTCCATGTTTTTCACATGTTGCTTGGTATTCATCAGGAAAGCAGCCTCGCCAAACAATTCTACAAACTGTAAGTTATAGAAATGAGATAAATTCAATGCTAAAGCAGTAAATACTCGTCATAACAATTTCTGAATACACAAAACATGTTCAGTAATGTCCTAGTGCCTGTGAAACATTTAAACTAGACAAACAAACAAAAGGCCTCGGTGTTCTCACTCAGTGGTCATAAGGTAGCGTAAACCTGATCGATTGTCGACACGATATATTTTGTCGGGATGCAATATAGCATGAATAAATAAAGTGGTGGTGTGCGGTTGAGATGTGTTAGCAGCTGTCGAGCAGAACACCATCCATCAAACCAGCCAACGACGTTCAGGGTCACCGACCCATCTGCTTTCATTATGGTGCTGCGGTGAGTCACTGCGTGATGCCGTCCGGGTCATATCAGCACTGTCAGCGCCGAGACCGGTCAGCTGACACAATCCACGTGTCCCGACACACACACACACACACACACACACACACACACACACACACACACACACACACCTACCAGCTCTGCCTCAGTATGGCTGTTACAGGGCTCTCATCAAAACTCCCCTGGGGTCGGTAGGACTGGGATGGTACCGTACTCGCCTAATAAAGCTCTAGTCTGGTCTTTGGCTGAAGGCTTCAATAAAGGGACAGTTAGGTTTTAATTTCAGTTTGACAGGTGAAGAAACACGAGCAGTCCGATAATCAGACGGGTCGTAAACAAACCTGCCAGTTAATCAAACGTTGGAGCAACCGGTGAACCAATCAAATTGTTCTCTGCTGACACGTCAGTTTTCAAACCCACTTCCTGCTTCAGCTTTGCCGCTTTCGTGACTTCAGCCCTTCGTATGTTTTCTTCAGAGGTATCTGTGTGATGTCACAGATGTCTCCTGCCAAATGTTTGTCCCGGACAAAACCAACGTTTCCATCCAACGCATGTGCAGACCGTAGAGTCCAGACGAAGTGCAGAGCGGAGGTGGGTCTGTGGAAACATTGACAACAGCCTGGATGGACAGCAGCCGTGTGTGATCTTTAAACTGCAACCTGCTGCTGAATCATGTTTGGATTTTATTTACTTTGTGACTGAATCAGAGTCAAACATGAAGTGCTCAGTTTGAGTTTGACGCGGTTCAAGTGCTAAAGTTCTAATGAGAGATTAAAAACCCTGCAAAAAAAGTACTTTATATAATCTGACTAAACAGTTTTCTTCTCACCTGACTCGTCAGGTGTTTTAAGGTTTATACAGCCTCGGCTCTAATGTGTCGTCCTGTTTTCACTTCTCACTTGGATGAAAACCAAAAGCATCAGGATGCTGTAAATGACGTCATGATGAATCGGCTAAAACTCAGCTCCTCCCACTCTGCACTGATGTTCAGGTGTGTGCAGGTGTGGAAGGAGGCAGATGTCTGTGAGGACCGACTGTCTGAAAGTGTGTGTCACTCCGGTTTGTGTGATTTATCTTGTGGAGATTCCAGAGAGAGTGGAAGGATTGGGATCTGAGGGAGTCAGAGAGACGATGCAGGATGAAGCTGAAGAAGGAAGTCAGCCGTTATTGGACTGTGCACACATTTCACAAACACTTAACACATCCACATACAGTCCTTTAAGTTCCCCCGCTATCTGATTGATATCTGTTTTCTTTTTCAGAAGTTGCACTCTGGTTTATATCTGATATTTTTACAGTTGAAATTGTCAAATATTACTAGCAGCCACTTCAGGTTCCTTCAAATCCAAATCCAACCTTATACTGTTAGATAGGACTGTTTTTTCTGTTCAGTCTATTGTGGGAGCTCTTTTCCAATGCAGTGCTCTAATTCACTCTTCTGTTGCGTACATCGTCTCAACATTCAAGATTTTCTTTGAATTTTGTGTTTACGATTCCAGACATTCCTGAAATACCATTATTAGACGGTAAAAGCTCAAAATTGACTCTGAACAGTTTTGCAATTCTCTTGTATTCTTTTCTTAGTGTTGATCTCTTTTACCTCCAGTCCAGAGTTATGTTTATGGCATGTTTGAGGTTAATATTGAATACTATGTGTTGATGTTGTTCCCTCCATCCTCCTCATTCAAGCGTTTAGACAAAATGGCGGCCGGCTGTGTACTTGTGTGTGGAGGAGTTTCAAGCTGTCTGCCAGGTGAACATTCAAATTCACATTTTTCCCACTGTTTTTTTTTTTTTTTTCAATTGTTACAGCTGAATATATAAATATTTACAGACAATCCACCAAAATAAAATTCAAGAAAACAAAATTTCTCTCCATCTTAAATATTGGTACTTGGAATGTGTAAAGTACTTTGAGCTGGATGTCATTGTGATGGATATTATCAAACACAGATAATTAAATGAAGTATGCTTTTCTTTTTATATTGTAGATGAATTTTAATTTTATAACCCCTCATTAATGTGATCAGTGTGAAAATCTCTTGATCTGAAGAACAGCTTGTTATACTCAGCTGACACGAGTTTCCTCCTCTGCTGGGAAAACGGGCTTCGTGTGCTTTGCTGAGGCTTTTTGTTTGCATGTAAATGATCTGACAAATATCTAAAAGCCAAATGAATTGACTTGGCCACGCCGACGACCAGGTGCATCTGCTGCCCTGAAAATGCCATATGCAATCTCTGAGCAGCACAAACAAATGGTCATTGAGTCCAGTTCAGCGGGATTAGGCCCAGCAAATCCACTCTGCAAATTAATTACAGTTTGAGCGAAACAGAGTCCAGAAGGTGCTTTGGTTCTCTGGGAGGGCTTAAAGGCCCTCCATGCTTGAAAGGACCAATCTATATGCTGGCTGGCTTTAAATCTTCTGGCCACACGGGACAGAATATCTGAAATTTAACAAAAATGCGCTGCTTCATTAACACACATGGTTGGAGATCAAACCGAGCCAAGACCTATGAATTCAGTCAAATTTCTGCTGTTTGTTCTGAGTCTTAACAAAAACAAATTGAGAATGTGAGCTCTTAAATGTTGGAGTTTACTGGCTGTTTTCAGACCACAGGAACTATTTAACTTAACTTAGAACCTCTTAAGTTCCTATAACTCTCTTTTGTAGTACGTTTTTTAGCTCCTACCTCTGCCTGGTACTCTCACCCGTTACCATAGGAACTGTGGTGATGTAAGTGTGCAGTGATTGGTTGAACACAGGAGCAACCACCGTGTTTAAAACAGAGTGAACAGTAAGCAGGTAAACTACAGCTTCTATCGAAGCCTTTGAAAACAGCAGAGAGACTTTTGACTGCTCCGGGCTACGCAGCGGTGTGATGTTGTTTGAATCTCTGCAGGTTGTTCTGAATTATTCTGGGTTTTTAATTTGAAATAATACAGGAAGTGTTGAGTTTGTATTAACGCTTAATGCTGTAACTGACAGTGCAAATGGTAGAGGATCATAACAAGGCTTCAAGTTGATTTTGTGAATCAGTTAATAAATCTTAAAATGACAAATTGAAACCGTTCCACTTGTTTTTATTGGTTGTCCTGAATGACTGAAAACCTGATTTCCTCCCTTGGAAAGTGTTCCGGCAGCAACTACACCGACACGTCATTTCACAGTTACGATTGTCAGCGCGAATGCAAACTGTAAAAGACCTGAGAACCTTTTTCTTTCAGGATGAAACTCTCTGGTTAATTCCTCTCCAGAACATCCTCAGAACCCGTCCAGTGCAGCTCGTCTCAGGAGGAGACCAAGACTCACCTCGTTGGGTGAAAGGAAATGTTTTTTGTGTGAGATGACAGATGGTATCGTACTGGAAAGCCATCTATTTCCCAACGTAGATCGATACGCGTAATTGGAGCTGTAATGCGTAATCCTGACAGACTGCCGAGCGAGGAGCTCTCCAAGGCGGTCCGTTTTCCCCAGCGAGCTCCTCAACGGAGAACCTATTGTGTTCTTTAATGATCTTCAACCAAGGCCGTCCCCGCTCCTCTGGGACCGGAGGCTCCTACGTAGTAATGGAGGGAGAGACAGCTTCACTCTCCCTCTAAAGGCTCGTCTCAGGGCTGCTTGTTCATATTTGAAGCAGTCGGAGGGGAGCAGAGGAAATTGCTGCCGACTCGGATCAGATACACGGAGCGCTGCTGTTAGCACTGACGCTATTGATTGAAAGATATCTGTGTACTTTGCGTCCTGAGATTCACAAACATTTTGATGTAACTCCTGAATGTGAACCAACACATTCTCCAACAGACTCTCCCTGGGTTTACTTTTAATGAGAAATCCACCACAAATCAAAGCAAAGTTTGTTTGACTTTTTTCAGTTTATACAGATCATTTGTATCTCCACCAGGGAGGTCATCTTTTCTGTTTGGTTTGTTTGTTTTTTAGCAGGTTTACCAAAAACATACCTGGCCCGATTTTCATGAAACTTGAATGAAGGATGTAACATGAGCCAAAGATGATCCCATTACATCTCAGAGCAGGTCTGAATCAGCGGGTAGATCTGCATATTCTTATACATTTTACAATCCAGTTGATAGCAGTTACATCCAATAGTGCCAATAGAATAACGACTTCACAGGCCTCAGTATTCCTCTGGGAAACAAACTCAATGCTCAAACTTAATACAACCAGCAGTCTTGACGAAGGGAAGAACATCAACCCTGGATGAGGGCCGTGAGACTGTAAAGAGACAGACGGCCAAAACAAAAGCTTTTTTAATAGAACGCCGGCCTACCAACGTGTTTGCCCAATGGGATTTATCCTGCTATCCCCGATGGCCAACATACCGCTGTGGAGCTCTTATGGACAGTCGTTTCACAGGGAGGTTCTTCACAGACATATTACTTGGGATCAAGGTTCTTGGATCCGAAATAATCCTTTTTATTTACGGGTTTTGGATCCTGATACAGTACTGTGCAAAAGGTTTTGTCATTTTAGATATTTGAGATTTGTATCCATCACACAAATCCATCAGGAAGCATCTGATGGTCCCAAACTCATTCTGTAGCAGGACAACGAGCCCAAACATCCAGCCAGAGTCCTAAAGAACTGCATTCAGCCGCAGAAACAAGACGGAGTTGTGCAACAGATGGTCTGGTCCCCACAGAGAGCGGATCCTAACATCATGGACTCAGTTTGGATCAGAGGAAGAGACTCTGAGACAGACTGAATCCACAGGAGAACCGTGGACAGGATGCAGAACAAACTACCTGCCAGTTACCTTCAAACTGTGCGAGTGTTGAGAGGAGAACTGCTGCTGTTTCGAAGGCAAAGCTCACATCAAATATTCATCTGATTAGATTTGTTCTCTTTACTCTTCATTATTAAAATGTGCTTAAAATGCCTAAAACCTTAACACAGCACTGTAGGCTGACCTACAGGTTGATTCCATCCTGCATGTTGGTGCTGCACCATCATTGACCCAAATCATTTTTCATGAGCTTCTTGTATAAAATCTGAAGGTTCTGGTTGAAAAGGTGTTAAGTTTATAAGCTTAAATCATTGTTAGGATGCAGCTGGAGAACGTGTCTCCTGAAACTGATGTGACATGATCATGTCTCACTCACATTATTGGAACTAAAAGAACATTCTTAACGCTGTGTTAAGGAGTGAGGGTGCTTCCTTCACAAATGATCTTTGGTCAAGTACACACACAAACCAGCAAGCTTCATTTTGTCCTGTCAGCACAAAGTGCTTCACAGAGTTCAATCAAATAATATGCACAATGAAGATTTATTCAGTTCAATTCAAATTCAGTTGTATTTAATTATTTGGGGCCCAATTACAACACAAGTCATCATAGGTCGACATTTAATCAACTGAATTCAAGTGATAAACACATGTCAATAATCATTTCTGGACTTGCATGGAATCAATTGCAATTCAATCAATAGAAGTTACTTTGTGTTTTCAGAAAAACACCTTCATTATTTCACATCATTCATACTGCCATAGAAAATGACCCCAACTTTGTACATGTCGCCCACCTGCTCTCTAACAGTATTCATTTTCTTCAGGTTTGGTACCGACCTCATGATAAATCAGTTTCTCCTTGTCCTCCCCCCCGTAGTGAAGCCCCTCCCCCTGTCTCCACTGGAAGCTCAGTCATCCACACCAGTGGGCGGAGCCGGCGAGCGGCAGGCTTTAGAGCTGCGGGTCCGAGCGGTGGAGGAGGAGAACCGGGCGCTGCGCCGGGAGCTCAGCCGGCCACCCAGGAGCCCGTCTGCACGCCTTCCAGGCAGCGGTCACCGTGGCAACCAAAGCCGGACCCATTCGGAGGAAGGCACCGGTGACAATGAGGGCCAGAAGGCTGCTGCAGTAGGAAACAGCTCCGACTGCGTGCAGCAGCCGGTGGTGGACAAGTGTGAGGTGAGACATGTTTCATGTACATTTGTCATGGGGCTGTTTGTTATATCTTCAAAGTGTTTCCATGGTGACGCACCAATCAAAGCCTTCCTTCTGTAATAACACAGTGTGACCTTGAAGGTCGTTTCCCTGAACCACGGCTCCATTAGCATGTTGGGAGAGCGTATTGAAGGAGCCTTCAGGCTCCTGTGAACGTGATCCTCCAGCAGTGAAGGTGTGTGTTTGCTGCCTGGATGATGGGAGAGCTTTGACACGACCAGGCTGTGATCCACACACTGATAACTCCTCACAGCAGATCAGCACTCAGCTCAGGCCGGTTTCCTGGATGAACGTTCAGCCTATAAGATGCTCCGTTGTCTCGGTACAGATAGAAGATATTTACTCTGTGCTGTGAAAAGGACACATGGATTAAGACCATGTTTGCTAATCTTCACATTTTTCAATAAATACTTTAATCTTGGTCTTGTTTTGGAAGATTACTTTCAGATGAATTCATGCACACAGAAGTAGCCTGACATTTCTGGAGTTTTGAGGCCAATCGAGATATTAGAAATTGTAAAAACTGTGATAATGACATATTGGCCATTGATTTCTATATATAAAACATATAAACTGAACATAGTTTCACGATAAGTGTCCTTACATTTATATTAACATATTGGGACCGAGATACAGTCTATACTGAATAGTAGAGTTATAAATTAAACTTTGCTGGTAATGAACACAAATTTGACTTCAGACTATGAGTGTGGTGACATTTTCATTTTTATATTTTTGAGGCTCATGCCAGACAGATCATATTCTGACATTTACATGAAACATATCCCTGTCATTGATTACTGCATGCTGTTTGCAGACACCTGTGATGTTTCCAAACACAAATCAAAGGGTTAATTTGACCTTTATTTCATGTTCATCTTAAATGAACGTGACTTTGGCTGTTGAACTTGTTCCACATACATGTTGGAAATACTACACTTCAGCATTTCCAAGCTTTCTCCCATTTAAACTAAAAATGTTTCACTCTTTCATCACACAAAGACTAATTTCATTGCACAGTCTGAAATCCCTGTGAGTCCCTTTAGGAAATATTTTGATCGCAATAATTCATCAAAATTCAACCAAACTTGCAATTTTTCAAATTTCCCGCGATTCCTCTGCACTTAAAGTACTCGATAGAAGCTCTGCTGAAGGCAAATAAAACCGGCTTTAAAAACACAAATAACTCCTCATTTACAGTTAGCAAGGCTATCAGAATTAACATCAGGGAAAGGAGATGGAGAATAATACATTGGACCATAAGTCATAGCTTCATACATGATCATTACAGTTATTATAGATGTTTTTTTGTAAACCTTGTCACTTTTATAACACTTTTTGTGAATCTTTAATCCCCCTCAGTTTTAATATTGCTTTAAATTACAACACAAATCATGTCAGGGCACTGAGACCGTACAATATTCCAGAGAATCACTTTCCTGAAGCACAGTTTTGTTCACTCAATACAATTTTGAGGATGTTTTATTTGGAAATAAAACAGCAGGAGAACACTGACGTGTGAAGAGATGTTGGTGACACAACACTGAAAAAGATGTTCGTGAACACGTTTCCCCTCAAAAATCCCTCTGAAGTTTGCCAACACTTGTTCTAAAGTGTGTGTTGTAGTTTAACTAACAGGAGATTATTGATGTGTGAAGTGATTTTGGTGACAGTAGAACTGAAGTGATTGAATATTTTTTTATTTTCAGTGTTGCACCTTGTAGACCTGCAGTCGTCTCAGCTGTTGTGTGACGGTGTTTTCTGTTCAGCCACGACGACCGCTTGTTTCTATGAAAATTAGGTTGTAGCTTCTTGTCGACCTTCCTGCGATTGGAATGAAACATTGTTTGTGTAAGAACAATGTTTAGTTATTAGTTAGTTATTGATTCAGGAAGTTTGAATCTGCCAGTAGTTTCCCAGCTTTCCTGAAGGTGTTTTTCTTTGCGTATTCCTATCAGATGTGTTTGCTGTCACGTTTCTGTGCGACACTCGCATGAAGTTTCAGGACGGGTTATTATCCTGAAAATGTGATCATCTTTTCTTCCTTCATTGTTGACATCTACCTGCAGCTTTTTATCAGTCATTATGCTGTCTTCATCAGCTATGTGCTAACTTACTTTATATACTTTACTCTGAGGCGTGTGAATCATCTCGGATATAAAACATTCTTATTGGACACGTTTTTCAGCATTACTCTAAAACAGGATGTTCCTGATTTCAGGAATATTCCACAGGTGACAGAAGGAAGTCCTCAGAATTGTTTTATATGTCAGTTAATGGGACAAAAATATCTCCAAGTTCTTCAGTCATACTTGAGTTCAAGGCAATGATGTCCAGTGACTCTATGGTTCACGTGTTTGTGAGGTGTTCAGGGCCAATTACAATACGTTCTGTCTGAATTTAGAAGTAAGAAATTCCACATCGTCCAGGTCTTTAAAACTTGTTTGAATTTGGACTGAATTTTTTCATCTGTTGCTCCAACATACAGAACTCATGATTAACTTTTGTTTGCATGGGAGACTCATCGTTGGTATGATCAAGTTGAAATTGACCTGATCCATATCATTTAAACCAGCTTAGTACAGTTCCTTGAATCGGGTGACATGTTCCCGTTTCCTGATTAAAATGTTGTATTAAAAGCAGAACAAACATCTTGTAGGAGAACCGTCGACTGTCTGAAGCACCGAAGAGATCTTTGGAAACTTTCACCTCTTCTGTTTCTGATGTTCTCTAAATCCTGACTGAAAATCATCAAACCAACCATCCCTCTGCAAATGGTCAGATCATTCATTTGTGAAAGCTTTTTCAAGTCTCTTAGAAATCAAGTGCAGGTTGAATTTGGGGCCATGGTTGTGTAAAACACCTGGATCAGGTGTAAGCTCTTTAAGTGGAGGTTTAATTACAACAACCTTAAAAGCCTGCAGTATGCAGCCTGTTAATAAACACACTGATCACAGCTAATGTGGAAATGTTAATTCAAGTTCCTCTCTGGGCATTCATTAAATCCCTAAAACCTCCCCTGTGTTCATACAAACTACATATTTTAATGCCATAAAGAGGCTGAGAGGAAACTGTGAACCTTCGCTTTCCTTCGCTGTGCGTCAGTCTGTGAATATGCAAATAACCCCGGCCTTTAACTCCACCCACCAATCGGCTGCTCCCATTTAGAAAACACCACATGGACAAGTTAACAATGTTAAAAACTGGATTTTCTTCTTCCTAAAACACATGTTGATGGTTTAGTTGAAGTCAGCTCAGACAGATCTGGAGAGAAGAAGCCTCCATATAAATCCGGTTCTGCAGACGGTTCTCCAGCTGCTGCAGCTGATAGTACGACGGTTGATCAATAAGTTCTGAGACTACTGCTCACAAAAACGTGTGCAACTCAGGAACTGATGATGATCAAGAGATGAAACTTGTAGCAGTTACTCATCAGGGTTTTATCTTCCGGCTGCTCCGTGCACGTCACGCTACTGCTCTCCGTGTGCGAGCAGTAGTCTCAGAACTTATTGATCCGCCCTCGTACATCTGTAACAGGTGTATTGTTTTTGTTTTCCCTAAAAGTTACCATTTATTTGTAAAGAAGGTCATTTTATAGCCTGGCTAGAGTGCTGCAAAGAAACCGACTGGTCTGGTATTTGTTTATTAAAAATGATCATTTGTATGAGGTTCTTCTGGAGGGACTGGGATGAACTGTGACACCAACAGTTACAAAAGTTACCTGGAGATGTGAGATTAAATGTTGAACTTCTTGCATCAAATGGTTTGAGCTGAATTTGCTGAGTCAGCCAGTCCTCGACAAACTGGTGTGAAATCAATGCCACTGATGTTTTTTGTGGCTTTATTTACATTTAAATGATCTTTTTGAATCTCGTACCAGACACGTTTTCTCTGAAGACCTTGTAGATCTTGGTATGATGATGATGATGATGATGATGATGATGATGATGATGATGATGACACCACACACTTGGATAGCGAAGAAAACATCAGACCACTATAATGCGTGAGGTTTAAATTAGTAACGTTGCACCTGTCACTCCTTGAGGAGTTTTAAATATTTGGCTCCTAAACTGGAGCACCTGATTCTAATTTTATGGATTTCAAGGTGTATTAATAGGGATGTCTTTATTTTTACTTGTGACTGGTCTGGGGTTTTTTTTGTATTTATTTCAACAACAACATTACTACAAACAGTCCATTTTCTGTGTCATTTGCTGGAGAACATCACCTTTATCTGTACGGACTGTTTTAAGGAGGATCAAGTGTTTACTTCTTCAAATATGTAAAAAAAAAAGTCAAATTTCCTCATATTCTTTATTCCCTATTGTACTTTTTTTTTTCCACATTAGTATAGATACATAGATTAGGTAAATTAACAGAAGTGTATATTATTTATTTTACTAAAAATTGACCTGGAGGGAGGCTTTGCATTGGCAGGGAAAGATCACGTCATTTCATTTTTGATTTATTTTCACGCCCTCGTGAGTGCAGCAGTAATAACCGGAGCTTCAGAGCTCCGTCACACAGACACACCTCGTGCTTCCTCTCTGGCAACGCTGTGATTTGTGTGCAGCACTCTGAGAAAAGGATCTGCCCTCAGATGGTTTCTTATCACCATCTTCTACTTTCCTCCCTCATCAGCTGTCAGTCACACGCAGCTCTGCGCTGCAGCCGGGCGCTGTGGAGCAGCGGAGCTCCTTCAGGGTCAGGAGGGGGGAATCTTCTCAGGGCGGTCCAACTGTAGCCCCCCTCCAGCAGCGCTTCGACGTGACCCCTGCTCGTTCGGAGGGTTAGCCCAGCTGCCCCGAGCCCTGCGGGGAGATTCGCCTCCACGCTCTGTGAGGGAGAGAGAAAATGCCCGTGGGGGTTTGACAAAATGAGTTGGCATCGGGGAGATATATTTGGAGCTATAATTGGAGTCATAACCCAGAGCTGTGAGGGAAAAGTTCAACATAACGTTCTCATATTGTCCTCCAACCACCACTTTAAGCTAGCAGTCATGCATGGAGAAATATTTGACTGAGAAGGGAGACAGTCCAGTTTTCTGTCCAGAACCGGCATGCAACGCTGCAAGACACATGTTGTAGAGGATGGAGAGGAATGAGCAGAAGTAGGAACAGCAAAATACAGCAGTCAGAGGTGGAGGTTTGGTTACAGAAGTGTGATGAACCTGTCGTTCCTTTGATAGGATAAACAATGTTTTGTAAAAATGTTTGATCCAAAATATTTGAATGGTTTCCTATGCAAACGATGAAATGAACGTAGCTCTTAATAATCAGTACTTGTATACGTTTCCATCTTCACTACATCGAGCACTGTCCTTTTCTAGAAAGTCCCTCTTTTGTTGTCTTTTTAAAATCATATGTAAATTAAAATTAATGAAATGATTGATTCTGATAAATGATTGACATGATGCCCTCAACAGAACTTGTTGTCCTAACTCTCCTCTATAAAGGATGATTGTTTTGATCAATAATGTTTGATTTTGCGTCCGATTTTCTCAAAAATGTTGATGTAGAGTTTTAAGTGAAGTAAAATTGAGGGAATTAGAAAAACATTACAAGTGAAGAATTGTTTTTGTTATTTTTAAGCACTACCTGATAAACAATATGTAATCACTTCCTGTGATAATAATCCTGCTTCATATCACGGAACTATTTTAGTTCTAATATTTTTTTATGTATTTATTGAACTTAGAGAACCGTGGAGATAAAAGCTCCTCAAAGGTCCTAAAAGCTGCGTATGTTTCCAGAACAGACCGTCTGTGACTGGAATATAGAAACAAGGACTACATCAGCTGTCAAAATAAGAGCTTTAGATGCTGTTTAATTCATGTTCATTCAACACATAGACCTGCTGGATGAAACAAACAAAGAGACGTCTCTGACAACTGGACGTGTGGAGAAAACTCATTTAACATCCAGTAATATGGAATCACTTCCTTTGATCACAAACATTTAATCACATCATTTTAATGTGAAGGACACATTTCACTTCCTGTTTCTCCTCTTGTTCCTGTTCCTCTGGTGAACAGAGTTTTATTTGGAGATGAAAACAGGAGCAGAGACTTTCTGATTAAATGAGGAGTTATTTTTATTAATAAAGATGCTTTACTTTTTTTTAAAGACTTACTTTATGCCGTTAACACTTTCAGCACAGCTTCTGTTGACGACCTTTTTTGTGGAAAAATCAAGGCATTTTTTTTAAAGATTACAAGATCCTGCAAATATTGTGGAGTTTGTTTGAATTTGTGTTCATTATTGTAATCGCAAGATCGTGATTTCCTGCAGGGACTGAATTACATCTTTAACTTTGTACATTACACAGTGCAGGAACGGTTCTGTAGTTCAATGAGCAGTTAGGTTCATTTCCACGGCAGTAAGCAGTTCAGACAAGGCAATGAAAAAATAAACAGCATTTTCCTTTAAAACTAGTTGATATGTATCACAATAAATCATATCCCAGGGGAGGTTTTATTCTCTTATTTATGTTAATCAACAATAAGCCAGGCAGAAGTGGACTGTTGAATAAAATATTTGGACATCACAGTGGTTCTGCATCGCAGCGTTTCATGCTTCGGGTAAACAACAGAGAGTGTGGCTGTGAGGAAACAGACCAGAAGCAGATGACTTAAAATTACTGATCAGAATTCTTCTGGTGCTACTTTGATGTCAGGTAATGAATGTTTCGCTCCATGAAGTGCTGAAAATAACAGTACATTGTGCTTTATAGCAGCAAATTACATATATTTTTTTCTCATTTTTCCTCAACTTCTCTAAATATTATTCCACCCTTTGCTGTGTGACTAAATGTCTGCAGCTCTTTTGAGTCTAACCCTTCACTCCTCTGTTCTCTCCTCAGACCATCCACGTGGCCATCGTATGTGCAGGTTACAACGCCAGCCGAGACGTGGTGACACTGGTGAAATCGGTCCTTTTCCACAGGTACACAAACATTGTTTATCCTTCTTACTCTTCTCACACTAAGCCTGTCTCCAGGCCGAGATATAGTTGCTTTAAACTACGCGTTGGCGTGTGCATGATGGCTGTTTGGAGCGTCGGTTGCAAGAAAGTCAATACCGTTGTGTCTGTGGATAACAGGAAATACTGAAAATACGAAGTATGGACAGTGCCGACGGCGTCTTTTGTCCCCTGGTCATCTCAGAATCAGCAAAGTAATGATCCCTTCGATTCTCGCCATGTTTATTGGATGTTCGAAGGGTGTCATTGTTTCACTGGTGCGCCCTCTAGTGGAGTCGTCCAGTAACACACAGAGTACAGAGGGAACTCTGTGAAGATAACTCTCACGACGGTTGTAAACAAGAACGCGTGGTTCTAAAGCAAGTAGATCTCCGGCCTTCGAATAACAGACTCATTTATCTTGAGGCATTATGAGGAAATGTTGTTTATCACCAATAATATTATCAGTAAAATGAATCAGTGAAATCCTGACTGAAAACGTACAGTACCTCGTTATCTTTTTGCAAAACCGTCTGATCCCCCATCCTCCCTTAATCCCCACAGCAGCGTCTATAAACACTCAACACAACTTACTGAATCTTCACCCAAATGTAGCCTGTTTACCCTCCATCCACCCTGAGAACCTCCTTGCAGCGCCACCACGTCTGATGAGTGAAGCTCTTCATTTACTGAACAAAAATGTTTCCTGTGAACATAATCAAGCCGGGGATAATATTTACCAACACAACTTGATCTGGAAAACGGTTCACATCAACATCATTTCTAGAAAACATCATTTCTAGTCTTTGTCTGTCAGCTCCTCGTTCATTTTGTTAGTTCAGTGTTTCGTGCATCACACAACATTTGAATGCAGACTGAATATCTGCAGATGTTTCAGGTTTCAGTAAAACAACAGAACGATTTCCGTGTTGTGTTTTTAATAACAATCACATCAACAGAAGTATTTGACAGAAGAGGATCGTCTCGTTATCCAGAGGAGCTGGAGCCGCTGACGAAGCCGGTTCACTGTGATCCCGCTGATTTCCCACTGATCTCACATACAAACTCTTAAACTGTTAAACAGTGGAAACATGAGTTGGTGTTTGGCGTGTGCCATCAGTCTGAACATGAATAATGAATCTTATGTTATGTTATGGTGATGGAGGATCCATTAGTGTGAATTCAGCTGCAGCTACTAACAGCTCTACCTGTTAATTAGCTCCAGAGCTGCAGTTTAGATCTGATGTTAATGATAAATATAAATTTAGCTTTAACTGCTGCTGCAATACTCACTGTCAGAATATTCCATTTATCATTTGATATGATCAGAGAGCCAAGCCCCTCTTTATTGCTCTATTGCATCTGAATTAAAGTACATCCGTTTGTCTGATGGTCACAATTCATTCAAACCAGGACACACACATATATTGTGTTTACTGCTTGGAACAGCTGAGCTTATTCTCTTTAATGACATCATTTCTTCAGCTGTTCTCTCTGTCAGTATAGGAACATGAGTTCACTACAAGTACCAGGACGAAGCACTCAGAACGTTCCAACATAGAAGAAGTGTGAAACTCTGGACACTTTCCACCCTAAACGGTCGCCATCTTGCCTCCGTAGAGGAAGGGGCGGGACCACCAACGTAAAGGATTTTCAAATTAAAGCGTGTGAGGAAGCTGCAGCTGTTCCTGAAAACAAAGTGTTTGTTCTCCACTGCTGCTGCTGGACAGAAGAATCAGTGTGTTTATTGAGTGTTAAACAGAGGACACAAAAACACACTGAATTCTGGGTAAAATAATTAAAGCTGCAGATATTTTGGAGGGTGATGTGTTCACATGATGAGGTCATTTCCTGTCAGTCCAGAACAGCAGTGAGATTAGAAACAACACGACTCTGTCTAAACTCCTGCACGACACAGTAAGAGTCCTGACATGTTAGAGACTATTTATTAGTGTACCGATGGAAGTCTGTCATCTGGAACACAGCAGTTGTCTTTAGCATGAACGGCTGATTAAAACCTACATCTGTGATTACGGTGCAGCATGACTTTAACTGGAACACTTGTTCCAGAAATACATGTAGCCCCCAAACCCTTCCCCCACCCCCCGCATAATATACAGTGCCCTTATAAAAGTATGTAAACAGGAAAGTGTCTCTGTGTTGTTAACGTAGAGGAAGTAGGGAGTGGAAAATGAAGCCCAGACAGTGAGCTTCAAACTGTTAATGGAAGTCTTAAACTTCTAAACCTCACCATCCCTGTTCGGACCAGAAGAGCCTCGTTAATAATCGTGCAGAGAGTACACATACCCCCCCCCCCCTCCCTCCCGCCCCCACCCCAACATCCATCGGCTGACAGTGATGATGTGGACAGATCGGACTTCTCTGTTGGACGGACCACCAGCAGCAGAGCTAATGGTCTCACCCCTGCAGGCCCTGTTTAATCAGAGGGGATATTTCAATGTTGACTCACTGTTGTTCTGCCACTGAGTGACAAACATGTGAGCGGACAGATGCCTGAGAGGTCAGCCTGCTGGCCTGTCATCTGATAGCGTGGGCCGTCCTGCTGCAGGACTGGCAAAGCGGACCGGGACGTCAGTGGTCCAACACAGTCTGACATGCGGCTGTATTTCTGCCCTGTGTTGTTCACCTGTAATGGAATATTGAACTTGCTATAAATCCCTGTAAAGCAAGATTGAGCAGACGTGCCGGTTCCCTCCGTGTAGTTAGTCTGCTGTTGTGTCATTTCATTTCAGTCGTGTGCTGTTTAGCCTCCTCTGTAAATCACATCTGTGCCGGACTGAGTTCATGTCGCGCCTCAGTGATGGAGAGCTCTGTGGAGTGGCTCTCACTGGAAGACGGATGCGGTCCCACCTGAGAGACGGCCTCCGTGTGCTGTGTTCAGTCAGACAGCGGCGCTCCTCATCACTCCGATGTGTCCAGCAGCATCTGTCCACTGTACGCCCGCAGCAGAGACACGACGGCATCAGTCATCCGTCTAAAAGCTCTAAATGACCTCTGAAAATGTGCTCCAGACAAGGAGCTCCCCGTGTGAATGATAACTGTTGTTATCATAGTAGCGTGATGCTTTTACAGGACTACGGTGTTAAAGTTCACCTCCCGTCTCCTTCCAACAGTCAGCAATGGTTTCTTTTAACTACAACCACCATCTTTTCCACTTTCCAATGTGGCACCAGATCCAAAACTGTCATGGATCAGTGGAGGGTGATGACAAACTACTTACTGGATATAAAACTACAGACTGGATATAAAATCACAGACTGGATATTAAAGTGTTCGTAACTTCCAGGTCTGAAAAATGGTTCCGATGCAATACCAGCGAGTGCCACTAGAGGTCGGCTCCAAAAAGCCTCCGGCTCCATAGACTCCCATTCAACTTCTCTCATCAAATCCAAAGTGAATAAAATGTGTCCATCAGTTATCTCGGTGTTGTTAGCTAAAGTCACTCCTTCTTATTAGTTTTCTGGAGGTCCATCTGAAAATAATCCCTCATTCATTAGAAAAGAAGATTCAACAAGACCTGTTTTTGGGGGCGTGTCTGTTTGATTAACAGGTTTCCAACCACATCAGTCAGATCCACCGCTGGCTCCTCCCCCAGCTGGTCTAAATATGGGCACTTCCTGTTCCAAACCGCTCCGAACTAGCAAGATGGCGCGGACCAAATTCCAAATGCCTTCATAACATTCACAAACCAACGGGCGACCTCACTGCTGGTTGATGCTTGCAAACAACCAACTTTGTTGTATTAAGACTTGCATAAGTCTAAATGAGCCCCAAAAATACAATGTTTCATGACTGCACGGAAACACAAAGTTATGATTGACAGCCTTCAGCTCAATAAATCATTAAAGAAATGGGAGGTTTTCTTCATCCTCACTACAATGTCAAAAATTAAAAAAGATTGTTATTTTCTTCATAAAAAAAAAAAAAAACAACGCCAAACGTATTTGTTTTTTTTATTTTACCACTGAAGGTTTCGGAGAAAAAACCTGCTTCACACAAGAGGAGCAACACTGCAGTCCATCCTATGTAGATACTGACCTCATTAAGACAATATCAGTCATCATCAGTGTTTCTGCTTCCTACATCCATTCATTCATTCAGTCATGGTGGGCTGACTCAAGTCTTGCTCCTGCAGTCCTTTCTAGTAATAGTTCCTTTATATATGAGATAGATGTCACTCATTCTGTCTGTGAAATGAGATTAATGACCGACACTATTAAAAATTGACTCAGCAGTTTTTTTCTTAAACTAAATTTAGACATTTTTGATACTATTCTGGCAGTCAGCTTTAAAAAGTGAAAGGAAGAAGTTGATTTTTGTTGACAGCCGGAGGGATTATGTTCATGTGTCCATCGTGTTCTCGTGAGAACATCTCAGCAACACCGCCAGGGAATTTCTTAAAACTTGGTAGAAATGCTCACTTGGACTTAAAGATGAACTGATTCGATTTTGGGGGTCAAAGGTCACCGTGACCTCACAAAACACAAATGTGGCCACAACTCACATATAAATTATGACATCATTTCACACTGTCTAATAGACTCAAATAGTTATGTGCAAAAATTCAGAAGCATCCCGAAGTCGTTACAGTAGGACCCTTAACTGGTGTTCAGGATGGGCAGGTACTGAAGGGGCTTCCTGGAACAGGCCAAGGGGCCACAGGCTCTGTTTGACTGCCTGTACATATCTTTTATTAAAGCATCTATAAAGAGACATTAAATGACCACTTAAAGGCCCCAAACAACTACAAAAATACAGAGAACGAGCACTGTGAGACCCCAAATGGCTAAAAAGAGGTATAAAGGAGATGTTGTATATGTTGGAGGGATTAGAGGTCGTTTCCATGTCTGTGATCAGGGGCTCATTGTTTCGTCATCAGTCCCACGTAGAGGAAGGCAAATGAAGCATCAGGTGTAACCGCTGCTGCTCACGCCTGATCAGCACCGTCGGTGAATCTGAAACTGTCCTCTCCACTTTCAGATCCCACAGAAGGATCATGTATATGAAGCTCAGTCTGTCCACTCCGACAGTGTTCAGTGGAATCAGGAAACAGCGTTGCAGCGTGTAGATGAGCTGATTCGATTATCGTGGCACAGTTCTGATAATCAGGACGTTCTTGTTTTTGCTTCCTCGTTGGCATCATCCCATCGTGCTGTTTGTCCAGAGGGTGTGAAGACCCTTTCTATTCTCGCTGCTGTGGCTGACAGCTCTTCCGATCTTCTGAGTTCTGATGCTTCTTGACAGCTCGCAGCCTCTGGTACTTATTGAGCAAGTGCAGCTGACACATTCATTCCCAGAGTCATTCAGCACCAGACGACCCGGGGAGCCCACATCCTCAGCTCAGTGTCACTTTCTCTTGACCTGATTCAGAGTTCCTAAATACCTATTTTACCCCGCAACTCCCCTCCCCCCTCACACACACACACACACACACACACACACACACACACACACACACACACACACACACACCCCACCCCACTCCCCTATTCTGTGTGAGCTGACGTATGACACAAACTGTACCATCTTCTCTGGATGACGCTTCAGTCCTTCTATCAGATGAATCATTTCCTCGTGCGTTTGCCTCTTCCAGCCTCAGGGCTCACCACACACTCAAACCCACATATATAATACAACCCTAACTCCAAAAAAGTTGGGACACTGAGTAAAATGTAAATGAAAACACAATGCAAGTAATTTACTGATAAAATAAACCCATATTTAATTGAAAAAAAGACAACATATCAAATGTTGAAATGGAGAGATTGTATTGTTTTAGGAAAAATTTATTTTTGAATTTGATGGCAGTAACACATTTAAAAAAAGTTGAGACGGGCAACAAAGACTGAATTGTTGTATAATGCACACAAAAAAACACCTCGTTGAACATCTCTCAACTCATTAACTTACCATGGCAACAGATCAGTAACATGATTGGGTATAAATAAACAGATGATTTCAGAGAGGCAGAGTCTCTCAGCAGTGAAGATGGGGAGAGGTTCACCACTCTGAAAGACTGTTTGGGAAAATAGTTCAACAATCTAAGAATAATGTTCCTCAACGTAAAACTACAAAGAATTAGCGGATTTCATCGTCTACGGTTCATAATATCATTAAAAGATTCAGAGAATTTGGAGAAATCTCTGAACACAAGGGACAAGGCTGGAAACCAATATTGGATGGTGGTGATCTTCGGGCCCTCAGGCAGCACTGCATTAAAAACACACTGTTCTGGAGTGGAAATCACTGCATGGGCTCAGGAACACTTGTGAAAACCATCGTCTGTGAACACAGTTCATCGCTGCGTCCACAAATGCAGGTTAAAACTCCAAAGAAGAAACCAGATAGAAACTCGACTAAACCTCAACTGTTGCATGTTATTGACTCCTTCTCCCTCCACACATACAGTATAACACTTCTTTCATGTTGCCCCACCAGTGCACTAAACCACTAAATGAGTCTGACCCCAAGCTTTTATTTCAAAGGTCAAATAATTTAAGAAGTATTCTGCTATTAAGACAACTAGACAATGAAATATGGTTCATATAAAAGGGGTATAGCCTGAGTCACGCATATCAGTCATCCTTTATACAACCCTGTAATACAAAGTGCAAGATGAGTAGTCATCAGGCAGATCATTGGCTCTAGTAGCTTTCTTGAATGAGGGAACACCTCTGAAAAAAGGCTGGTTAGATAAAGTAGGTGAAAGTATGTGAAACACATCATGAGGCCCAATGAAAATAGAAAAATGGTTCCCTACAGGCCACTGGTCATGAAAATTTGCACATTTGGACATTTCTCAGGTGTGTACTTTTAGTTTCCACAATAGATCTGGGAGGTTCAGGTGTCCACTTGTTATTTGTCTGCTCTCTGTGCTCACATATACTTTATTTGAATACAGCCAAACAAAGCTGTTAGTTTTTGTTTCTGTTGTCAGACAATAGGATGAGTATGAACGCGTGCCTGAAACGTGACCCGTTAATATCAAATGTTGAGTAGCGTTCACTTCCAAACTGCTGCTCAGCACTGCACAAAATCTTATTTCATAACTGTGACGTCAACGGATAAAATCCCCGTCGTTGTACTTGCGTGTGAAATGATCCCACAGAAAGAACGTTACAGACAACAGAGCGTCTTTCTTATCTGTTCTCTCAGTGCACAGCCTCTCTGCCAGTCAGCGCAGACACAGAGAGAAGTGGCTCTCTGGCTGTCGACTCTCGTCTGTGGACAGAAGCTGATGTTGGTTTTAAAAGTCGCTAGTTTCTCATTCAGTGCTTATTGGAAAATAAAGTCGCTGAACGGGTCTGAAAAGTCCCTGAATGTAGGAAAAGGTTGCTCAGTTGGGAACACTGCAACACATGACGTCTACATGAGGAGGCGGTTCATCATCTCATCACATCACTTGGCTGTGAAAGCTTATGTTCTTTAAAAGGAAGCTGTCGACGGGTAGTTCACTTTTATTCATACATATATATATATATGTAGATATATATATATATATATATATATATATATACATATATATATATATATATATATTACCCATATATCCATATTAATATCAGGACACTTTATATAGTGAGGTCAAGGCCTAAGAATATTATACTGTGATAAAAAAAAAAGAAGCTAAAGTTCCTAATTCTTGAGTCTTGTTTGAATGTAAGGCCGTTCAAAACATTGAAATCAGCTTCCTAACCTGACGACGATGGGAAATCCTGACGCTCTTTTGCGTCTGTTACGAGTTTCTCTGGAGTCTTTAAGAAGACCCTAAGTTTGAACCTGCTGGTCGACTGTGGTCCTCCCGTGTGAAGTTTTCATGTTCTCATGATGCACCTGTCCATCATTTCTTCGCCCAAAGAAAGCTGGAATAAGCTCGAACCCCCCACAAACCGGTACCGGATCTATCAAATATAGACAGTAGATGGACGAGATTTAGACCTGGGAACACCAAGCTGAAGAAAACACCTCATGGACAGGAGTTTTTAAATCAGTCTGGTGAAAATATATTCCATATAAGGAAGAATGTGTGTTTTATCTGCAGTGCTGGGCAGTTTGATGTTGTTTCTCAGAATGCTTTTTCTTCTCTAGCTAATCCAGACATTGTTTTAACTACCTCACACCGTTTTCCTACTTTCATGAAATGGACAGATTGTCCCTTTTAGTGCCGTTGTACTTTGGAACTCCCCGTGTGCATATGTTGAGGTTTATGTAACATGAAGCAGGATGCTGCTGAGAGAACTCATTCATGTGTGTGTGTCTGCAGGCGGAACCCCCTTCATTTCCATTTCATCACAGACTCCATCGCTCAGCAGATCCTGTCCTCTCTGTTTCATACCTGGATGGTTCCTGCCGTCAGGGTGGATTTCTACGACGCAGACGAGCTGAAGGTGAGGAACACAGACTCCTCTTCCCCTCACTAACTCCCAGCTTCCCTCACAAACACTTCAGTTACTGTAGAGCTTAACGACCTGACAGCTGCCTGGTTTTTTTTTCTTCTTGAGCACTGTAAACTATCTTTAATAGCTGTTGTGTAAACCACCCATTTTTAAGATTCAGTCAGTTTAACAGCCAATGATCCCAGCCCTTCACTGCTCTGGTGTTTCAGTCTGAAGTGTCATGGATCCCCAACAAACATTACTCTGGGATCTACGGGCTGATGAAGCTGGTGCTCACCAAGACGCTGCCGTCGGATCTGCAGAGAGTCATCGTCCTGGACACGGACATCACCTTCGCCACCGACATCGCTGAGCTCTGGGCCGTCTTCCACAAGTTCAAAGGTAAAGAGATGCACCTCCTTCTCATAACATTTGGGCATCAGATTATTCAAGGGTGTTCACAATATTTCATATTGTTTGTGTCCCTATTACATGGAATTCACTTGTGCAGTATACGGTTCAGTCCATAAGTGTTTGGATACTTTAGTTTTGCATCAGTACTGCAGCATCTACAGTCGTAGATGAATTTGTTGGTACCGCTCCATCAAATAATTTGAAACTGACAAAAGTAATCCGCCTCCATCATTTCTTATTCCATCTAAAAATCTGACTTTGCTTTTGATGTTTTATTTGATAAAATATTTTAAATAATAAAATAAATGAAATTGCCGTGGACAACATTGATGTGACCATTACCCTAATATTTAGTTGCACAACTTCAGAGACAAAAAGATGACTGGTGTGTCTCTGTCTCTCAGGGAGACTTCCTGTCTCTCAGAGATACTTCCTGTCTCTCAGGGAGACTTCCTGTCTCTCAGGGAGACTTGCTCTCTCTCAGTGAGACTTCCTGTCTCTCAGAGATACTTCCTGTGTCTCAGGGAGACTTCCTGTCTCTCAGGGAGACTTCCTGTCTCCCAGTGAGACTTCCTGTCTCTCAGTGAGACTTCCTGTCTTTCAGTGAGACTTCCTGTTATTAATTGTAATTATTGGGTGGTACATGTGAAGACTTGTCCTGGTTTACTAAGTCCTGCTTTAGTTTTTCATGACTGACACATTGCACCTCAGATTAGACGTATTTGTGCTCATTACTGCTGAACACAATTGTCATCACTAAATACAGAAAATCGAAGTTTGGGGTTTATAGTAGTCTAACTAGTCTACCATCATTGGTAAGTACAAGCTGAAGCCTGCTAGTGAGTCGGTGTTAAACAAATACATCTTTACATGCACACCCTTGTTTGAAGACATTTCTGTACTTTTTAATGTTTTCTTTTCCGTAAACATTATCTTACAGAACAACCAGTGAGTCTGTCAATTCAAACATGACTGTTAGTTGTAGCTCTGTAGTTTTGGAGGAGCTTCCCCATCATTGGTGAGTGATACCAGCAGCGTTAAACTGAAGCTCCGTCTGAGCATCTGTTCGTCCAGACGAGGCTCCACCCAACGTCTGCAATCTGTCTGCATGTTCTACAACAATAAATCAGATTTAACAGATTCAGAGAAAATCCTCAGCGTGACTCACCGTGTACGATTGTTCTAGTTGAGTCGGTGTGTGTGTGGTATGAGCTGTTACACAGGTGGTGTTTCTCTGATGGGCCTGGAGGAGCAGCTCTTCATCATTGTGTGCTGCAAATAGGATTTTTAAAAATGAGGCAGCAGCTGCTTATTGGTGTTTGAAATGAATATTTGATTTAACGCTGGGTATGCTTTGATTAACATTTAATTTTTACCAAAGTTTTTGTTGACCAAAAGTCCCAAAAATCCAATAATTTAGTTTTAACTGTGTATAAAAGAAACAGTATGACATTTTAGGATTTTTTTTTTTTTTTTTTTTTTTTTTTTTTTTCAAAGATTGAGATGTGAAGATTCATAGAATAAATAATAAATAGATAAAGTGTTTAGTGCAAAGTAGGAGTCAGCATGTGGCTATGAATGAAATATTCAATAAGGGATTTGTTGCCTGCTAAGCTTAACCAATAACTTTGAACCAGATCCAAAATGGACCAGCAATCATAACACTGCCCATGAATAGTTGTCAGAATGAAAAGCACATATCTCAAAATTACAAATTAAAACACAAAACATAAGCTAACTAGACTGAAGTACATTAATGCAGATTGTCTAGCTCTGTTGTTGAACTGTGACCACACTGAGCTTATTCTGGTCCGCTAGAGAATATTCTTTTTAAATGACATCAGGGGCTTCTGTTAAAGTCACCGTACTGGCAAATGCTCTGAACAGTCACATTACAACAGTCAGCATTCATCATGAACAAATGTGAATGTGCAATATTTATGATCCAGATGACACATGAGGAGCCGAGGAGTTATGGAGTGTGATGTTGGAGACCCTGCAGGGTTGGAGGTGTTAACACCGGCTCTGTAAGGCTGTAAAGCTCTTTTTAAGACGTGTTTTTCTTCTTTACTCCATGAATTAGTAAAATACAAATGAGGATAAAAATCCCACTCATTCACACAGTTCCTCGTTGAAAGCGTTGATGGTGAAAAGTGGCAATAGTAATTGTGTAAAGATTGAAAAACCAGCTCGAGAATTAAATGTAGCTCTCTTCCACACCTCATGAAGTGGGCATGATTGGCTGATTGTACCAGTAGAAAAGGTTTCTGTCAGACAGTCCGCTCTTCTTTAGAGCAGTCGAACCTCAATAGTTTGAAAGAGTCCATGAAGGAAGTGTGAAGGCAACAGAACACAAAGTCCTGTGATTCTATCTCTGGAAGATGGAGGAAGGCACGTCGGCTGAAGAAGAGAAGGAGGCGGTGGTGAGTCATCTCAAAGATTTATGACTGGTGCTGTCTTATAGTGCGACCCGGCCAGCAGGGTTTGGATCAATCTTAATTAACAGTTGACTCCGATACCACCTCTGCCACCCACTCCCTCTGCCGTCCAGTTTGGCTGAACTGTTCAGCCCCATTATGTTTAAAGCGTTACAACATCACTAAGACACACTCAATAAACGTTACTCTCTGCATTTAGCTTTCTTCAAATTACCAGCTGATAAGCAACCTTATAAAGTCGGTTAAAGGAGCTGATGTAGAGCCACGATTCTGCCAGCACAGCTCTTATTTTATCTGCTCGTAAACTGCACATAAAACAGCAGTATATGAGGGATGATAAAACGTTCATTCTTTCAAAAAAGGCAACGTATTAATACATGTCAGCAAGAAGCTTACATGCAATAACCACATGCACTCAAGGTGTGATCACTATACACACGTTCTAGTTGGGAGAACCAACCAATAAAAGGCCGTCTGATACAGGGCAGCTCAATATAACATGCAGAACAGCTGGAATTAGCTGGAATATAATGATGGCCAGTTCAGCATTGTGGACAACAGTCATGTCGGGCTTGACCAGCTCCTACTTTCCAGTAAATATAGAATCCCAATCAATCCCGCTTTGCCCCTTTTTTTGATCGATCAGCAATTTCAATGTCTATGATGCTTCAACAGCACCACAAACTAAAGCCTCCAAAATGATCTTACAGTGGAATCAACACTTCTCCAAATTAGTTTAAACTCGTCACGGTGACCTTGAAAAAGGAAGAATTTATTACAGGACTAATAATTTAGTAAATGATTGTAAATTATAATCAAGCCAACAGACAAACATGGAGAAAGTGATGTGCATGAGGCTTAACGCCAAAATATAAGAAATAAACTTGAAGATATAGAAATACAAGCCTGTCTTGATAATCCTTTAAAAATAATAATAATAGTAATCCCGTAGTCAAAAATAAAGATCGTGAACTGTGTTTTTAACAAAAGATTATCTGCGAAAGCTGACAGACAAATCCTCAAACTTGGACAAATTAAATTCATCTGAAAGCAGAATAGTTTTTGGGGAAATTGTTGTTTTGTTATTGTTGTTATCTTCTTCTGTGACCTGGGAGGGTCCCGCTGCACACAGATATTTGATTTGAGACAGGTTTGTACTTGGGTGGACTTACTTTTGCTCTTAGGCCCTGTTCACATCTGACATTAACATGCATCTCCAGCGACCAGTTGTATTTGGATCTCACTTCCGCGCTCTACATGCAAATGAGCATGTTCATCTCGTAAATAAACCAGTGAATAAACAGAAAATAAATACAAAAACAAAAAGGGAGAAGAGTCGAAGCAGCAGACATGAAACAAAAAGACACATCCTTGCTCGCTCGTGCGACCCGGTGATGTCGGATCAGACTCAGATTATTTGGGTTTGAGAAGGTCGGACTCTGCGCTGCGGTGGATTCATGAACTGTGCAAACGGGCAGTGGCAGTGGCTCTTTTATAGTTGTAGGTCTGATGTGTGTGAGAAATTACTAATGAGGTAAACTAAAATAAATAATAAAATCAGTATCGAAATGAATCCATCAATAAAACGAAACCCAAAGGAGGCTGGAGTGACTCCAGACACGTTTGCCTTCACGCTGCCATCGACGTCCCTCCAGACGTCGTCTGAGCAGATGGATCTCAGAGCGTCTTCACTGCATCCTGGCTGCGTTCACACCTTCACCTGCTGATCCTCCTGCTGGAGCTGCTTCTGCTCCTCTTCGCTCACTTTGTCTCAGTGCTTCATTAATCCTTCATCATCTCACTCTCTAGCTTCATGTTTTCTTATATTTTGAAGTCCACCAGCTGAGCCTACGGCCCTTTGTTCTGTTCTTCAGTCTATTTGTCGTACGTTGCTTGTTGGGCCTGAAACTGTTGCTATAATTATCACACCTCATCTTCAACACAACTCTCGAGCTTCTCATGTCCTAAACAACGGGTTTGCATTAACAGCAAAGTAAAATGGTTTCCATTTCATCTTTCCAGTAAAGGCCTTGGTTTTTCTTAAGCCTGCAGAATAATCTGTCAATTATTTTCTCAATTAATTTAGTTTCTCGGTCTTTAAAATGTCAAAAGCAAATGCTGAAAAAGGTCGAGCAGTGTTCCCAAAGCCCAATATGCAGCATTAAATGTCATGTTTTGTCCTGACAGGTCACAACCGTCGGATATTTATATCATATTGTGAATCCATCATCTTGTAATACAATGAATTCTTTTTATAAATCAGTTAGTTTTTTCCTCCTTAAAAGACGGTGCTTTTCTGTCATGATTTCTTCTTTACTGGATGTTTGATCATCTGTCTCTGTGTCTGCCTGAAATTTCATTTGGACTATAACAAATATGCTCACAGTGAATGAAAGAGTCCAGGTTTACAGCACTGGAGATCTTAGTGTGTCTCAAAGACGTTTTCTTGCTTTTAAAATATCGGAATTCTTGTTTTGGTTGTAAATCGACCTTTGCATGTTTTGGCCGGTATTATTCTGGGGATGTGAAGTGTGGCAGTGCCGATTTCTGCTTGCTCAGCATGTTTGTCCAATCTGGTGTAATCATTGTCAGAATGGACCCCATTTTTCTCCGCTGGTTTGGTCACATTGTCGTTTAATTGCTACGTCTATTTCATGGATTGTCTGTTCTGCTGGCCTGCAGGCCTTTTCTCTCCGTCGCTCCTGAGTTCTCTGTGACCCCGGTAGCTCTCAGGAAGGTGAAACATTGAATGTGCACCACTTTCCCTCACTCACGGCTGATTGTATGTTCTTGTTGGTGAGCTCCGGGGCCACTCAGAGATGGTGACGTTCACCATTCATCCACTCATTGTCAGAAATCACTGGGGGCTGCCTGGAATTTATTAGAATTAACCCTCCACATCTAATCAGCAGGTATTCTGGGGTTTGGTGTGGCGCCCCGGGGGAAATCTGAGCTCCACTCAAGAGCTCATATTTCATTTTAACCTCATTCCCATACAGCGTGCCCTCCAGGGAGTTCAATCCACGACCCTCGCCACTTTGACAAATCTGAGGCCTGCAGAGGTCTGCCCCACGGGGAAGAGGGCGGGCCGGTGGAGGTCGGGTGTTTAATGTAGCGGTGGTGAGAAGATCGAACCGTGTGTTGTAATGCATTTAAAACTCATTCATTCTTAAACATCGCCAAGGAGTTGAGAACACTTATCTTCACCAGATGTTTTTCTACAAAACCATTTATGAACTTGTAGGAGGTACTTTCATGAGTATTGGAAGTGTTCACTTTCTTTTAAAGGGGAAAAATGTAATTTCTCACACAGTACCCCTTTATAAAACGTTACTGGCACGGCCAATATGTTAGTTTGCTTTTTGTTGATATGTAATTAAGAGCAGTTAGAATAACTGCAGTCTATGTGACAAGCTAAATTAGTTCTTCATCTATCTCTCTAACACACTGAGGCAAATCAGCTCTGACCTTGTTTGGAGAGCTCAAAATATATCAACACATATCATACTAAACCTTCAAAACTGCATCATTACATGGTTTTTCTGTGGCTACTTACTTATTATCATCTTGCTAAAAAAGGACATAAACAAGCTGTAGTGTAACCTATAGGCTTCGCTGATCAACATGTTTTTGTCAACCCTCTACTGGGGAATACAATCTAACATTAGTCATCCAGCTACTGAAAAAAATAAAACAAACAACAAATGGAAGAGCAAGAATATGGAAATACTTCCAAATTGCCAAAACTCTGAGACGGTGTTACACTTAAGTCTGTCCCCCATCAGATTGTGACCTGCCCTAATATTGTCACTGTAGGTCCGGGGGACCGATTTCAGTGTAACACCAAACTGAGGGCAGACAGCCTGGACTCTACAGTGACTCACTATCGCCCCCTGATGCACAAAATGGTATTACAAGATGAGATTTCATTTGTACTAATTCTACCTAACAGTTTTTAGAAGCCACCATTGTATCATGAGTTGTTACATATTACACTGTATTATATGTAGTGTGTATATTGTGAATATATATATATGAATGGAATGTAAACATAACAAAGGAAGTTAATTCTTTCACTTAGGCCACTGAGTAATAGTCAGCCGGAGTCTGTGATTCTAATCTAACACATTTATTGTAAAATTGAACAAATATCTCCTCACGGTCCGCTAACTATTTGATCTGTGCATAAACAAAAATCTCTTATTCATTCCACGGCCCTGAATAACTCTGTACAACACCGTCTCCAGACATGTTGGGATGCAGTGTAAAATGTAAATAAAAACACAATGGGATCATTTGTAAATGATGTAAACCCACATCCAATCAAAAGTAGGTCAAAGACAACAAATCACATGTTGAAACTGAGAGATTTTATCGCTTTTTGGAATTCTTGTGCTCATTTTGAATTTGATGTCAGCAACACTTTTCTGAGAAATACGCAATAGCTGAGAAATATCCAGAGAAGAAGAAGAATTGAATAGGAAGTGCTGTGATGAGTGAAGACGAAGAGCCACGTTCACTTTCCAACAGTGGAGGGAAGGATGGAAAGTTGTTCTGTTTCTGCTTGACAAGTGGGAAACTAAATCAGTACAGCGAGGTTTCATAGAACAAACAGCTTGATATGGTTTAGTTCCATTTCCTGCTGTTTGTAATCGTGAATCCCATCTGGTTGGCAGGAAGCAGGAACCCGCAGCACATCTGGGAGTCAGGTCGTCTTAAATGTCTTCCCCGTTGACGTTCAGCAGGACATGCTGCTGTTGTCTGTAGTGGTGGGACAGTTGTGAGTGTTGCTGGTGTGTCGGTTCGGGGGAACTGTCCGGTCTTGTCTCATGTTCTGCATCACCACAGCAACTTTAGCATGTTAGTTACGATACTGGCTGTGTTTTTGGCTCTACATCCTGCTATATGAAGGATGGAGGTTTTATAGCCACCAGAAGTAAAAATGTTTTCCAGCACAGTGGGATCATGCGGATCGATGCGTGATTCTGAACGTAAGCTCGGTACCATTACCCTCCTTGTTAGCCGAGCTACGATCCGACGGTCCTCTACAGTCTCTATAGTTTTGTGGAAACATTCTCAACGACTCCCGCTAGTTTTTGTGCGCTTGTGTTTTAGCTGCTGTGTTTGGCTGCTCGCATGTCGTTGGTTTATCGGCGTTTCATATCATATTGTTTGTTTTGCTTCAGGTATGAGAAAGAGACGTCCACTTCCAGACGGCGTGAGGCTGGACGGTGTCGCTCAGGTATTCGTGTCACTGCCTTGGTATTGCGTGAGCATGAATTTGGGGGGCGGAGCTTCTGAAGGAGCGCTGAAGGCAGTTTGGAGGACTTCACCTCATTTCTGCCGTTTGCATCGCAATGGGTCAAAACGTCAGGAGTCGGTCGAACCTGAACACACATGCTGTACAGACGTTAGATTCAGTGTGATTTACACATTTTGAAGATTGTAGTTGATTTTATTACAGAAAAACTCCACTTATTATTATAAGTCTTATAAGCGCCTGAGAATCATCACTTTTGAACATCCACAGCAAACAGGAACTGCTAGTTTTGCCAGTTTGTGCCAATGGTGCCTTTTTTTTTTTTCAAAATAATTTGTGACATTTCTACACCATACCTTCATTCATTCATATTCAGCTGTTTATCCCACGCACTCAGAAACATATTACTTCCAAACCAAATCTTCTTCCTGCTAAAGTTTTCCTTCTAAAGTGAACCTGCCATCCTCCTCTGCATCCCATCCCACTGCATCTTTCATCTCTCCTCAAGAATTTTGTCTTCGGTGTGTTTGTAGTGTCACTATAGTGAAATGTACCAACTAGGCTTTGGGTCTGAAGAGCCGTGCACAAGAACACCTCAATATGTAGTTCTATATAAGGGCAAAGAAGTTCTCATTAACTTTCTCCAGTCAAAGTCCCAACTTGAGGTCAGCTGGGATATCTGTAGGATCTCCATGACAACGGATCAAACTCCATGATGTATGTAGAAGCTGCGCGACTCCTGCAGGACGGAGTAAGAGGCTGCACACAAAAAAAATCACTCCTCACAATCAGCTGCTTGTCACTTTCACTGTTGACAGGAACAAAAAATAAACAGAAAAATGATCCTCATGTGGCAGCAGATTTATTTTCTTGCTCTGCCTAAATAAATTCTATGAATATGAAACACCGAGTGCTGCTGAGAGGTCTGAGTGCACAGAAGACTTTATTTCAAGAGGAAGAAAGTGTTCGACTCACAAATGACTCATTGGCTTCACCATGCGTACGCACATCTGCATCTGCCTTTGTGTTCTGTCGCTCTCTCTACATCCTGACAGCGTAGTACAACCACATGTTGTATTCCTGGAAGCTTGTACTGGACACTTCAGTTCATCAGTACATTGTTCTTTTAACTGTGTTGTATTTCTAGTATTTACTCATAACGTATGTGTTGGGGGAGGAGCCAGCGGTGGATCTGACCGATCTGATTGGAAACCTGACGAATCTACGTCCCGCCCACCGATAGCTGTAACCTGACTGCACCACAGGCCTGTCAATCAAACAGACACGCCCCCAAAAACAGGTGTTCTTGAATCTTCTTTTCTAATGAATGAGGGATTATTTTCAGATGGACCTCCAGAAAACTAATAAGAAGGAGTGACTTTAGCTAACAACACCGAGATAACTGATGGACACATTTTATTCACTTTGGATTTGATGAGAGAAGTTGAATGGGAGTCTATGGAGCCGGAGGCTTTTTGGAGACGACCTCTAGTGGCACTCGCTGGTATTGTAGCTGAAGACACTTCTGGATCAGAACCATTTTACAGACCTGAAGCTACAAACACTTTTATATCCAGTCTTTGGTCTCATTCTGCTCTCAGAGATGTATGGTTGACTTTATCTAATGTGACACACTAATGCAGACATTGAACTAACAAGTGCATGTTAACACTTTCAACATATATGCATGCACACGTGTCATAAAAGGAGCTTTCTTTCCCAGAAACCGGTGTCACGGTTTCCTTCTATAAGCCCTGTTCTACATATCTGTCACTGAAAGAACTTTTTCCTTCCATTCACCCTCTACACTGTTCATCAGTGCTGCATAAATCATGGACCAGCGCTGCTACTACACCTGCTGTCTCTGTGAAGCTGCTGTGACCTCTTTTCAGCCTCCGCAGCATCAGATGAGCTTTTTACCTCCAAAGCAACACGCAGACATGAAACACTTAAAGATGTGCACAGTGGATTAGTAGTGCAGTGGAAGTGGGGCAGATTTACATGTCCCCTAAGACAGAGTCAGTCATGCAGTGTTGGGTGGTCTTAATGAGATCCTGGTTCTGAAGACACAACAGACAGACTAAACAGACATGTGCATTAAGGAGGTTTAAATAGTCGCAGGCATATAGATACGGGTTAAAAGCTGAGTACCAAAACAATATGACCAGTCACAGATGAAGCGACGGCACATGTCACGGTCTGGGAAACATTAGACGGCAGAACAATCTCACACTGACATCACAGCACATTTGTCATCTCACTAGTTGCACTTTCAAAGAAATGTCAGAGTCTTCTCAGAGCTGCAGCGAGGTGTAAAATCTGCTCCAACACTGGAGGTGCAGCAGCGCCACCACTAGGTTCAGAACATCATGTACACAGTCACAGTGGGAGGAAAATGTAATCCTTATCTCAAACTGCATCAGCATGTTGTGGATGATTGTAAACAGTCTTGGTGTAACATGAAGTTCAGTCCTTCCTTCCTGTCGTGGAGCTGCTTCTCATCACTTCCTGTAGAGAAACTGTCCGACTCTCTGCGGCTCCAATCTTCTGGTGTGATCACAGTTAAATGTCAGCCTTTAGGAGCTGATGACACTCTGACAAAAGCCATCAGAGACTCTTTTTTTTTTTTTTTTTTTTTTTTTAAAGGATTCTCACAGCTTTACTTTCACTGTTTTTTCTTCTGTTATCTACCATTTACCACCAGTTTGTGTGCTGATATGAGCGCCGGTGAGAGGAGAGTTAAAGGCAGGCGGAGGGAAACAGAACCCTATCAGTGTACAGCGACTCGGCCTGATATGATTTTGATTGACATAAGCAATAATTGCCCATCGCTGGTGTGATGAAGTCTCTCCACAAAGCTGCTGAGCTGGAACGAGTGGCGTTCACTGACACCGGGACTGTAACCCGTCGAGCATCCTGCAGCCTGCAGACAGGAGCTTCTTCATGAGTCTTTCCCTGCTTACAAAACGGATGCGAGAGCAGTCATAGTTAAGAGTCCCTGCACAGGTTTCACTACCCGACTCCACATAAATTCTTGCCTACGAAGAAATCATATCTGCGGCAACTGCATCATACATTGTATAATGTTTATAACCAGTGCTCTCTTCAACGGCCCACACTTTCAAAACTTCAGCAAACTCCTGCAGTAATCTCATCGCGGTCACCATCCAACTTTTTAAGATAGAAAGTTTGTGAAAGTTGGGGAGGAATGATGAACGTGGAGAGATGAGAAAACAAAATGTCCAAACTGTGATTGAAAGTAGACCCTCAGATCAAAGCAAGGGCCAACAGCCTGATTCATTCTGGTCTACTTTTATGTTGGGATCTGATGAAATTGATGAATTACCCGTTAACATTTCCATTTCCTGAAACGCAATTTCACAAGAGAACTTCATGTGTCTTTTCCGGCAGACTTGGAAAGGGTCCAAATTTCACATTTTGTCTGAAGTTAGTCTCACAGTTCTTGAACATTTGCATTGGAGAACCTTCCTCTTCTGGTGGGAGACAAAGAAAAGATATGTACAAGAAAACCAATTAGCTTTTCTTGAGCCCTGACCTGCACCTTCCACTGGGTTGGTTTGTTCCGTCCTCTGCACGGCTTCATTCCCCACCAGCTGCACTTTTTCACCATTTTTGTGTTTTTGGGTAAATGTTGTTAAATGGCTTGTTTTCATCTGTTTTGTGTTTATTGTTGTTATTTTCTACTTTGTGCTGTAGCATACAAAGTGAAAACTGTTTTTAGTTATTAAAAACATCCATCTTGGTAATTAGTTTGTAACTATTTCACATACAGCAGCAGAACACATACATGAACTGTGGGAAAATTGTCCCAAGAAATATTGAAATGTGATTTTAAGATTGCTGTGGAAACCTACGGGCACAATCCTGCCCCACAGAATCTGATCCTGTTCTGGTTTTGGACTACAAGAGCTTTACTTTAGTCCAGTCATGACGTTGGACTGAAGGTGTCTCCGTGTGTCGGATTCATAATCCTGTTCAATTTGGACGTTCATTCTTTTAACTTCAGACAGTTTTGTCTTTATAAATGTCCATTTTCACAGTGTGATGTCATCAACATTCGTCTTCTTTTAGAAACGGCTGAATAATCAGAGTAGTGATATCTTTCTTGGTTCTAGTCCTGACGGCTGCTCCACTGGAACAGAGAGCAGTAAGTACCTTCCTTCTTCTCTCTGCTCAGACATGGTAGATCACCCATGAACCCACCGCTGGGCTGCTGAGGGACAATGGAGGTCAGAGCCACTCTGGACTGTTGACAGCAGAAAGACGGAGGCAGCTTTAAGTAGCAGCTGTGTGGAGCTGTAGCAGGGAAACGTCTCAGTGTTCTTCTGAGATACAAACCTGGACAGAAACACTACATTTGACCATTTAGTTTTCTTCTCCTGGTCACCACCGACTCCTTCAGTGTGCAAACACATGAGCAGCAGAGGCAGGAGAGTGCAGCGATGAAGGATGTGGGAAACAGTGGTGCAGGTGATTGATGATGGGAGTCTTTGCAGGTGAGCGTTCACTCTGTAATTAGTGTCAGCAGGGCCTTAAGAGTCCCTGCAGCTGCTTCCCCAACGAAATGTAATCCTTCAATTTGTGGATATTAACAAGTAATTATCCATCCATTAGATTTTACCCAGATGTAAAACCAAAATCGTCGGATGACTGTGACATTTCTGGATGTTCTTCCTGAAACATTTTTAACAAACAACAGAGATGATGGTTTCATATAAAACCAACTCCAGACGGCTCCTGCAGTTAGTATGCAAAACAGAATCCATCCTACTGACACACGTGGGTCACCATGACAACAGTCTGCACTACATCATGACATCACGCCTCCCCTCCACCTCCCACCATCTGTAATCAGCAGAACTAATGGCAGAGGAGCTTTGGCAGTGTAACCTACAACTACCTGCCCTTGAATTAGGAACACTTAAGTGTATTACAGTTTTCTGAGTGCATGAGCCTTCATCTCGCTCTTATTCAGCAGTTCAAACTTCATGTGATACAAATGCTTTTTAGCTGATCACTCTGCGTTCAAGGACACGGAGACGGAGAGTCCTCTCATTGTCTTGTTTTACTTGTTGACGCGGTGCCAGATGCTTCTGAGGGGTCTGAGTTCGTTTCGAGGGCTAAAAGTGTGAAACCACTGCAAAATGTCCCCCAGTAGGACGTAACGACTCCCAACAATTCCTCATGTATCCGTGCAGTGGATGTGAGTCTGGTAAACCCGGGGCAGGTGCTCCGCTTTCCTCCCATTACAACATACATGTTTTAACTACTACTCCTGACCAAGGCAACACAGCTGGAGTTAGTCCCCAGACCCTGCTGTGTGTGTGTGTGTGTGTGTGTGTGTGTGTGTGTGTGTGTGTGTGTGTGTGTGTGTGTGTGTGTGTGTGTGTGTGTGTGTGTGTGTGTGTGTGTCTGTGCGTGCATTGGAAAGGTCTAAATGCTGGAGATCAATTTCCCCATGTGGATGATATAAATGATATTTTTGAAATGTCCTTGTTCTTCAGTACCACTGCTGCCCTTGTTGTCATCTTGTGTGTTTGGTCGACTCATCGGATGCAGACACCAGTCCACCCACTCAGAGGATAAAGGAGCAGCAGAGACTTTTTGAACCTCACAATAATGTTTGACTAATTGTGATTTTTGATTTTATTTAACACTGCACTAGATGTACATAAAATATCCATTCAGTGCTGTTCACCTTCAGAACTCACTCCCATCACATCCAACCTGCATGTTGTCCCGTATGTCCGTGTCAGTACATATGGATCGACATACTGTAGTACAGCTACCGCAGAGCTTTTTATTCTTCTGGTAGAATCACATTATTTTGGGAAAAGTCCTGCCCTCGTTCACAGCTGCAGGTTTCACAAATTTATTTTTCTATAAAGTATGAAATGAGACACTTGACACAACATAACCATTAGAATTACCCACTGTTGCCCACAGCTTTACATGTTTGTTGTGAAGACGTGCAGCGATCAGTATTCAGCTTTAGACTTCATAAACAATTTGCAAAGTGACTTTTGTCACCTTCAGGCCAGAAAAGCTGGAGACCTCATCATATTCTCCTTCCTCCAGTTGCTCCGTGTGCTTCATGTATGAGTTTGGTAACTTGGGTATTATAGAAAACAGCAAACTGTAACATTCACCCACTTACAATACAGCAGTAATTACAAATAACATCCATATGCAGTGATTCAGTTGTGAAGAGTAGACAATACTTAATTAGCATTCAGCGGTAGAGTTCAGTGCTACTGCAGGAGGTGGTGTGTCTTTATAATACTGCATTGTGTAAAAGGAACTAATTACTGGCATTGTGGCAGAAAAGATTGTCATCACAGGTGTTGTGCTGCTGGAGCGGTGCTACACCTCCTTTTCTCTCTGAGTGAGGAAGTAACAGGTTCACAGGTCTCTGCATCCAGTTAAATCCATTCACACTTTCTAAGCGCCTGAAAATTCAAACATCTCCGACGTGTGTTTATACAAAAAAGCCAATAGAAACAATGAATAAGTCAAATTCATATTGATGGTTGTATTAATGGATTCACAGCATCCAGTCGAAGCCTCATTTTGATCCGCTGCCGTTTCCCCCATTAAATGACCGCATCACATGTTCCTGTATCTGTTTCAATTTAAAGGCCCTCTGACATTTCAGTGGACAGAAAGGCTTTTAATGTGAAACGTTTGAAAGAATGTGTTGTGACTTAAATCAGACAATGAAATTTAGTAATTCAGAGCCACTGTTTAAAATAGGAAGATTATATTATTGACTTTATTAAATTCAAGTGATTAAAATGTTAAAACATTAAAATCATTTAAGAAGTTCAGAGACTGTTCCTGACACTCGTTTGTGAGCTCCGGTCCGCTGCAGCTACGATTTCACCGCGGACATGAGCAGAGGGCGCACATCAACTTATGTGTCAAACTTAGTAAATCAGCAAAGGAGAATGTTGATATGCTTCAGAAAGCTTGTGGCAATGAAGCAATTAGCCGGGCGAGATGTTTCCAGTGACATTCGTGTTTCAGGAAGGCCAGAACGTCACTGTCCAAAACCGGAAGACTAAAGGCACATCAAGTCAAAAGAGCAACCAGGTGTTGTTGTTTTTTACAGTCATGGTGTTGAACTCTGTGAATTTCGTGTCCCAGAGTCAGACTGTCAACGCCGAGTTCTGCCGGGACGTTCTGAGGCTGAAACATTCAGTGAAAACCAGCTGAACTGTGGTGTGACACATCACACAAACACACAATCGTAGCTCTCTACGTCGCCCTGCTCCGTTCACATCACGCTGCTTCTCACTGTCCACGAGCAACAGGAGCAGTCTCCCAATTTTAGATTGAACCTCCTACATTATTGACTACGTAAACTTGTCTCCTCAGAAGAGACGCAACCTCAGACACGAACCGCAAGTTAACTGTGCATGTGTCCATGTGCGCTTCATCACAGGTACTCCAAGAAATAACACCACATGCCCGATTGTCATTAAATACAGTCTGAGGTCCCAAAAATGAATTATAACCCAGAGATAGCACGTGCTGTCTGAATGTTGTTTTCCTCCTCAGGAGATGAATGTTTTCATAAAACAAGAGTAAGAGTTCAGCTTGGAGCTGCATGATGCTGTCATATTTTATTGGCCTAAATAGGATCCAGATTATGAAAATGAGACACTCTCACTTGAAGGATAGATTCGAGATAGTCGCCACAGGTATACCAAGTCTACTTTATTTATAAATCCCTCTTCTAATCTTTTTAAAAACAACAATACAAAGTTATTTACATTGGAACATTTCCATAAAACCATCCAGCACAATAAACATGAAATAAACTTGGTGATATATTTGTACTCATGATGTAATTAACAAAAAACAATGTTAATTGCAATGTATTGGATTCATACGTTATACAACCATGCATAAAATAAACATTTACATGACACACTCTGTCAGTTTGTAATTGTTTGTTAGTGATTGTAGATACTTTATTTGAAAAGCAGAGTTTTGTGGTATTATCGTATCACCACAAAGCGACCGCCCACTCCGGCTGCTCCATTTCAAGGACACGTGCACGACATAGTTGTTACATAAGCGCTGCAGGTGGTCTGTGTTGTAGTTTGTCCTGTGAATCTCCTGATGTGTTATTAATTCATGCTCCTGTGTGGGTTTGTTGGGAGGCTGAAGTGAAGCGTGGATGTTGGCCGTGCTGACCTTGGCGTTCATCTTTCCTCGTATCAGCACCGCTGACTCAGCAGTAAAAAACTCCCACTGATCTCCTGGTACCTCTCCACAGCTAATTTCAGAGCGGCTCACTCCTCCCTCAGCTGCTGCATGCTGGGGAATAGATTGTGGACGGCCTGAGGTTTGCTGCGTGAGGACTTTGCTTGGTGGGATGTGCATACATACTAATATGTCTGACATTTTAATACATTGGAGCCACACTGTAATCCCTAAATAGCCAGTATTGGTTTTAAGCCTTCAGGGCTTCGCAGGCCAGATAGCCAGTTGGTAAATTACAAGATCGATAGCTCCTGAGCAGAGTAATGTGCATTAATCTGTTTTGAAGATGATTAAATCTGATGCAGTGTCTAACAGCTTTGTTGGACTGCAGAGAACCCTGTTTTGACGGGATATTTTCTGAAGTAGGGACTGTCTGATGAAACAAAGTAGAGCCCGATTGATTTATTTCCTTTTTTCTTGCCCGTCGTGGCTCTCTGACTCGGAAACCCAATATCGGACTTTTTGAGGAAGCGGGTGCTTAAAGCTTCGCGGTCAGTTGCACATCAGTTTTTCTCATTTTGAATGTTGGGATTTAGTCAAAGAGTTTTGTGAGAAAGGTAGACCTGTCAAGAGAGGATGGGGGTCTGTAGAAAGGCTTCAAACTCCACTCATCAATAAAAAGTTGAAATAAAATAGAATGAAACATCAATCCAGGTTATAAATCCAGGATAGAATAAAATGAAAAGAGACTTGTAAAATAAGTCTGCAGAGACGGGCGGTGCTGCTCCTGTTTCTGGTGTCAGACAACAACTGATGAGTCAATCATTGCTCAAATATCAAATCCTTGATAAAAGTCAATTACCCAGTGCTGCTTGAAGGTGTTATCAGAATCCACAATGACTCCTATAAACATGCGAAGGAAAAATATTGCATCTATGTAATGATAAAAAAAAAAGATGTTTCACTCTTTTCCCCCATTAAAGTTGTGTTTTTCTGTCCTGGTGTTTATTTGTTTCAGAAAACTGTTAGTCTGCTACATGAGCTCCAACTCTGACCTGCTGGTCAGATCACAGCTTTCCTGTCAAACTGGGATTATTTCAGGTGATCTCTAGTAATCTGGATAAACTGGTTTCAACCTGTCTGAACGTCTCGCTGCTCTTCTTTATCGACCATCTGACTTTATTGAGGTGAACTTTGATACTTTTATAGCACAGACTGAATCAGACAGTCACATTTTCTTCACATTTCATTCTCCTCTTGTAAATACTTTTTTTTTCATCGTATATTACGTTTTATTTTCATGCTGGCAGTTGGCATGCATTACATGTGTTTACAAATACACGTTTATATCTGTGGTCCTCCTCATGCACACTATGGACCACTGTGGGACTGGACATATAAGGGGAGGATGCATATCTGGTAATGGACTAAGTCAGTAAGTTGAAAAAACGGTGTGCTGTTTCATGGACTTCCAACATGACTATAATTAATCACTCACAAAGTTTATTGCTATAAGAAGTGATTAACTTTTAGAAACGATAACTCGTGATGAATCCAAGCTGAAGTCCTTCCTGTGAAGTCTCGTGAAAGCAGCAGTGTTTTGGTTCGGAGCTCTAATTGTCACCTTGATGTGATGTGTGTTCTGTGTTCTGCAGCCTTTGTAAAGGGGCTTCCTGCTCTCTGCTGCCTGCTCCAATAAGCTCTCATTAATCTTCCTTACAGCCTTCATTAAAGCTGCCATCGCTACACCCATGCCCTTCTCTCCAGGCTCCTATCTCCTCCCTAATGCCTATCTCCTCGACCTTTATCTCTGCCCAGCTTGCCTTCCATAATCTCACGCCCTGAAGCCCCCGTACCTCCCCTTCCTCTCATCCCTTCATCCTCCTCATCTCTCCTCTTTATTTCATCCCGCCTCCTTTCCTGTCCTCTTTATACCTTTTGTCTCGTGGCTCAGAAACTTTAAATTCCGATGAGCCGAGTGCTGAATTGAATTTCCTTGTCCTCTTCGAGCAGCGGCGTGCCGTTTGTGAGGTGGCAGTTAAAGTTCTCTGGTGCTTGGTCGTTGACTCAGACATAAAAGCCCACTTTATGAAGGGATTATGTTTCTGCTGGCTCTGTGTTGAACCTGTTGACCCTGAAGTGTCTCCCACTGATCCCCTTCTGTCTGCATACACTCCAACTGTAGGGAAGCAAGAACAGACAGTTATACACACACCAGATAGAACCAGCGGCAGCAAATGGTTTCTTTTATATTATGCTGTCCAAATATTTGAGTGATCAGATGTACTGACCTTTATTCATCTTAACTGTAGACAGAAGACTTTATTCCGTTTTTTTAATATGACATTTCCGTCCATGTTCTCTGATCTGTTTTAGTTTTAATCCGCTTTTTGCTGTTGAAGTATGTCCTCTTAATATTTTGATAAATTCAATATAATGCACATTTTCCAGAGCACTGACTCCATTAGTCTACAGTATTGAGTCATATTCACCACCCTGAGTTTGTCTGGAAAAGAATTAGGGGAAGGAAAGAGCAGTCTTGGGTGATGTGCAGTAATGATATTTCAGTGTAAAAATAATAACTATACTCCTTTATTATTTATAAACACACAGCATTAGAAAATGAATGTAACAGCATTGATACACTGGAGACCAAAAGTCTGAGACCACTGCTGAAGATTCTTTTGTTTTGCATTGCACACATTTTTTTATTCTGAATGGTAATCTGTAGTCGGAATCACAATCTGTGAGGAAATGTATTTACATGTTCAGAATATCTTGTTGTTTTTGCTCCTTTATTGACAGCAGCACTGTTCTGTTAAACGTGCTGCTGTAGGTTTCTGTCAAACCTAAAAACCCATGTTCTCCCAGCATGACACCTGGTCACATGAAGTGTGAAGACTTTTGTCATAAATTCTCTCTCAAAGATCTGCAATACTGAAAGAAAGCTGCCTGTTTTTACTCAGAGATGCATCAGAAACAGAAACAGGTGAAGACATCCGCCGCCCCGTCGGATGGAGTTAGATCCATGACAGTTGTAGAGGAAGGAAATGTTTCTTAGAGACAGACTGGATATTAATCGGTCATGTTGTTGTGTTTGTGTGTTCAGGTCAGCAGGTTCTGGGTCTGGTGGAGAACCAGAGTGACTGGTACCTGGGGAACCTGTGGAAGAACCATCGGCCCTGGCCGGCTCTGGGAAGAGGCTTCAACACCGGTGAGTGCACGATAACGTGTTGTTAGCACATTTAGCACGTTAGCAGGCGGCTGTATTCTACACTAATCTTCGGTCTGTGAGGGTTTAGAATGAAAACAGATACACATTTATTATGGAAATGAATTTGATGAGGCGGCTGACAGGCTGAGCAGAGAAGTCACATCTCTGGCTGCAGGAAGGAGATTAAAATGTGGCGCAGCATGAGTTTACTCATTGAACAAGAGTCATCAAAATCACACAGTCTGCAGCTTTAAAAACACTGCTGGCATGCTAACAGACACAACGGTGGCCCTGAAGGTCAAACACAAGCACATTTCAGAAAACACAAAAAGCATTTCGCAAAATGCTAATCAATTTTACAAAACACAAGAATATTTCAGAAAACACAAAACAGTTCCGAAAAAACAAACAAACTTTAAAGAAAACACACACAATTTAAGAAAAACCAAAAACATTTCAGAAAACACAAACAAATGTACAAAAAACTAAATCATTTCACAAAAAATAAATTTAACACAAAAAATAAATTTAACAAAACACAAAAACATTTTACAAAAAGCAACATCATCAACTTATCGGAGACTTAAATACTTGAAGACTTCACTTGACTTGAGATTTGAAGACAAACAGCTCAGGAGACTTTATGTTGCAGAAATACAAAAAAAAAGCTTTACTGAACGTAGTTTTGTATTTTGGACAAAACTTACATTAAGAAATAATAACATAACCGTGATGCAATATCTCCACAACCTCATGCGCATTTTCATTTGCAGCCACTGGCAGCAGAATAAAACGGAGCTGAGAGAAATGAGCCTTTCATTCTAAAATGAATCCACATAAAGGAGCTCTGTATCCACCGTATCGCCCGGTTTCCTCCCTGCAGCACACACAAATTATTTATTTATATGATAGTTCCTGCTTTTAGTTATCTAAAGAGCTCCTTTTCAGTTTAGTTAAATATTTCAGATTTTTTATTTTACGTCTTTTAATGATGTTGTTTCTTCTTGTTTTACTAATTATTAGAAACAGGCTGTTTTATACAAGACGTCAGACAAAGCAGCCACATTAAGCTCCCGCAGCTTCATGATCAATGGGTTTAAACGCTTAAAGACTTTTGTAACTATTAAAACTGAAGCTTGGCCTTGTTAGTTAAAGTGAATTCAGGACCATACGTGGTCTTCACTTAACTAATTACAGTCTGTGCGTCAGGGCGTTGGACTCTGCTCCATCGTGACAGCCTGTGTTCTCCATTTAAATTTAAACTCAGGTCTGATGTCACTTTAATCCTCCTACAACTTTGAAAACATGGCGTCACTGGTGAGCGTTCAGCGCTGCACTCATCCACATTTCGCTGTGAAATACACATCCACTGGAGGAATTCAAAAAATATATACATAAGCTACCAAACTGTTCCTGTGGCAGGAGCCGGGCCACAAACTTCTGCTTTGTGACAGGATGTGGTTTAAAAACAGCCGTTCTATGAAGAGAACAGAAACTGGCAGTGGTTTTACAAATCAGTTGGGTTGTCAGATCATCTGCAGCACAATATGTTAAATTATTAGTTGATAATTGATACTGAGCCACTTTTTATTATCATTATCACTGCAGCACTCACACAGCCATTTTATATAATAGATTATATATACAGGAAGTACTATTAGAGGTTGTTGGGTTTTTTTTTATAAGAGACTGTGTTTTGTACTTGGTGCACTTTTTTATTTCATTCAGCTATTTATTCAGTATTGGTAGATTTTGAATAAAGTATGAAGTAATAAAATATATACATATCTATATATCTAGCAATGAAGTATTACATTTAAAAAAATCTTCTCTGTGAGTGTAACTGGGTGTCCAAGGTCATTTCTACCATCTATAATAGGAACACATCCGATTGTCCCCTTTGTTCTTCTGAGAGCTTCGGTGTGCTGCAGTGAGGCAGTTTCCATCCTTTCAACAAAGGCGTGCATTTTAACAAGCATTGATGAAACATGCAGGCATCCACCGGGCTTGTTGTGTGGAAATACATTTTCAGACAGGTGTGGGCTATAATTTCAGCTCGTGGAGGAATTGATTGGATCCATTACACCCGTATTATTTTTCTCTGCCTACATATTATTTTCTCCTCCATCAGATCCAGCAGGTTGTTTCCTCCGGAGGGCGTCCGGCTCTCTGTGAGCTGTTTGGAGCGGGAGGATAATCTTTCTATTGACTTTCACCCAAAACAAACAGCAGCTCTGTGAATCCCACAGCAGACATTTCAGTGTGAAAGTCACCTGAAGATGTCGGCGCTGCGAAGCCTCGGTGTTCGGCTCTTAAACGTCCTGTCAGTGTGACTGAGTAGCAACGTCTCACAAACACAACGCCGTGTGTTGCTTTTACACAGAACAGCGATTGAAAAGAAAGCCTCCAGTTCAGCTGCGGTTGGTCGGCTCTGTGGCGGTGGCCGTGGCAACAGATGGAGCACAGCGGGGTGGGAGGGAGATGGTTTGTTTGCTCTGATCTGAAAAATACTTCACCACGGCTCTCCCTCTGAAAACTGGCTGCTTGATTTTATATGTAGCAGCCAAGAAGATTTCTTTTATCAGCCGGGGAACCGAGGAGGAGTTTCTGTGTTGTTTGTTGGGGAAGAAAGAACAAAGAAGTTCTTAGCATGATTTGTGCTTTCCAGGAGGATTTTAATGTGTTTTCTGTCAGTCTTGAAACTCTCAGTCTCCAGTTTTATCTGAGGAAACACAAAGCTGTGATTCAGAGCCTCATGATGGAACTTTATCACCTTTAGCAGGCAGCTAGATCCTAATCTGTCTGTCTCTAAAGCCGCCATATCTCTGTCTGTACATGTGTGTGTGTGTGTCTGTGTTGTGTATGTGTGTGTGTGTGTGTGTGTGTGTGTGTGTGTGTGTGTGTGTGTGTGTGTGTGTGTGTGTGTTTGCTTTGCAGGGGTCATTCTGCTCCTCCTGGATCGACTACGGAAGCTCAGATGGGAGCAGATGTGGAGGTTGACTGCAGAAAGGGAACTAATGAGCATGCTGTCCACTTCCCTGGCAGACCAGGTAACACACACACACACACACACACACGCACACACACACACACAGACACACACACACACGCACACACACACACAGACACGGCCTCACGCTTCACACCTTCAAATGTGATACCTCTTTGCAACATGATCATTTCACCTGCGCAACACCAAAACCATCTGTACTGCTTGTTTCTTACCGTCTGGAGACCATCTCTCCGCTCCGTTACGTGTTCATATGTAGTCTCTTTCCTCAGAGAACCAAAGTTACAACGTAAACACCCGATCATGTTTCAGACTCTGTTAAATGCTTTTTGTTTTCAGTCTCTATAATTTTGCTGTTAAACAAAGCTACAGTAAAGCCTCTAGGATTAATCTCATACCACATACCATTCGAATATGCCTGAAGTCAGACGTGTTTCTGTGCTCATTGCACGCACTATTTCCACATGTGCTGTGGTGCTTCCTAACACCTGGAAGTGATGTCAGAGTTCCCTGATAAGATCAGAAGGAAAGATCATTAAAGGTTCAATGTTGATTGGAGGTCTGCAATGTGACCACAAAATCCTTCTCCAACTCCAATCGACCTCCACGTTATTACTTTAAAACTTACAGAACAGACAGACTACATCCATGGACATCTACAATACCGTGTAAATGTTTCAGGCACTTGACGTGTTTAGATTCTGATCCATTGAGGAGTCCATGATTCATTCTTCAGCAAGACAAAAAGCCCAAACATCCAGCAGAGTTATAAAGAGTCCTGCAGAACATAGTGAGTCCGCTCAGAGATCTGAATGCAGCATCATGGAGTCCGTGTGGATCACATGAAGGGACAGAAGACACCGAGACAGGCTGAATAGAAGAATGTGGACAGTTGTCCACGACGCTGAGCAGCTGACCTGCCAGCTGCTCTACAGACTGTGTGCAGGTGAACTGCTGCTGTTTTATAGTCTGACACCAAATATTGATCCGATTCGGGTTTTCACAACACTTGGTATGAAGCTTATAAAAAAAAACTATTGATGGAATCATTATTTTGACAAAAACTTTTGCACAGTGCCATCCATAAAGCCAAAAAAATCATCTCATCCCAAAATACACATTTATGTGCTGTTAGGCATGAACTGATGATGCGGTCGATGTATGTTAGCCTGCTGCGAACCAGAACCCGGTTCCACTGCGTGATTATATGGGTCTGGTCACCCTCCAGAGGGAATCGTTTGCAGTTGTTCCATCCTACTTGGCGACACTCTGCCATCGCTGCAACCACCAACCAACAAAGCGTTGGACACATATTTTTGAAATTGTTTTAATGAACGCCAGCAGCTTGACGAGCTGCTGAGAGTTTATTCTGCACTGAACGCTCAGAGATTTTTTTTTTTTCCATTCAGCGAGAGTTGAAAAATATTAGCACTGCAGTCGTCACTGTCACCGGCCGTCCAAACGCGATGAACCAACGATACTGCTCGCTGACTGGTCCGGCCCTCGGAGTGGCTGAGCCAACGCTAATACGAGCCCAGTTTCCAGACGGTGACCACAGCGAAGAAAACTGAAGCTGGGAGCCGCAGTCGCTGCAGCCAGGCCGGATATATGTCGCACTCAAACAATGAAGTTTAGCTGGCAGCCGGTCTCAGGGGCAGTTGTTGAGGTGGTGGATGGGAAACATGGCTGAGCATCCGCAATGAACAGCAGACATCCTGGTTCAGGACAAACACAGAAGAAATATTCAGCTTGAAATGGAGCTGCAGGCCTCTCCAGAGCGTCAGCCTCGGGTTGCTCTGATCGTGCTGCTCTTATGCTGTTTTGCTGTTCTGCATCGTAAAAGCTAAAAGAGCTTTGATCGTTCACCGAAGCCTTCACCTCCGTGTTCCCCGTGTGAACAGGCCGGTTCTCCGCTCTGACATCTCTCTCAGCCCAGCCGAGCGCACGTGTGTGCTGAAGGTCATAAATAAGTGTTATCTTCCCCTGCGCGCTGTTCTTATCGAGCGCTGGGAGGCCAGACACAGAGACCTTGGTGAAGGGTCTCTTCTTTATCTCGCAGCTATTTACAGCTCATCGAGATGAGAAGTACATTTATGAGATTTTAATTAAACCTTCATTAAGTAAAGTCCCACAAGGTATGCAGTTTGGAAAATGAACGGGCTTTGGAAATCATTCCGGCGTTCCATCTGCCTTCTGCTGCCCGAGCGCCTCCGAAGGACCGTCAGCCCTCTTTATGGCGGCATTCATTACGTGGATATCGACTTTTTATGTCTCCCATCAGGAATCTGGAGTCTGTCACTGACGCTCTTGTCTTGTGAACCTGCAAAGATATCAAAGTCAGAAAAAGTCTCTCAGATCTAACAAAAGTAAGTTTCCTCAAAGTTGTCAGCGTTACTAGTGTAATTACACACATAAATATACATAAATTAGTTCTAAAAGCCAGAACATGTGGAGATGTAGCAAACACTGAGAAGACATGGAGGAGTCAGGACTGTTAAACTCATCCTGCACCTGAACTATTCTTCCCTCCACGGCTTCTGGTGATAATAAAATGATTCGTCTATCTGAAGGTATTATAAAAACCTTTTAAAGCTCACAGTGAATAAGTATTTTTTCAAACACAGAGCAATGTTTTTTTTTCCAATTATAAGTTCTCAGAGTTTTCAAAGACTTCAAATCTCTCAGGCTCCTTTTTTATTGTGTCTAAAGAGATTATTCATAAGTGTGTTTAATGTCAAAGTAACAATCATAATGCTTCAATGAAGACCTGAACAAGACGATGTGGAATATTCACTCACCAAGAACTCGATTAGAAGCTCATGTTTGTTCATCCAAATACTCTGAGATAGATTGAGTGGTCAGAGGGGAACGGTCCAACCAATCATCAACCAGCAGTGATGTCATCAACCAGCAGTGATGTCATTGTTGGTTCAGATTCTGTCTGTCACCATCTTGCTAGTTTGGAGTAGGAAGTGACCATATTTGGACGAGCTGGGGGAGGAGCCAGCGATGGATCTGACCGATCTGATCGGAAACCTGACGATACTACGTCCCGCCCACCGATAGCTGTAACCTGACTGCACCACAGACCTGTCAATCAAACAGACACGCCCCCAAAAACAGGTCTTCTTGAATCTTCTTTTCTAATGAATGAGGGATTATTTTCAGATGGACCTCCAGAAAACTAATAAGAAGGAGTGACTTTAGCTAACAACACCGAGATAACTGATGGACACATTTTATTCACTTTGGATTTGATGAGAGAAGTTGAATGGGAGTCTATGGAGCCGGAGGCTTTTTGGAGCCGACCTCTAGTGGCACTCGCTGGTATTGCAGCTGAAGACACTTCTGGATCGGAACCATTTTACAGACCTGAAGCTACGAACTCTTTTATATCCAATCTGTGGGTCAGACTGGTTGGAGCTGAGGTAAAGTCTACTGTAACTCAGATAACTGTCCAACGTTGGACTTTAACAGTCGAAGACCACGTCGGTTCAACTCCTGTCAGTCAGGAACAGACATCAGAGGCTGCAGTGGACACAGACTCACTGAAAGACGATGGTTAAAGACTGATCTGATGAGTCTTTCCGCAGACTGCAGATGGAAGGTCAGAATCAACAGCAGGAAACATGGACCCAACCTGCCTCGTGTCAACAGGCCAGTCTGCTGCTGTCAGTGTAATAGTCCCCAATCCATCACGATTTGAATACCACAGCTGGTCTGAGTGTCGTTGCATCGCTTATGGCCACCGTTTACCGTCTTCCACTGGATGCTACCAGCAGGATGATGCACAATGTCACAAAGGAGGAGTCATCTCAGACTGTTTCATGATCATGAGAGGGAGTTCGATGGACTTCTGTCAACAGTAGAACAGGAATTTGGCAGCATGAATGTGCTTTTGATGAATCTGCAAACATTAGGTGATGAAATCATGTCAGCAGCAGAATCTCGAAGGAATATCTCCAACATTGAGTGGAATGATGTTACCAGGACCTGAGGCTGTTTGAGAGCGAAGGGAGGGCCGACCCAGTGTTAACATGCTGTTCCTAATAAAGTGCTCTGTGGGAGTAAATGGTCAGGCAGTAAGGAATAAGATGATTATAACAATATTAAAGCTACTTAAAGAGAAATTACAGGGAAAACTGTGTTCCTCAAAAATATTAAAATGTCATCACATTGAAAATGCATCTCATCAGTGGATAATTAGCATTCCCATCATCAGTCTGACCCTCAGCCTCCTCCTGCACATCCCATCATCCACCAAACTAAAAGGCTCAATGTTCCACACCGTCGTCTGGAGTTTGCAAAAAAGTGACACCCCATTTGCTGACAAAACACATCACATACATTAAAGTAATTATCTAAAAAATGATAAAGTAATTAAGTAAAGAAGACAAACTACATGTAATTTGATTGTATTATTTCTGACACGTTGATTTATTGTAGCTGTTTCTTGTTAGAAGAGAGGAAGTGAAAAAATAAGAGTTTAAGTAACATCTTACATCATAAAAAAACATAATTAGAAAGTCAACCAGGACCAGAAATAGTCAAGGAGAAATAAAAACCTACATTTAAAAAAAAAAAAACCTGTTCACCCAGAGCTTAAAGTCTTCCTGGCATCGATTAAACCTCTAAAAACGATTTTTTTTTTTTTGTTTTTTTTTTTTTGTTTTTTTTTGTCCCTCAAAGTTACATGTTTTAACAAAATAACAAAAAAAATACATCTTGACATGGCTCAGATGTCCCACCTGCAGCTCGGTGATACGAAGTGTCCCTCCCTGGGTCGACAGGATTGGTTCCTTTAAGTGTGTGATGTATGAAACCCGCCTGTCTGATGATACAGTTCTACAGCAGAAACACTGAGCCTTCGATTGGACTGCTGCTTTCACTCATGATACTAAAACCGCTCTGTGGTAGCAGGGTCAGATCAGTCCGGGTGGTGCTGCTGGCCTGCAGATGATGTAACATGATGACACATGATATATGTGTGTGTGTGTGTGTGTGTGTGTGTGTGTGTGTGTGTGTGTGTGTGTGTGTGTGTCTGCAGGACATCTTCAACGCTGTGATCAAACAGAACCCGTTCCTGGTCCACCAGCTGCCCTGCTTCTGGAACGTCCAGCTGTCCGACCACACGCGCTCCGAGAAGTGCTACAAAGACGTGTCGGACCTCAAGGTGAGCCGGATGTCCCGGCTGTGCACACAGTCCGTCACTGCAGACACACAACAGCTGACCTGCATTAACCTCAGAGCGTCACTTACCGACCAACATGAGCTTCTACTTTTACACCGATTAAAACCATTGTGTGGATTGTGATAACTTTGAGAAGGCTCATGTATTTTACAGACTTTGTCAGATGTAACAGTGATTAGACTCCCTGACAGTCCCATTTAGTTTGGCCTTTTTACACCTCAACGCTCCAGAGAGTTATTAATGTTCAGTAATGCCTGGATCTGTTTTTTAATGGCTTTGTCAGTGTCATAGTTCATATCAGACCTGTAAGCTTTTAAAATGCACTGGTGTAATGATATGATCAGATAAGTGCGTATGGATGGATGATTGTTCCTAAAGCTGAGAGCAAAAACACAAAGACATAGATGTAATGCAGAAAAACATAAAACCATGAATCACCCCGAGGAACAAAAACATAACATACAGCAGTAGATTACATCAGCTGCTGGAAACTGATTAGAAGAGCAGATAAGAAGCCGTCGGTGAGTGACCCTTAAGCAATGCAATTTTCTTTCTTTTATTTTGTTTTGCTGCATTAAAATAACTGTTTCCGACTATACGTTTTGAATCCAGGGTGTGATTACTGCAGAAAATAAAGGATATAATCAAATAAATCATAATATATCAAATCAAAAGCTTGGTCTGAATGTTGGCTCTTAGTGTTCATCAGCCGTGTGATTGCTCTTCTAAAAAGAGCCAAACCTTTTTGACTTCAACCACTTACGTTACAAAGGGACTCTTAAACACAAAGACATGATTTACGTAACTGAAGAAAGTTTACATCAGTGCGTTTCTACTCAAACAAACTGCTGTTGAAGCATAAAATGCATCTCTGAGGCTGTAATGAGTGAAACTGAAGCAGTGACAGATGTTTGTGGCGGCAGCTGAAAAACTAACAACTGTCAGTGTAAACAGTGAAAGGAGCTGAAGTGGCAGTCGAGGTGTAAGTGGAGATGAATGGAAATCTAAATGTGTTGGCTTGTAAGGGTGTAACTAGAAGTAGGGAAGTAGATGAAGTTTAAACCTGAGGAGTTTGATTAACTCAGTTCATAGAGTTTCATACAAATATGGTACAAAATATTTTAAAGAGTTTTAAAAAGTTAAAAAGTGACATTGCAGCACACCATTCATTAAGAGACATTTTGAAGTTTAAACGTGCACAATATGTGGAAGAAACACAAAAGTTTGTCTGGATAAATCATAGTGGTGGTGAGGATAAACGTGTGTATTGCTAAAGCAAGCACTTCTTGCTGAAAGTGGCTGTAGGACACTTTATAATTCATTCCCAGGCCTGCTGTGGATGGAAGTTTAATTACTCACAGAGATTCTGAGGTGATGAATGTGCTCGTGGCCAGAAAGGTTGTTCAGTGTTTCCTTCAGAAGGGTTAGTAGAGGCAAAGGGAAAAGGACTCAAACCGCAGGAGCAGGTACTTGATGAGAGGTGGTTCACAAAGTTTAGAGACCGCTCATGTTGCATGTGAAGGTAAAGAGAAGCTGTAGCCCTTCTATCCCCATAATATGGGGTACCATCAGCACCTGAGTTACACGTTTTTGGTCCTGGTGCATCTGCGGTTTCTCCGTGGACATGAGCGGAGGGCGCACTTTAAATCATGAGTCCAACTAAGGAGATCAGCAACAGAGACCCTTGAAATGATTCAGAAAGTCTACGGCGATGGAGCAATGAGCAGGACGAGGTGTTCAGAGTGACGGACGACTGACTCACACAGTCTAGACACTGTTCACGTGAACACAAGCAGTCTCCGAACGTTTTGATCCTCCCTCGTATGATTTAAGGGAGCGTGACTGGTTCACTGCGTCTAACATGATCTGAACGCAGCGTCATTAGTTCCCCGATCAGCCTTTAACCCCCCCCCCCCTCTCTAACCCCGCCCCTCTCTGTGGTTCTCCTGAACAGGTGATCCACTGGAACTCTCCCAAGAAGCTGCGAGTGAAGAACAAGCACGTAGAGTTCTTCAGGAATCTGTATCTCACCTTTCTGGAGTACGACGGCAACCTGCTGCGACGAGAGCTGTTCGGCTGTCCCAGCGAGGCCGACCACAACAGTGAGAACGTAGGTGGAGCTGCTGCTGGGTTTCTGCTCGTAGTGTTCGTTTGGTGTGAAGGATGCTGAGGGTGGTACTAAACTCGCGTTTTAATGCCTGTAACATTCACTTTCAAGCTGTTGGCTCGCTCTCACATTTAGTTTGAACATGTCAGCACAGTGAGACCTTCGTGTGTTTGTTTTTTGTGGTTTCTGATTAAAAAAAAATAGAAATCTGTTGTGTTGCATTATGACACTGAGCCACTAACACAGGGACCTATGCTTCAGAAGTGTACCGTGTCAAAGTAAAGATGAAGGTTTATATGATGAATGAATTAAGACCTCAGCTGTGTGAAGTGTTGAATTGTTTTCATCTGTGTTACTTATTAACACGCCAGCGTCAGTCTTCTGGTTCCCCTCAGTCAGTCTCAGTGGGAGGACCATGTTGACTGAGCTGTGGACCCTGCTTGTCCATCACTGTCTGTCTGTAAGGAATGGGAATCTTAATGCAATGCAGGCACCGGGTGTAGTCTCAGCATTTCAACTAGGGGGCGCTATAGCATGAAATAACAGGAGAAAATGGCCAAGGTTGCTCCAGGTGAACATGTCTGTGTTCACGCTTGTTTAGGAAACTACTTGGGATGGAATTCATCTGATCTGAGACTCAGGGAATGTCAAGAAAACAGAGAAAAGGCTGTGAGATGGATTCATCTGTTGAAAAGGAATTTCCATAGTGTGGATGTTACAAGTAGATTTGGATCTGGAACTTGTTCATCACTCAGGCAGCTCTCTAAATTCAAAAAGCACCAAAACACATTACATTACATTAAAGAATCATTTATTCTTGAATTACCCATTAATGTGTCTATTTTGCCCGTATAGGTCATGGTGACTGTGAATTCTCCACCTCTGTTGAAGTGATTCAGAAAATGAAGACAAAGAGTGTGAGCTCTCTGCAGCTTTCTGCAGAACTAGATTTTTATACCGGATCCTGAAGGTCAAGTGGTTCATTTCTCTCTTCACTCAAAGATCAGAATCCAAAGCATGAGTTTAAAATGACTCATATAAAAATGTGTTTTTTGGGAAAGCTTAGGAGAGCTCACTTTTTGCCATGATGTTTGTTTGTGAGACTCCCTGAGATTTCCCCAAATCTCTGCAGCAGATGTGGGGAGTGTAACAGGATCCAAAGATCCACAACACACTCTTCAATGGAAACAGGCCCGGTTTAAATATACTAGAATTATCTTTGAAACATTATGGGAGCTACATCCTGTGATGGACTGGCGACCTGTCCAGGTGAACCCAAAGTGAGGTGGGATAGCCAGCACCCCCCCCCCCCCCTTCAGGATAAAGCGGGTATAGATAATGGGTGGATGTCATTTTCTAAATGAGACAGGCCTACTTATGGAAATACAAAAGTAAGGTTGTGAGTGCCCACTAAAGAGATACAGCAGCACACCTCATGTGACCCAGGCAGAGTTTTGTGCTCCACACTGGAGGTCCAGAGCAACAGAAAAGTGCCAGCTCACCTTTCCTCCTGTTTCCTTTAATAGAAGCTGGCAAACAACAATATAATTCTTCCAAGTTATTATCTGGTGAGAAGTGTGTTTGCTTGCAGAGACCGTTTTTGACAAACAAGGCCTGTTATTCTGGTCAGTCTCAGTAGGTACAGCTGTGTTGTGTTGCCTTTGACTCTACCTGTGATTGGGTTCCTCTGTACAGTACAGGTGCTGCCACTGCCACTTTCTGTTTCCTTAGTTTAACAACAGCAGACATTACAGACATGAAACTGTCTTAACTTTCTGATTGTAATTTCTGTAAACACTGGAACTGTCATGAGAAAGCTGCTTTCAGTGTCTGAACCTAGCAGCTTCCTCACTTCTGTATTTTCTAGTGTTTGTGGAGCGTTTCGGACCTCCATTACTCATCTGTCTACTTTGATACACTTCTTGGATCAGTTCTACCAAAAGAACTTGCATATTTGCGCTCTGCAGTTTTTTCTTTGAACTTTCTAGTTTTATTTTATTTGTTTTATTATGAGCATGTTCAGCTGCAGTAAGAGAGGATAACAAAACAATGAAGAAGTATCCAGACTAAAAAGGGATTTATAGCTGCCTGTACAGTGATGGGGAAGCTACATGGAGACCTGTGATTGGTTGCTCTTGTTTTCTTCTTGAAGTTTCCGATGCTGGTGGAAATTGTTGTTGGTGGTGCTTTTGTTAGTGTTGTTGTTGTTGTTGTTGTTGTTTATGGTATCATTGTTGTTGTTGGTGGTGGTGTCTTTGTTGTTGTTATGGTTCGTGTTGTTGGTGTTGTTGTTATTATGGTTGGTGGTGGTGGTGTTGGTGTTGTTGTTTGTGATGAAGGTGGTAGTGTTGTTGTTGTTGGTGGTGGTGTTGTAGTTGTGGTTCTTTTTGGTGGTGGTGGTGATGTTTGTGTTGTTGTTGTTGGTGATGGTGCTTTTGTTTGTGTTGTTGTTGCTGTTGTTGGTGATGGTGGTGGTGCTTTTGTTAGTGTTGTTTGTGTTGTTGTTGTTGTTGCTGGAGGTGGTGGTGCTTTTGTTGTTGGTGGTAGTGTTTGTGTTGTTTGTGGTATTGTTGTGTTTTGTTGGTGGTGCTGGTCTTTTTGTTGGTGTTGGTAGTGTTGTTGTTGTTGTTGCTGCTGGAGGTCGTGGTGCTTTTGGTGTTTGTGTTTTTGTGGTGGTGTTGTTGTTTTGTTGGTGTTGTTGTTGTTTGTGTTTTTGTGGTGGTGTTGTTGTTTTGTTGTTGTTGGTGTTTGTGTTATTTGTGTTGTTGTTGCTGGTAAGGAGATTTTCTGTGGCCTTTGTTCTTGCCATGCTGCTGAAGCAGCAGCTGTGACAGCGACGGCCCCCACAGTGTCAGTGTGGGCTGAACAGATGGACGCCTCGGTGGCTCATACATATCGCTGACATCTAATGGTGTAAATTTAGGGTCAGTTCAAATGGATCCACATCAGGGAGGATGTTGTCACACAGCCTTTTGTACCAGTGAGTGCAATGACGTGAATGTCTTCTTTAAAAGTGTGCAGTGTCAGTGCTGTTTTCAGTTTATCATGTGGAGACTACAGAGAGAGGCAGCCAGAGAGGAGGAGGGCAGTGGGAGACATCATCAGCACCGCACCTTCACAACCGGTAGAGACTCTCCAACTTTAGATGTGACTGAACTACATGCTGCAGCAGCTGGTTCGTTTGAAGCTCACTGTTGCCTGGACACACTCCTGTAAGTGTGCAGCACCCCGTATAGATTCTGTGTTGGTGTTTTGTCATTCAGTCGATCCTTCACTCCTCCTCAGTTTGTAGAGGTCACTGCGGTCAGGAGCTGGGATTTCCAACAACCAGCCTCCATAGAAAGATTTGAAGTGTCAGCTCTGTGGTCAGTTAATCACGTTATAATTTTCCATCATGGTGTGCCAGGGCCTTTTTTTTGCCAACAGTCAATTCTAATGTGTCCTCAACTCAGGAAATAGTTTGCTCACTCAATTTTTCAGAGTTTGAGCAGCAATTTAAATCCCATTAAAGTGATGATTAGCCTAATGAAGTCGCTGAGGGATTGGCGCCGGCAGCGCGGTGAAGGCTGCGCTCCTTCAGGGCCGCGCTGCCACTGCAGCCCAGTCGCTCACTGCAGCTCCACTAATCACAGCGTTCAAAGCAGAGCGACTCCACACAGCGAGCCCTCTGCTGACTGCCCTCCAACCACCTCCCTCTACTGCTCCCTGAAGCACCACTGTGATTTGTTCATCTGCACTTAAGTTGGACAGAATTGGGGACAAAATAATGTCATTCACTCTTTTGGTTGGTGGTAACTCAGTATGCACACACTGTGCAGGAGGCTGCAGTGTTGTGAAAGCTGACAAGAGCTAATCAGGCAGAATTAATGAGAAAATGGCATTTTATTTGCATTAAATTAGAACAGCTTGATGCTTAATGGATTTATGAAGGATTAGAGGTCTGGGTCAGGGATGTGCAGAGACACACTGAGACAGCAACGCCCTCAAAGTGTCACCCATGCTGCGCCAGCAAAACCAACTACTGACTGCATATGTAAACATGGATATTGAACGTTTTCTGGTGAAAAACAGCTTCAGTTGTTCGTTCATACGCCTGAATGTGATGGTGTCTACACCATAGACACGGCCGAGTGCCACTAGAGGTCGGCTCCAAAAAGCCTCCGGCTCCATAGACTCCCATTCAACTTCTCTCATCAAATTCTCAGTCAATAAAATTTCTCCACGAGTTATTATGATGTCGTTAGCTAAAGTCGCTCCTTCTTATTTTTCTTCAACGAGGCGTATTTTTGGGGGCGTGTCTGTTTGATTGACAGGCCTGTGGTGCAGTCAGGTTACAGCTATCGGTGGGCGGGACGTAGTATCGTCAGGTTTCCGATCAGATCGGTCAGATCCACCGCTGGCTCCTCCCCCAGCTCGTCCAAATATGGTCACTTCCTGCTCCAAACTGCTCTGAACTAACAAGATGGTGACGGACAGAATCTGAACTGGAGGATTCATAATGTTCACAAACCAACGATGACATCACTGATGGTTGATGACGTCACTGATGGATGATGACCTCACTGATGGTTGATGACGTCACTGATGGATGATGACCTCACTGATGGTTTACATTCAATCTCTCACCAACACAACATTTATGACTGTAATCCAGTTCTTAATATGTAAATGAGGAGGTCCCAGAACAGAGAGGATGCTGCTCCAGATGGAGAGAAAAAGTCTCTCCTTTTCTGAAGCCATCCTCAGTGTTAAACCCTCTGATCCACAAACTGTCTCCCTGATGGTGTCCCCCTCCTGTCTGCCTGCAGCTCCAGAAGACCCTGTCGGAGCTGGACGAGGACGATCCGTGCTACGAGTTCCGTCGCGAGCGTTTCACCGTCCACCGAACTCACCTCTACTTCCTGCACTACGAGTATGAATCCAGCTCAGACAACACCGACGTCACTCTGGTGGCCCAGCTCTCCATGGACAGGTGCTGCTCTCCACCCACACACAGCTCAGTCTGATTTTAATTGAAGGAAGTCTGTGAACTGTTCTGAAAGATGCTTGTCGTGCAGCTGTTACACAGATGTGTTTCGGTGTGAGTGGGTAGATCTGCAGTGAGAGGACTTATTTGGGCCACCCAGGCTCCCATATATTTTCTACGTAGATAAGGTTCAGTAAATTAGAGCACCTCCGAGGCTGAACATAAAACTGGTTAAATCTTTAGAACAAAACACCAACAGCTGTGTTGCATCTGATTTCTGATAAAACATCAAAGCTACAAGCCTGTGGAGATAAAACATCTTTGACTCGGAGGGAGAAACCTTCCTTCACAGAGCTGAGAGCAGGTTTCCTCTGCTAACACAGAGCTGAAGCTAAAGATTAGTTTTGGGAGAAACTAGGCCACCTTTGGATTTTGGGCCAGTTCTGGATGAGTTAGGAAACTGAGGTTTGTTCACAAACATTTATGAATTTTCTCATGGTGGGTTTATGGGTCGTATTCAGAGTTATACCATGCCATGAACTTATCCAGGAGAATTCTCACTGAGATACGGATTTTAAGTGGAGAAAAAAATCTGCTTCTGATACGAGAAGTTTCTTAGAGTTTGTAATTTCTTTCTGTTCCCAATACTCTTTCCAAATACTTTTATTCCCAGTTCCATTAAGCATCATTTGATATTATTAGGAGCTGGATGAGTTGCAACCAATTTGTCCTTCATGGTGCTGATGTTACCGGCTCACATCCTCTGACACACTCTCTATCCAGGGTCTTCTCTGTGTCCATGTACATGCACACACATGGACGCCCGGCTTTGAGCGACTACGGACAACTCATCACGTCCACAGTTTATGTGATGCGGGTCATTACGGTGAAGCAGACGGGTTGTCAGTGTCCTACTGGCACCATGCAGAGACACAGTGGGGACGGGACAGACCTGCAGTATCCGATGAGCCTCGCAGTGTTCAGCTTTCAGTGGATTTAAAACACCCCACTGTCAGATTGAATAAAGAGCGTCATATTAGTTCAGGAGATGGAGAGAAAATCCAGGGATCAAACCATCAAACATCATCAACCTGCCATTTATATGCTAATTCTGCTGTTTGTTTTGTTAACAGTGAGCAGGGGGATTGTAAGCAAATTTTGGAATGAGCAGTGGGATTGTGCTAACACCCTGTTTCTCCTCGGTTTGGAACGTATTCAGCAGTTAAATGCATCTGTTTCCTCTTTTTCATCTCATTATGGGAGGGACTTGTTTGAGGATTTCCCAGCAGATGTCTGAACTGGACTAAATTCACGTCCAAATTAATGTCCCAAACAGAGATGTTAGAATCTAATTTTTCTCTTTTTCAGTATCAGAAAGTGTCACGACAAAACGTATTTGCACATCTTCATGAAGCTGAAAGCTACTTGGTAATTAACCAGACACAGTGAAGTCAGGTGTCTGTAAACCACACAGAGCAGGTTTACAAAACTGATGGAGACCCTCAGGCTGTGGTGGAGGAAGTACTCACATCCTTTACTTCCATTTCCAGCAAAATGCACCTCAAGAATCCAAAATAAAAGTACTGCTTCTTCAGAAAAGTGTCCCTGTGACTGATTTACAGTAGATCTGACATGGATGCATTAATGTGTAAGCAGCAATTTACTACTATAAACCTCCCTGAGAGGGTTCTACTTTTAACTATCTTATATGAATCTGTGTAGTTAAATGGAAGTATAAAGTACGACATGTGGTACAAGTATCTCTGGATTTTGCGCATGTATGGAACATGGCAGATTGTAGTCTGTACAAAAGCACATGGAAGTTCTCTGTTTTGAGTTTGAATCAGCCTCAAACATCCAATCTAGCAGCCAAGCAGACTTCAGGTGTGTCGAGGTGAAAAGGTAAATTCATTACATCCCAGCCCTCACCATGACAACAGGCTTTCTGCTCGCCTCCCATTAAAGCTTCTTTGTTCCAATCACACGTTGACCTTAACTTTACTATCCACAGTCTCCGTTTTCATGAGAAGTCAGTACTTTAAACACCAGTAGCTATTTTTCATTTTACAAACAGAGATCTGATTGGTCAACTGTACACTTGGAACGAGCTGAACTCATCATGACATCACACCCTGCTCATCACTAGAAATATCAAATCTCAATATCAAAAGTTTGATATTTTGAAAGTGAATTGCTCCACAATATGAACACATTTAGATTACATGTTTTATTTAGCTGGTAACTTGTTGTATAACCATAATATTCAGAGACGTCAGTGATGCTTAAGGACCGCATCACTGTCGTGCCAATAATGACGTTAAAGCACACCCTCCACTGGAAAATTGCTTCAACATATTTTGAGGTGAAAGTAAGAAGTCAGCTCTGTGTGTGTGTGTGTGTGTGTGTGTGTGTGTGTGTGTGTGTGTGTGTGTGTGTGTGTGTGTGTGTGTGTGTGTGTGTGTGTGTGTGGTGTGTGTGTGATGCACTTCCATCATGCTGCTCACATTAAAGTGCCACAAATTGCTCCTCTTAGTTTCCGGTTGGGTTAATGAGGATGTTGCATGTGTACGTTGTCTGATGAAGCCAGCAGATTAAAGCCTGGAGGTTCGGAGACTCTAAACAAACAAGGCCGAGAGCCGACATCATGTTTAGTAAGCTGAAATCTCAGCAGTGATGACGAGTGGAGAGATGAGCGTCCTGCTGATACCATCTCACTGAAGGAAAAGAAAAACAAACTGATTGTTCCTCCCAGCAGGTTTTTTTTATTCTGGTGATTTAGATGTAATTCTGTAAATCTTCTCTTCTCTTTTATCTCGGCAGTTATTTCAAACAATTTTCATGTGTAGCCACAACATAATTTCCACTTCCTCATCTTTTAACTCCCACTTTATTAAGGTGCACTAAAAGATGACAGACTGCAGCAGAGTGAGATGTCACGGAGACTTTAGAGCTGCTGGTGGTGGGATAGAAGGATGGAGACATGAAGCGTGTTTCTGTGAATACTTTATATAATAATAATATTAAAAAAACTAAATTAGAAAAGTTATTGACTGAGGAGGGAAGCTGGTGAATTAATACAAACATAATGACAAAGTGTAATGGAGACAAGCTTTGCAAATGAATAATGTGGAACATGACTCCAGGATAATTCCACTTTATTTGAACTTGGCATATTTTCCATGAATGTGTTTTGTTGTGTCTCTGTGGGTCGCGCTAACTTTGCATCATGCTAACTTTGCAATATCCAGCTCTGTTGCACAAAACCGTGTATACCAGAGCTGTAAACACAAACTCCCTGCAGCTTTCTAAAACTCTCATTCTTACATGAATCTTTCTCAACATTTGGTTTTGAGTCTGACTGAAAGTGAAACCAGACATTTATGGTCTGGAACGGTCACTGTATTATTTTCTGTGAACACAGTCAAAATATGGAGGAAATTTAAATGTAAAGTTGACTGCTGGCTCCTCGGTCCTCTTCGTTAAAGCAACATTATGACAAGAACCAGTCACATAGTCTATGTGTTGTTCCCCCTAATGCTGCCTTTATTAAGAGGTTCGGTATTCTTGAAATGAACTAGTTCAGCACACGTATCAAAGATAAATAATATGCCACAATATGTAAATGTTGCTATTTTAATACATTTGATGGAGTCTGTGGAGCACATTAATGCTCCCAGAGAACAAACCTCACAGTACTTTAAATCTCCCTCAGAAGAAACGACACTGCACATATTGTCTTTGTGTTGTGTCTCCTCAACATGCCATTGTATAGCTGCTACAGCAGACGTTTCTGCATATTGCTTCTGCTAGCAGCCTTCGCTTCCTCTTGTTCTGACAGGCCCTCAGTGGAAAAGAAATATTGGCGTTTCAGATCCAGAGAAGTGACAGACGCTGATCAAAGAAAACAAGCTCACCTTCAGGGTTTGAATTTGAAGAATTTGAAGTGAACTGAAATATGCCTGACTCCGTAAAGTGAAAGTAAAAGCCAGTGACATGTATGAGTTTGCTGTCCGTCTCCAGCGTCACGCTGAGGAGAAGATGTCATATTAAGAGAGACCGACAGTGAGCAGAGGCCAACCTGACCGAAACATGTTCAACTCAGCTCTTCAAAGAAAACACTGGTCTCCTGTTTAAATCAGGGACTATTGAGCCCAAATAGGTTTTGTTTGTTAAACATTCTGCATTGATTTACTGCTGATTTACTGATTTATATTGTACTTTATTGACTTATGTTTAATTAAAAAGTTGAGTTCAAAGACAAAACTTTGCTCCATCAGAAGCTCAGGGTTCCTTCACTGCAGTTTACAATCCAGACTTCTGCATACTGTTTCAGAAATCTACTCTACAAATGGATATATGTGTAACAGATGTCTCATGTAAAACCCATAAACACGATTCTGCAGTGAAGAGGAACTCTAATAGACACAGCATGCTGATTAAAAAAAAAGCCACATTATTTTCAGTGGGAGTAGATTACATTTTTATTGTTCAACACAAATCATAGTTTTGTATGAGTCCCTGGTTAAAGAGTTTTAGAGAAACTGAAGCAGCTGTTACTCTGTTAGTGACATCTGTCCTCAAATACAACCACACAATCTTTTTTAGATGAAATACAGAACAAAGCACTGTAAGAAAAATAACATTGACAGCATGCAGCGCTGCTTCTGCACAACTGTTCACCCTGACTGAACCAAACTGCACATTTAAGGTCTGTCATGTTTGGTGTTGTCATTTGTGTTATTTACACAAGTTTTCATAGATTATTTGGCTTTGATGTGCTTCTAATTATTTTATATTGTAAAGTTCATGCAACATGAACACGTCTTAAGTGTTTTTCATCTAAAATTGTCAGGTAATTAAAGCTGGGATGTAATTTAAATTCTCATTTTGTTCCTACTAGTTTTTAGCTCATCAATTTAAATGAACGTTATGTTTATTATTTCCGTGGACACGTCATCTTGTTCACACAAGGCTTTTTGTTGTTTTGCACATTTGATATCTGCTCCCCAACAACAAAAAGCAGATGTTCTGCCTCTGTGTACTTTGTTTCAATGTATAGTGTGGTATAGTCATTATTGATGTGATTATTTTAGGTGTGACCTCACTGACCCTGGACTCTGTCCCCTGTAGGCTCCAGATGTTGGAGGCCATCTGTAAGCACTGGGAGGGCCCCATCAGCCTGGCCCTGTACCTGTCGGACGCTGAAGCCCAGCAGTTCCTGCGCTACGCTCAGGGCTCCGAGGTGCTGATGAGTCGAGGGAACGTCGGTTACCACATCGTCTACAAAGAGGGGCAGTTTTACCCCGTCAACCTGCTGCGGAACGTGGCCATGCGGCAGGTCAACACCCCCTACATGTTCCTGTCCGACATCGACTTCCTGCCCATGTACGGCCTCTACGAGTATCTCAGGTAACCTCTACTGGGGGCCCGTCCTCAACGTCCTCACAGGACCGCTCTGTTATCGTTTATTGTTCATCTCGTTCTACATGCAGCGGCGCTGTGAAAGTAAGAAGCTCCTGTGTGTGTCTGCAGGAAGTCTGTGGTGCAGCTGGACATGGCCAACAACAAGAAAGCTCTGGTGGTCCCAGCCTTTGAGACGCTGCGGTATCGCCTGTCCTACCCGAAGTCCAAGGCTGAGCTGCTGTCTCAGCTGGACATGGGGACACTCTTCACCTTCAGGTCAAACACTTTATAAAAGTCTGTTTTCACTTCAGCAGCTCTTTTCATTTCCCTGTCGGTCATAGAAGTTACGTGAAACCGGAGTGTGGATTTATCCCTTGTTTCCAGAAAATGTAATACTCAGTTTAGAAGTACAGTTAAATTGTTGGAAGCTCCTCTGAACGTTGGTGTTTCCTCTCTTTAATCACGGAAAATAAGAAAAAAACACAAAACAAACGTTACTCTCGGCATCCCACCTCTGAAGGTTTGAAGGAGGGCAGTGACCCTCTGAAACACCCTGTGGAAACTCAGTAGCATCTAAAGCACCTTCACACAGACCAACAGTGAACAAACCATCAGAGGATCAAGACATGAAGCTTTGTTCACTGAGAGTTTGAACAGCAGCTTCATCACAGATACAGAAGTCACTAAATAAAGAACAACTAAACTAAAGTCCTGCTGAAAGAAGACTGCTCAGTCGTGGTCTCCTCCCGTCTCAGGGGGGGAAACACCGACAAACACTTGAGTTGGGCTGAGCAACAACGAAAGGAGGGAGAAGGAAACATGGAGATTCAAGTCTGATTCTACTTTTCCTTTTTGAATCGTTTAGCTGTTTTTACTATTTGGAATAAAACATTTTGTATCAAATTCAAAACTGATACAACATGAAAGTGTCATCACTCGTGGTCGGAGGCATTTTAAACAAGCATATTATTGTTTTTATTGAGTCCTTATATATTGTAAATCATGAATCAGTGACTCACTGGAACTTGTTTTTAATTCAAATCAGTTTTTTGTGCATAGCACCAAATCATATGTCATCTCAGGGCACTTTGCGTAGTAAAGGTGATATCTTACAGGATTATAGAAAGAAACCCGGAGGTCAGATGGTAGAGCGGGTTGCTCAGTAATCGTAAGGTTAGCGGTTTGATCCCCTGTTCTTTGCCGAAGTGTCCTTGGGCAATGCGCTGAACCTAAGTTGCTGCCGCTGTGACCTCGGCGTGTGAATGTGAGTGATGGTGTGAATGGGAGGCAAACTGTGAAGCTCTTTCAGACCGCTGAGCTGATAAAGCGCTTTATAAGTTCAGACCATTTAATTCAACAAATCCCACATGAGCAGCAGTGGAGAGGAAAAACGTCCTTTTAACAAGAAGAGACCTCCGACAGACTCAGAGGTGGGCGGCCGTTAGCCTGGAGCGAGAGGAGAGCAGAGAGAGAAAAGAACAGAATAGAGAAATGACAGACGACCTGTGGGCAGGTTGGTGAGGTCAGTAACTGAACATCAGAAACATGTACACATTTTAAAACTCATTTCATACTGTGACCGTGGAATAATGGTTTAATTTGACCCTCTACTGTAGAAAAATCATTGGATTTGATTTTTTTGCAGACAGCTTTCAGTGTATTTTTCCATGTTTTGTATAATAACTACTGTAACTTACATCTTGATATACGGTAATAATTTAGTTGTAGCTTTTATGTCCCCTCTGAACCCACTCTGTGGATTTGATGCCCTGACATGCCTGCAGGGTTTTTCTGTGTGTTTGGAGAAAATGGGAGTTCATTTTTCTGCTGTGCGAAGCCCTCACAGGCGATCACGCCTCCCGCAGTCACACTCACTTCTCTCGGCCCACCTTGAATTTGCTGTGAGTAAATACCTCCTTTAAGTTGCCAGTTGGAGGAGAAAGACGTGTTGTGCTAGCACAGACAGAGAAAGAGACATCGGGAATGATTGGGTCTGCAGAGTGAGGTAAACACTCCCAAAGTCTCCATGTTCACAGCTCCTATGATCGAGACAGAGGTTTGTAATTCAAATGCCAGCTAACATTTTGGAGACGATGTTTTCCACTTCCTCCCAGACAGACTGGATGAGTATACTCTGTCCAACAACAGCTCGATGAAAGCTTTTCCTTTTCCTCCCTCCAGGTACCATGTGTGGACTAAAGGCCACGCACCGACTAACTTTGCCAAATGGCGAACAGCCACGACGCCCTACAGGGTGCAGTGGGAGGCCGACTTCGAGCCCTACGTCATGGTGAGGAGGGACAGTCCCGAGTACGACCGCCGCTTCGTGGGCTTCGGCTGGAACAAGGTGGCTCACATCATGGAGCTGGACGCACAGGTAACTGACACACCTCACGGCATCCTCTAACTCCTGCTGTAGATGCCTGCTCAGTGTTTGTGGACCACATTTCTTTGTACCCAAAGTGTGCAGTAGCCTTTATTAAAAAGGACACAGATCTCATTCTTGGACTGTATGAAATATATAGTATTGCACTTACCGAGTTAATTTATATTATTTGTGAATATGGTCGCTATAGCTAAAGAGAAATCATGGAGGACCAAACAGTCACTCAGTCGGAGGATCGGACAGGTTGTCTGAGCTGTGATGACCTGTAGAAAAGACAGCATGCTTCTCCTTATGATTGGACTTTATTATAAGGCTTTATGAAGAGGGCTCAGGTCATGTTTAGCAGGAGAGTTTCATACTGTATCTGTCTTCATGAAATGTCATCTTATAATTAAAGAGCCCTTCATAGGAACAGCCTCTCCACTACTATCAAAGTATGATTATTAAAAGTGTTCCTGGATCCTCAAGAATATCAATCAAAGTATGAACGTTGTAATTCATAAATCTAACCCTGCATGAATCCATATTGTTTTAATTTTCTGTACAGTATGTGTTCTGTGAAAAGTGTGTCTCTCTCTTGATCACCATGGTAACTCGCCTCAGCTCTACAATGTTTTAGCTTCTTTCAGCTCATTGTTTTGGTTTGGTTCGCTGAGACACACGTCACGCTTGCATCTCACTTCTTGAACTGACGTCTCTTCTTCACGTGTTTCCAGCTAAAATATACATGAAAACAACGAGTCATCACATTTCTACTGTACGATCAACAGTCATGGTGACACTGCTGCTCTGTGCATCTCCTCAGTGTGTGTGTGTGTGTGTGTGTGTGTGTGTGTGTGTGTGTGTGTGTGTGTGTGTGTGTGTGTGTGTGTGTGTGTGTGTGTGTGTGTGTGTCTGTAACAAGACTCCAACAGACTTGACAAACTTGTACTTTGTAAGGTGATGTAATAACCAGACTGTAAAAGTTGAAAGTTCTGTTTTGTAACTCGTCTCTTCCAGGAGTACGAGTTTGTGGTTCTTCCCAACGCCTACATGATCCACATGCCTCACGCGCCCAGCTTCGACATCACCAAGTTCCGGTCCAACAAGCAGTACCGGGTCTGCCTGAAGACCCTGAAGGAGGAGTTCCAGCAGAACATGTCGCGGCGCTACGGCTTCGCTGCCCTTAAATACATGACGGCCGAGAACAACAGCTAGCCACCACTGCAGACCCTCACACCCCCCGCCCCGAACTACTGACACACTCCTCGGGCTGGGGGACGGGTGGTGGGGGGGAGGGGGGGAGGGCACAGAAAACAGACGGCCCATGTGGGGCTGCTGGGATACTTTAAAACTGGAGTCCCTCAGACTTTTAGAAACTGCGACCCTCAGCGTGCGGCTGGAAGCGTCTTTATGTCCATACTTTGTCCTCTGCTGTGGGTAGGAGAGATGATCCAGGAGGAGTTTTACTTCTGTGGGATGTTGAAGCTGTGAATGACGACGTGATTGGCGGCTGGTCCGGGGCCCTGAGCTCCAGCTGGGGAACCTGACACACAGCAGGAGAAGGAAAGCAGACATTCAATGCCTTGCCATATTTGTAAGAGCAGTGACCGAGTTGTGGGCTACGTGTACGACTGTGTGTGTGTGTGTGTGTGTGTGTGTGTGTGTGTGTGTGTGTGTGTGTGTGTGTGTGTGTGTGTGTGTGTGTGTGTGTGTGTGACTGCGTGTTCCTCCTGGATGGCGTTTAGCTGCAGATATGAAGTATTGTGGGCTCACAGTGTGTTTGCAGAGAGGAAAGACTTCCAAGTGCTATGAAGTAACACAAAGCAGTTTGACTGACAGCACACCCCGACTCAAATGCAAATTGTCAGCAGGCGGTGAGATAAGACAAAGTGGTAAACATGTCCACACAGATTTTGAAAATCTCGTCGTGACAAGTGACACACACACTGCGATACGGAGGCGAGCAGCCAGCCGACCATCTGCTGCTGCTTAATTTGTTTCATAGATGATACAGATCAGAATAAATCCTCCTTCGCGTGTGACAAGGCAAGTTAAGAGCAAGGATGGCTGGAGGTCGTCCTCTCGGTTGATATTCAGGGTATCTCCACATCAGCCTGAGCGTGCTGCTAGCCAGTGTTTCCACTGTTTTCTGAAGACGACAGAATCCGACAGCAGCCGGTGCCGTGTGCTTTTTTTGTGTGTTTTTAAATTCGATGCCAACACAGTCTACACAAACACCTGCTGGTCGTCCCGTCGGCTCGGGAAGCTGCCACCCGACACACCGAGCGCCACCGACCTGGAGCACTGACATCACTCTTTACTCTTCTTTCCAACAATCCAGTATTATTTATCCATGTGTTTACAGTCCCGGGGGGGGGGGGGGGGGGGGGGGAGTCCTCAGTGCACCATCAGGAGGAACAGAGGAGGACAGGAAGGAGAACCAGAAATCAGCCAGACACTCTGTCTCTGTCTGTCCTTCTGTCTCTGTCTCTCTGGCCTCGAGTGTAACAACATCAGCTGATGGTGGTGTGTGTTCTGTGTGTGTTGTCATGGTGATGATGATCCTTATATATGTCCTGTTATCTTGAGAGGCCTCAGACAGTCACTTTAATGTTCCATTAATCAAATCCACAGTTGAGTATCTATCAGGATATATGTTATTATATTATAATACGATTTAAAGTAGGGTTGGATACAGCATTAAAGTAGTAGATAAAAGTGAAATATTAAGGGTCATAGGAAAAATTTGTATTATTTAACTCCAGAACATTAAAAAATGTAAAGTATTTCACTGTGACAGGGTTATTATAAGAATATTACACTGAAATTGATATAATAAAAAGAACGATACAGATTATAACCTGCCCTGTTTTTGTCAGGGTCAGTTCTACTCCGGTCCAGAGGGGGCGCCAGTGCACCTGAAGCTGTTTGGTAATGGACCAATATGGCAGAAGAGGAACAACACAGTGACTTTATTGAAGCCCATGGCTGTTTTAATACCAGATGGCATCTGCTCTGCATGATGAGAATCACCCACCTGCTGTGCTGCACTGGTTCTGCCCACAGGATCCTGCTCGGCCCGTAGACGTTACATTATGATGGTGTCACAAAAATTTCAAAAATGTCCTCGTCGCTAGGGAGGTTTCACAAATAGGAAACATCTATGGATTCAAAATTCATAATAGAAAGAGTAAAAGTTCACCTTGTTTCCAGTTGGAGGAGTCAACAGTTTTAAAAGTCTTTTATGATGGAGGTCCGTGGAGAAGATACTTTATGGGCAGCAGGGGATTCCTTCGTTGCAATACTGCAAGTGACCACCGGACACTCCAGGAGCAGCACTGAGCTGTGCAGCTGTTTTAACAGTGTTCTGCTGCTGCGTTCATCACAATGAAGCACACTGACCCAAAAACAATTTGTCCTGTTCTGATGAAACAGTGAATACAATTTCAAATTCGATCACTTTGGAGGAGTTGTATGACAGGAAGTCAGTCGGCTCAGGTGACGCTCTGACCGTGACCTCGGCTGAGACGGACCGTGATGAACAAACTGTGGAGGAGCTCAGAACATCTGGCTCTCCTCTCACGGAGGAAGATTTTTCAGCACCGCTGAGCAGCTGTCATTCAAATGAATGAGGCGCCATCTCCTTATCCAGAAGCTAACACACTGATGGGTCGACTACCAGTGAGACAGAAGTTTCATCGTCTCCTTCATGCTGCTTCACCCACACAGAACATTCAGCGGTTGAACTGATCAGAGATCAGATAGCTGCTACAACAGCTCTCAATCATCTGATCCGATGTGCTGAAAATCCTGAAGCTTTAATGTTCTGGGAGGAAAGAAGGAATCGCTGAATGTCAGCGTGACTTCATGGAGGACGAATCCTGTCCAGTCTCTCCACAGATCCATTACTGACACAGATACACTGGGGAGGAGGAGGAAAATAAAACCTGACACCTTTTCAATTCAGAACAAAATCCTCCTCACACTTCAACAAATTCATCACCATGACAACGGAGCCAGGCTGAACAGGCACAAACCCAGAGGCCCAAACACCATCAGCTCTAACCACCGTTATTGTTGTAAAACTAGAGGTCTCTCTCTCACTGTCTGTCTCTCTCTCTGTCTCACTGTCTGTCTCTCTGTCTGTCTCTGTCTGTCTCACTGTCTCTCTCTGTCTGTTTCTCTGTCTCTCATTCTGTCTGTCTCACTGTCTCTCTCTGTCTGTCTCTCTGTCTCACTGTCTCCCTCTCTGTCTGTCTCTGTCTCTCTCTCTGTCTGTTTCTCTGTCTCTCATTCTGTCTGTCTCTGTCTCTCTCTATGTCTCTGTCTGTCTCTCTCTCCCTCCGTCTTTCACCCTGGACAGGAAAGCTGCAGAAGGACATGGCGCAGGTGTGTTTGTGAGTCAATTAGGTGTGTGTGTGTGTGTGTGTGTGTGTGTGTGTGTGTGTGTGTGTGTGTGTGTGTGTGTGTGTGTGTGTGTGTGTGTGTGTGTGTGTGTGTGTGTGTGTGTGTGTTGTTGCCGGGCTGGGAGGGGCTGCAGTGTGTAAGTAGGACAGTGCTGACTGATGCTGCTACCTGAATAAAAGCAAAGAGTCAAACACTCTGCTGCTCCTCTGTTTCATCATTTCTGTCTGAGTGAATATGAGTTTAGCCTCGTGAACCCTGATTAAAGATGGAAACACTCACAGCACGACGCCACACCTGGTTGTATTCCCAACAGTCTCCACCTCCAAGTCATCGGGCATCCTGCTGATTTAACACGTCAAAGTCTGTTAGTTCTTCAAAGAGTTCTCCTCAGCTGTATAATGTGACATAGTTTAACTAATAACAGGCCACATATACAAACTCTCTGGTCTCTGGATGATCTTTATAAAAGCTCTCTGAGTCAGTCTGTGTGGTGAGTAATAATCTGACAGCAGAGCAGAAGGATGAAGCTCTGTAACATTTACAGGATCCTGTGTTTACTCCCAGCTCTTTAATAAATCTATTGATTTCTCTGTTTTGTTCACAATACGCTATTAAATTCAAGGTGCGCTGCTTCTTTTACGTACCAAACATTACAAAACACTTATTGACATGTCTGTAGGATTAAAAACACCAACCTGAACAGAGCAAACACTGCTCATCCTCAGAGTCCCGCCACACTGAGAGTTCTTCAAACAGAAAGAGACTCGATGAATGAACACATCCACAGATAACAGTGAACAGAGCACTTTATTAGGAACAGCATGAGACTGGGTCAGATCTCCCTTTGCTCTCTAATGGCCTCCGTTCTTGGAGGCATGGATCCACAAGATGTTTCAATCCTGTTCTACATCCCAGAGGTGTTCTGCTGTCTCAAACCTGCTGACCTCTGAACTCTGTCATGTTCACAGAGCAGGAAGTGACCATATTTGGACGAGCTGGGGGAGGAGCCAGCGGTGGATCTGACCGATCTGATTGGAAACCTGACGATACTACGTCCCGCCCACCGATAGCTGTAACCTGACTGCACCACAGGCCTGTCAATCAAACAGACACGCCCCCCAAAACAGGTCTTGTTGAATCTTCTTTTCTAATGAATGAGGGATTATTTTCAGATGGACCTCCAGAAAACTAATAAGAAGGAGTGACTTTAGCTAACAACACCGAGATAACTGATGGACACATTTTATTCACTTTGGATTTGATGAGAGAAGTTGAATGGGAGTCTATGGAGCCGGAGGCTTTTTGGAGCCGACCTCTAGTGGCACTCGCTGGTATTGCAGCTGAAGACACTTTTGGATCTGAACCATTTTACAGACCTGAAGCTACGAACACTTTTACATCTAGTCGATGTTTCTGAGGCGTTTTGTAGTTTGCTTTAATGTTTGTGATGTATCAATGTGCTCTTGTGTTTTGTGTATAAATTAAAAATATATGGGATCCTTTGCAAGACTTTATGGAACACAACCTGACCCTCCTCACGGTGATTAATATAAGTGAAGAATAGTTATTTCCGTTTTATTTCCTCTGAGCATGTTTCTACAGTTCTCCTCGGCCTGCTGCCGGGATATGAAGAGGCTGGACGAGCAGTCAGCTGACCTGCCTCCAAATGAAATGAGAGTGGGAGCACCCAGTTTATCAGCTCTCCGGTGTCTGACTGTCCCCGGCCAAACCATTCCTTAACTTCCCTTTAATGAAGGTCCCGCGACACCATTTCTCTTATCGGATAGACTATTAAAAGTTTTAAAGGAGCCACTCATTAATTCAATTTAAAATTGAATGCATGAATTTCAGCTGACTTTCAGATAATGAATTCAGAGGATTGGAAGATGTTAGCCTCGCAGTGATGTACTGTGGTCTCTGATATTAAACAGGGAGATTCAGCTGCACTTAGAACTGCGTATGTTTAGTAGAAAACTGCACATGAACAAGCTAAGTGAAAAACCCATAATGCCCGGAGGTAAAGAGCTGTGAAACAGTACTCAACCACCCTCCTGTTTTCTTCAATGTCAGACCTTCAAATAAAATCTAACATAGAAACTAAGAGTTAACACAAAGTTTTAAAAGTTTTAAAACAACTGGGCTGGTGTGAAAAAGTATTTGTTACCTTCATTTCCAAATCCCCAAAACTGCTTGTGCATTGATAACTGGTTGCAGCTGGAGCAGACACACCGCAGGTCCGATCTCTGCCAGCGCTGTTTAGTCAATCATTACTTAAATACACCATTTTCAGAAGCATGAATTTGGCTCTAAAGTCTCACCCGCTGCTCACGCTGCCAAAATCCAAAGTAGTTCCAGGAGAGCTGAGGAAGAAGGTGACTGAAATAAATCACTCGCTCTTCCTGAGGCTGTGGGACTCCACAGTGAGACGTTATCTACAAACAGAGAAGACTTGGAACAAGAGGGAACCTTAGCTTCCAGATTTCCTCCAGAGCAGCACACAATCATTCAGGTTTCAGAAAAACCTAAACAAAATGCAGTAAACCCCGACTGAGGACCCGTCCATCGGCCGCTCACAGAGGACAGCGTGGGTTGTGTTTGGGTTCTTTTACCAGTTGGGACCATCACAGTGTGACCTCAGAAACAAGGCAACAGAGGAGGTGACAGGATCGAGTTCAGCAGTCATTATTAGTTATTTTACTTCTCTCATTAATCAGGAAACTTTACTTCAACACTGAACTCAGGAGGAAACAGGCAGACCCAGAGGGACATGACGTGTGTGATGTGGTGGCTGCACACAGCTGAAGAGCCAACAGGATCCTGATGCTGGAGGATATCAGATGAACCAACAGCAGGTTGTTTCTCACCACACACACACACACACACACACACACACACACACACACACACACACACACACACACACACACACACACACACACACAGGAGGGAATAAATCTCACCAGCATCTAATTCAATCACACAACTCACCTTTCATTCAGAAAGCAGTTTATTTAAAGCAGAGCTCTGGATTGTGATTGATTGTTGTAAGAAGTTGATGAAAGGAAGACACACAGGGACTCGGTCGCTCTCCAGCTTCACTTCTACTCTTTATAAGCTGTTTCAAATGTGTTTCTCATAGCTGTCATATTGTTTGATTGATATTATGCTTTACATGCTGCACTTCATGTTATTCCAGTCTTGAATTAGAAAATGGCAGTCTGTCTTTGTTTTCTCCAGCTTCAACAAATCCTGGTTCCACACTGACACCCAGTGGTCGTCCTTTTACATGTTTGTCTTCTTACAGCAACATAATCAAAACCTTCACTTTGCTGAGCAGCAGACAGAAATCTGCAAATGTTCCTTCAAAACTCTGCACACAAACAACAAGCAAAAACAAAGCAGAACACGATACAAAAAAATAAAACCTTTCTTCTTAGATCTCAGATTGATGAGTGTTTTCAGTGTTTTCATAGTCGAAGTGATCGATTAAACAGCAAGAAAAAAAGAAAGTTTGAACGTGAAAGTTTATGTGTGGTCTTGGCAGTTAGTTTGACAAAATCATCAGAGGTCCAATTTCTAGTTTTTTTCAAGAAGTTTCATCAGAAATTTGATATCTTCATCGTCCTTTAACAGAAAGCAGGAAAATCACCTTTCTGTGAACACCTCATCAAAACCTTTACCAGCATCCTCAGGGAAGAGGTGAAAAATGATCACGTAGGTCGGTCAGCTGGAACAAACTGGTCACCGTGTGTCACCGATTTCTTCATTACACGAGGTGAAAGCACTAAGTTCAGAACTCATGATATTCCAAATGACAACGCTTGATCAACATCAGTGATCAGTGTTTGTGATCCCGGACAGCATGCTGGGAAATGTATAAATTTTAGATTAAAGCAACCAAATCACATAAATTGAAGTGATGGGTCTAAATGAAAGCCAATCATTTTTTTAAGAAAACAGGCAGTTTTTAAACATTTCAGTAAAGACAAATAAACTTTGTGTGAACTGGGACATGACTCCAAACCATAAGAGATAAATGGTAGGTGTATAGTTCATACGTCCAGCCACCATCCTGAACACTTGTATGTGGATACATGTAGCCAACTAGGAAACTATACCATAATATACTTTCATCAAACTGTACCAAGACATCTTCTTGACATTTTACGTGTCAACATAATATAGTATAACATTTTTATAAAATTTTTATGACATTTTTGATCATTTGCTATCGCTATTTGGACCTGATGCTAAACAATGAAATATTTTTGAAAACTCCCAGAAAGCTGCTGAGCCCCTCAAATCATTTAAATCAAGATTGAAGACCTTTTTTTGTTTGCTGCTATCTTTCATTGAACCAGATCTAAAGATCTTGATTCATTTCTTGTATTTCTGTATTTCATTTGTATTTTATGCCTTACACTGTACTTTAACTTGTATCCTATTTTCAAATTGCTTTATTTTTTGTATTTTAATGTTTTAATCACAGTTTTGAATTGTTTTTAAATGTTCTTTAGTTTTGCCAGATGTTTTGATGCTGTTTATGGTTTTATGTGAAGCATTTTGAATTACCTTGTTGATTAAATGTGCTGTATAAATAAACTTACCTTGCCTTCACATTATCTTGACATTTTTTTACGTTTTGGACGACATATATACATGTATGAATGCATGTATGTAAATATACATGTGTTATATATGTATTTATTTTGTATATATAATCACAGCAGGACCACAATGGGGGCAAATATCATTTGAACCCCCCCAATGTCGATACCATGGTTACGCTCTGGGGCTAATGATCCCTGAGCCCCCACATTTAAACAAATACTGTACTTATGCACAATTTTGAGGAATTTGGATTTTACATGTGTATTTCCATTTAATGCTACTTTGTACTTCCACTCCACTACATATTTTCACTGCTTTAGTTACACTTAGGATGAAGATTTGCAACAAAGGACAATAAAACAAGCTTTTGAAAAAAAGATTCATAGAGAATAACCAGTTTTTTCCAACTTGTTTGTCTTCCAGCGTCTTACATTATGCAGTGTGTTCACATGTCAAATGATTGAAGATCTCACCAGAAATCAAAGATTAGAGAAAAAGTCCAAAAATCCTTTACATGTAATAGAGTATATTTTACTTTAGTACAGGATTTGAAGTAAACCACCAGGCAGACAGTGAAAGCAGTATCTGAGGGTTCAGCAGTGGATGACACCCCCCCCCCCCCGCTCATTTGACAAATGTTTACAGATGGCTGTGACAGAGGCATAGGTAGGGCAGCGGCAGCATGAGGCCGGGTGCTGTCTCCCAGAGGACCGAGCGAAGTCTCCTCACGTAGAACTATAATGGAGATTGTCTGGAGCGGGCCGATTGAAGCAATCAATCATAGTCTGCAGGCCGTCCCTTATGGACAGCACAACTAGCAGCAGCATCCAGTTTTTTACCAAGCCAAACTATTCCTCCGACATGCCATCCCCTGCTAGCCAATGTTCCTCCTGTTGGACTGATATCTAACAAGTCTGTAATTTTAATGCCTTTGCCTCCTGTTTTTATAACCATTGAAATAAGAACTATGACAATAAACTCAGCCGAAACAGACGTCTACAGGCATTGACTAGAACATGCTGTATTTGTAATCACTATTTGAGAAATTGCTTTGACATTTTTTGAAATTGCTGACATTTTATGAAGAGCTGTCAGAAGCTGCTTTTCTTTGTTCGTGCTGTGATTTGAGAGGTGGCTCACCGACTGGGGGGAAATTCTCACTTTGTGCCACTCGTAAGGCGGAGGTGGAAACAATTACATTTTTCAATTCAATTTTATTTATATAGCACCAAATCACAACAGAGGTTATTTCATGGCACTTAACACATTAAAGTCCTTCCGGCAAAACTTTACAATATTATACAGAGAAACCAACAATACAACAATTCAACAATACAACAATTCAACAATTCAACAATACAACAATTCAACAATTCAACAATACAACAATTCAACAATACAACAATTCAACAATACAACAATTCAACAATTCAACAATACAACAATTCAACAATTCAACAATTCAACAATTCAACAATTCCCACATAAGCTAGGAGGGAAAAAAAACTCCTCTTTAAGGGAGAAAAACCTCCAACAGAGGGAAGAAAAACTCTGTTTAACAGGAAGAAACCTCCGACAGAACCAGGATCAGAGGTGGAGAACATCTGTTAACAGAACCAGGCTCAGAGGTGGGCGGAGCATCTGTTAACAGAACCAGGATCAGAGGTGGGCGGAGCATCTGTTAACAGAACCAGGCTCAGAGGTGGGCGGAGCATCTGTTAACAGAACCAGGATCAGAGGTGGAGAACATCTGTTAACAGAACCAGGATCAGAGGTGGGCGGAGCATCTGTTAACAGAACCAGGATCAGAGGTGGGCGGAGCATCTGTTAACAGAACCAGGATCAGAGGTGGGCGGAGCATCTGTTAACAGAACCAGGCTCAGAGGTGGGCGGAGCATCTGTTAACAGAACCAGGATCAGCGGTGGGTGGCCATCTGCCTCGACCGGTTGGGGTGAGAGGAGAGCAGAGAGAGAAAAGGACAGCATAGAGATAGAAGAGAAGAACTGTTGGTGGAGACGACAATCACAGAGCAGACATGCAGCTCCATGACGGGACATCTGGAAAAGAAAGAACAGAAACTACACGAGTGGAGGAACTAAATGGAGACAACAGATAATAAGAAGAAACTATTGTCTGAGAGTTGAAGACCTCCCGGTCACCTTATGCTCCAACATGGTGTTTGTTATGGCCAAACCGTGACTAGCACAGAAGTCCAGTAACAAAACACCACTCGGGTTCAGATCGGGCAGGCTGTTCCTCCCAATCACCCCCCGCCAGGTTTCTCCGTCGTTGCCCACATGAGTGTTAAAGTCTCCCAAGAGAACGATGAAGTCAGCAGGTGGCGCCCTTTCCAGGACTCCCCCCACCACCTCCAAGAAGGCCAGATACTCTGAACTGCTGTAAATTGAGAGGTAATAATCCTGCTGCCTCCGTAGAGCTAAGTCTTTGATGCCGGTGTTCATCCCGCCCAGGTCCCCAGCCTACAGGGCAACCAACCTTGATGCTTGTCCCTGCGGGTGGCTGTTCCATGTTGTTTCTTCGGGCTGAGCCTGACCGGGCCCCATGGACAAAGGCCCGGCCACCAGACGCTCTCTGGAGAGCTCCCCTCCCAGGTTTGCCTCCACGAGGGTTCCCCGGTTTCCCTAATCCGGGCGAGGTGGCTGAACACCATATGTTGCTATTCATCATGGATAGTTGAACCACTCTTAGTCTGGACCAGTTTTCCTTGTGAGACCCTACCAGGGACTGTTGCCCCGCACAACAGAGCTCAATAATCAATTTGTCTTTTCAAAAAAAAAATATTATATCACGAAAAAATTTCACTGCTTCAGTTTAGGCACTAGACTTGTTAAATGTGTCCTGGGAAACTTTGTGTGGGTTTTCTGCTAACAAATCTCATTAAAAAACACAGAACATATTAGTTTCACAATAATGGCCCAAAAATGTTTGACACAGGGTTGTTGAAGCAAGAAGTCATCTGATGGATTATAAAAAGGCAAAAAGTGAATATAGGAGGAGGTTTAGGGAGATTGGAGGGATCAAATTTGCGTATTTAACTTAAATAATATAACATAACATCATGTAAGTAACTTATTTTAATCTAAATGATGATGTCGTAAGTTCTGGTGCCTGAACCGAACCAAACTGCAACCATGTCAACCTAAGCTGGAGCACACGAGGACGAGTGGAATAAAAAAGAATAAGTCAAGAAAAATATCTCACAATTTCAAAGCCTTTTGTGTGACACTAACACATTTTGTGAAAGGACCATCTACAAAATCAGGTTTCCTCATGCAAATATCACTGCAGACCTTTTTTCCAGGAAATCCATTTCATACACAGCATGAATTATTCATTCAACAGTACTTTCATAATTACACCAGTCTATTACCACGGCAACAGATCTCTCAACAATAACACACACGGGGAGGGAGTTGCAAAAAGCTTTGAGTCCATCTCACTGTTCAGCCTCCACCTTTTTTTTCTGTTTCCAAAGTTCAAAGAGAGATAAACAGGGAGGTCCAGGTGGTGCTGGAGCTGCTGCTCTTATTTCATTTCCTTTTAATTGGCCTTCACAGTACACACACGGCAGGATTCAGCCTTGACAGTATCTAAACACACACACACACACACACACACACACACACACACACACCTGAACCTCGCTGAGGAGTCGATACTGGAGGTAAACAACATTTGACAAATGAAGTTTCTTTATCTCTGCCTGGGTTTCCACACATGCTGCTGAACACATTTCCCATTAAGACTCATTTCTCCGTCTCACACTGGCCTTTAACAGATGCCCTCCAACAAGCCTCCGATGGAACAAATGGGGAACAACATCCATCGTTCTTGTTCCTTGAAAAAGTATATTCCAACTTTACCAAAGTTAATTTGAATCTTCAAGTTTCAACAGCTTAAATGTATCTTTCAGTCAGCAGTCTCTAAAAATGCAGGAACTAAATGTACAGAATATCTATGTATGAATGAAGAATGAGAATGAAGAATAAATGAATGTGATGGGAGAAGCTCAGGATGAATTATGACTTGCGGCGCCCCTCATACATCACAACAGGTCATGTTTGACATATTTTACAGACATTTTGAAGTAATTCAAACCCTTCACAGGGCTGAAAGAACCAGCTCTTCAGTGAAATGTATTCCATAATGTCATTTACATCAATATTTATTGCAGAGTTTTTATCTTCAGTTGAGCGGTAATAATCCTGCTGCTTGTTTTACAGAAAAGGCCTCCAGTGTCTCAGTCCACAGTGTCTCTGATAAGGGAACAAACAGCAGGGATGGAGAGCAGCTCTGCATCGCGAACGATTTCACACACACACACACACACACACACACACACACACACACACACACACACACACACACTGATTAACCTCCCAACATGATGAAATCTCATTTCAGACACAGAATATCCCTGCAGGAATAATAAAAAGTTAGATTCTGATACAAATGCATTTTTAGACTGAGGAAGTAAAAATACAAAAATTCCTTGAGCAATTCATAACAAGACTGTTTCATGTTGGACACTCTGTCTCATCTACTACCATCTATTACTGGACTGCATTAAAGGTCACCAAGAACCTCCTCTCAATTTTGCAACCCAACGAGCCACCAAACACATCACATAACACGAGGTGTTTAAGGTTAGAAAGCTGATGAGGCCTGGAGGTAAGGTGACATATTCTCCCTCTGACTGAGGCTGGTGTTTGTCAGTCCTGCTTACTGGGTTAAAATGAGGGAGTAAACATAGTAAATGTATAAAGACAGGTAGCTCCTCTGTAACGAGGCGTGAACTCCTCTGCAGGAGTCACTAATCCTTACACATGTTCGCCCTCTAGTGTTTCAAAGATTCAACTGCAACTGCAACTCATCTTTTCTATTCAGTGCAGCTCAGACTGGAACACTTTTTGTGACTGACCACAATCTGCAAGGAGGAAGGCAACGAAGACCCGCATCACAGAAATGCTCCTCAGCTCCTGAAGGCATGTTTTTTTTTTGTTTTACACTTCACTTCAGTTGTTTTACAGTTTGTACAGATGTATCCCACTGAGCTCTGATAAATCCTCACCTATTTTGCAGTTTGAACAGGCACTGCTGTCTTGTCTAATGTAATCTGTGGTTGGAAGATCTGTTCATTAAACAGACATTGAGATTTTGAAGAGGACCATGTTTTGGGGAATTGTTTCTGCCATCCTACCGACATCATAATCGCTGACTACTTATTCCACCTGCGCTCTACTCGGGCCTCCTCACCTTTGACTTAAAAAATTCGAACTGATGCAAGCAGCTGCAAAACCCAGGCTTTTGATCTCAACTGTCATTGGAGAACATACAAGGTTGGATAGAGATCAGAGGGTCTGCAGCCTGGTGAGAACCATCTCAATGAGAATCAGATTTTGTTTGAATGTATACTGTTTAAATTTTCGAGAAAAGTACTTGCCAAAGTTCTAATAAGATTCCTATGTTTTAAAAGTATTTTTGCTATCACGATCAGAAGAAATAATTGTGATTAAAACAACAAATCCAGTCTGATTTATGTCATATTCATCCGATAAATTCCAATTTGTTTACATTAACGATGACTTTTCTGCATCCAAACACTTCATGGAGTTCCTCAGAATTCTGTGAATGAATTGATGAGTGTTGTGTTATGCAGATGAAACTCACCTGTATTTGGCTATTAATCCAGATGAAACAAATCAGTTTAACTTCAAGCATGTCTCAAAGACTTCAAATCCTGGATGACTTTTAATTTTCTACTTTTGAATTCAAGCAAAACTGAAGTTTATATTTGGCCCTGAACACACTGATAGAAATGAGAGTAGGAGATAATTTCTAGCTTCTCTGCATTTTCTCTGAAGAATCCAGAATAGAGTTTAAAGTCCTTCTGCTTCGGCAAACCCTTTAAAGCCCGGTTCTATTGTTAAACACCTCTTTATCCCGACAGAGACCTTCAGGCTTCTAGAGTTTCCTAAAGTAGGTGAGGCCGAGCTTTAAGCAGCTCTCTTGAAGAACCACTCAGACGGTACACAACATCTCTGCTCTTAAGATTAGAGTTAAAAGTTTATTTTTTGAGAATGCTTATATAGGGAAACATAATAATATGTGTCTTTATTGTTATCATCACTTTAACAGTGAGTTTGACAGATTTATGATAACCAGTTGCTCCTGGTGTTGCTCTCCTGCTCCCTCCCACCCCACTCCTTCTTAATCGATGTGTTTCTATGGACACAGCAGATAGAAAAGAACAAGCAAGCACAAGAATGAGTCATTTATTTCTCATTTGAAAAGGACTTTTTTGGGGAAACGTGTGGAACAAACATATTGCAGCAATATTGCAGATTCCTCTCCTCTTCACAGCTAAATAACATTTACAAAGAACTCACTGACATCACAGTCATATCAAATCATAGAAATAAACTTGAATCATTTGAACACTTTTGTTGTGACTTTAGTGTTGCAGTTTTCAGACTTACGGTAAAAGGCTCCGTCTCTAACCTTTATATTTCAGTGCTGCACTTTGCAGTAAACTCATGCAGTGAGTGAACCCCCTCCTGATGCCTATCCTGTGCAGAAATCCACTCATCATTAGCTTCAAGCCAGAGTCTGAAAACCCTGATTTGAACCTGATGCGTTTGGATTTCTAACAGCCTGAAGTGGAGTAAAGTTCATTTTCTAATAATACACATTATTTTTCACCCCTGCAGATTGCAGCTCATGTCCAGTTCGGTCCTGTTGCCTTCAGCTTTTGGCAGTTGAGTAAGTGCTATGAGTGAATCAGCATTTGTGTATTGATAAAAAGTCTCACCGCGGTGCACAGAGGAGACTGACTGTTTCACGTCATCTCAGGTTACATCCAAGCTCTGTCAGCTCAACAAATATTAGATACTGAAGTGCAGTTTGATATGATGCCAACAGTCACGTATTTGGAATGCATTGCTTTACTTTGTGCTTCAGGTCTCTTTTTGAATGAAGACTTGATGTGTCGCAAATAACACGTGAGAGGATAAACATCAAATGCGGGATAATGCTTTATATATGGGTTAAAAAGAAGCAGCAATTTTTGAAGCATCAAAAGCTAAAACTACATCTGCACATGCTTTCTGAAATACACACAAGGGTTAACATACTGCCGGTGGTGGAGAGAAACACCAAACACATTCTCATTCGCAGGTCGTCAAATACTTACTTTTATCAAAGCTGTTTGTGTCTCGTGGACGCACAAGGTGCCGTGTGCCTTATGTTTAGCCACCAAGCATGACGTGGTTATGGTTTGGAAAAGATGGTGGTTTAGGTTGAATGTGACTTGGTCACTGTTTGGTTACACACACAGACTACTTGGTTATGGTTAGGAATAGATCACGGTTTGGGTTATGTTAAAGAAATGGACGTTGACTTTTGCTTCATCTTGGACTGAAACATTGATCTCCAGGGAAACCTGGGTTTGTTCCATCGGTTCCATCGGTTCGATGGAACAAACACAGGTTTCCCCCTTTTGTCCTTCGTCATCTGACCTTTTTTTAACCAGCCTCAACACGGTGCATACGGCCTGGAGCACGGCCTGCGTGGTGAATGCATTACCTTTTGCTGCGTGGTATCATTTCATTTCGGCGTCCATATCAGCAGATAAGAGCAGCTCCGTCTCACCTCAGTTATAAAATAGAACGTGTTGACGTGTCACAAAAACTGTCTGTGATCACATTCTGATATTTATATAATCATGGCGACATCTTACCAGGTGAAGGGCGGCGTTTCCTCCGCTGTGTGTGTGTGTGTGTGTGTGTGTGTGTGTGTGTGTGTGTGTGTGTGTGTGTGTGTGTGTGTGTGTGTCTGTGTGTGTGTGTGTGTGTGTGTGTGTGTGTGTGTGTGTCTCGCCCTGAACAAGAGTGAACAAAAACCACGTAGCTGCTTTTTGATAAAAACTCATCACTCGTCTACTTCAGTAATACTAAACTGATTTTCGAAGAGAAACTCATGCAAACCAGCAGCAGCTGGAACTCACTGTGTTCCCTCGGACGCAGTACAAATGTGATCACAGAGCGTTTCCCTGAATATTTTAGCTCCGATACGTTCGCAGCTTGCGTGAAAAAGATGCGTCGGGTTTATTTTATAAATGACGCGACGCCCGGCAGTGTGGCTGCTCTCATCCGGTAATATAGAGGCTGAAATGAAATGACACCTCGCAGCAGCAGGTAACACAAACATCACACATTCAGTGTGTACCAGGCCGAAGACACACGGTACCTGGTGTGTATGTCTGACGCCAACGGCTGTGAGGAAACGGCAGTATTTGACACCCTGGAGTCATTTCAGGACCAAATGTTTACACTTAAACACACAATAATCCCAGATGGAAGATTTGATGAGTTAAAGAACCCAAACTGAACGGGTTAATACTTAGATAAATGAGTCCTGTAGTGCAGTAGCTTCATGTGGCTCTGCTGGCAGTAGCATTTGTCAAAGTATCACTTCTGATTTTCAAAAGCAAAGTATGTGAGCCAGGCACTCCCTGAAGAGGCATCGTGGGACAATTCTCAGGAGGGGAAGTCCTCTGCGGAAAATGTTGAGCAAGTCTTAAAGGTCAACAGTGTCATGGATCGGTACCTCGGTTTGTGTTCTACAGAGATGGAGGACCCGGAGGAGGGAGAGGAGAGCCAAAGAGGAGGCACTGAAGGAGGCTGTCTGCTGAGCGATCTGCTGAGAAGGAGAAAGCACGAGGGAGAGATCACGCTTTAGTTACGATGGGAAACAGTCCAGAGGCTCAACATGACGAGCAGCAGCCACCTGACGAATACAGTCACAAAGGAACAGCATGTGTTTGAGTCAAATAATGAAAGAAATAAAAAGGTAATTATCTAAAACACATTGTTGTGTATCTTGTGAACATTAACAACTAAACTCTATATTTTTAGCAATGGTACACTATCTATGCCATGAGCATTTAAAGTTATAAAAAATTAAAAAAAATAAAGTGTGACTTTTCTGTGGTTTCAAGTCAATAAAAACACAAATGATCCCACTTGTGTGTCTCTAACCAGCTGGACCGTGCATCTCTAGTTCTGTGTTGTTGCAGCCACTTCCAGGGGTGTGTTCTTTTCTGTGACTTTGTGCCTGACAAAAGTGACATGAATTTATTACATTTGATAAACGCCACAACAGTTAACCTTGTTTTGAATAAACATGGTTTCATATGTACGCGCATAAAGTTAAACTTGCACTTATCCGCAACATCTGTGGGAACCAGTGCAGACATTGTGATGGCCCTCCTCAAAGGTGCAACATAATTAAAACAAGACAATGGTAATCTGGTCTCTCAGTCAAGGTTTAGGTACAATTCTGGACTTTAAATGATTATTGATTAAATATTGAATCTTGAATGTTAATTATCTGGGAATGCTGGGTAATATGGATGTATATCTACAAAAATATATGCTCATTTTAAATTTGACGCCAGCCACACTTTTAATAAAAAAAGTTAGGACAGAGTCAACAAAAGACTGTGGGCAAATAACACAAAAATGTAAGAATAATGTTCCACAACATAAAATTGCAAAACACTTGGGGCATCATCGTCTACGGTTCATAATATCATTAAAAGATTCAGAGAATCTGGAGAAATCTCTGAACACAAGGGACAAGGCTGGAAACCAATATTGGATGGTGGTGATCTTCGGGCCCTCAGGCAGCACTGCATTAAAAACACACTATTCTGGAGTGGAAATCACTGCATGGGCTCAGGAACACTTGTGAAAACCATCGTCTGTGAACACAGTTCATCCACAAATGCAGGTTAAAACTCTGAGCAAAAGAAAAGTAAAAGCAAAAGAAAGCAAAAGAAAAATGTTTCCATTGCAAAGAAGAAACCAGATATAAACATGATCCAAATATGTCTTCTTGGGTACCGAGCTCATTTAAAATGGACTGAGGTAAAGTGGAAAACTGTCCTGTGGTCTCAACCAAAACTTTTTGGGAAATCATGGACACAACATCCCCTGGGCAAAAGAGGAGAGGGACCACCCAGCTTGTTATCAGCGCACAGTTCAAAAGCCAGCATCCCAGATAGTATAAGGGTGCACATGGCATGGGTAGCTTGAACATCTGGAAGGAAGTATTAATGCTGAATGATATGTTCAGGTTTTGGAGCAACATATGCTGCCATCCAGACAACATCTCTTTCAGGGAAGGTCTTGTTTATTTCAGCAGAACAACATCCAACCACATTCTGCACGTATTCCAACAGCATGGTTCTCTAGTAGAAGAGTCCGCTGATAAACTGGCCTCCTGCAGTCCAGACCTGTCAATCATTGAAAACATCTGGAGCATCAGGACATGAACAATACAACAAAGGAGACCCTGAACTGTTGAGCAGCTGGAATCCTCTACAGGCAAGAATGGGACCACATTTCACTTTCAAAACTCCAGAAACTGGTCTCCTCAGTTCCCAAAGGTTTCCAGAGTGTTGTTAAAAGAAGAGTTGCTGCAGCTCAGTGGTGAACATGATCCCGGAACAACTTTTTAGAGACATGTTGCTGACATCAAATTTTAAATGAGCAGATATTTTCCAAGAAACAATGAAATTTCTGACTCAACATTTAATATGTTGTCTTTGGTCTATTTTTAAGTAAACATGAGTTCACATGTTATTTAAATCATCACATTCTGTTTTTTAACTTACATTTTACACAGCATCTAAACTCATTTGAAAATGGGGTTGTAATACAAATAGTATTATATATTTGTTTTTATTTTTTGCATTTGTTTATAATAAGAAATCTGGGGCAGCCAGTTGGGATGTCCATTTTCCATGATACAGATGGTTTACATGGCTCATGGGTCAGGTAGGAGGGCCTTTTAACACAATTTCATAGAGAGGTCAGTTCCAACACTGCCAAACGCTCCGTGAGATGGCATTTTGGCACAATGGTGCTTGAAAGCCAGCATGCTAATATGCTGGCATTAGATGGTTTTGAAGTACAACGAGTTTCCTGGTCCCGTTCCACGAGGCCAGAGTGGGAAACTCAAGCAAAATGGACTTCCGCCTCATCAAACAATTAACAATGAGTCAGTGACACTGATGTTAATCAGAAAAGCACAACAATGTTACAGTACCAGGTTGAGAATGAGCACGGCACAACCTGCAGGCAATGTGTCTTTTTATTGGAAAAAGACAGACACCCTCCATTAGGGATGTTTTGGCTTTAGATGTTTGCTTTTTGAGAAGCATTCAACATGCCCTCAGACTCACAACACAATGTGTTTCATTCTTGAACGAATGTGGTATATAATTAGAGAAATACTTGTGAGATAATGGGGTTGATTTTGGAGAGCTGGAGTTGGTGTGAGTGTAAGGATGCTGTTACCTGTAATCAGAGCTGAGGAGGCCCAAAGCCTCAGCTGTGGGGGGGGTACGAGGAACGGCACTGTGGCAGAAGGCTACTGACGATCTGCAAGAGACTGACACTGTTAGATGGACACACAACACATACATACAGTACAATGTAAATATTTCAGACTTGAACCCTTAAAATAATAATAAAGTCAAGAGCTCAACACTTACCCACATCAGTAAGGTTAAGGTCGGGTTACATTTAGCATGAGGGAACGTGAGATTAAGTTATTTTGAAACTTTTGTGGTACAATGTATGAAGCTGAACTTTTAACTGCAAATGGAAAATGTGGAAATAAATATTGAGTGTGGAAGATCGGACAAAATACGTCACAGATAGTATTGATTCATAGATATTTACAATATATTAACACAACACTGTACAGTTAAAGCTTTAAAATACTTGGTATGTACACGTGCATATAAAGTGATCAGAAAGCAAACAGGCATTGGAAACATTCAGTGGTATGACATTTAACAGTCTGTGTGTTTAAAAGCTGTGGCGTTAGCTCAGAGATGCTGCTTGCAGTACGCGAGCACTCGCAGCATGAACACCAAAAATAAAATGGGACTCAGTGTTGGGCGGTACACACAGTATTGCAAAGTGCTACAGGCAAAACAGACTCGAGTTTGGGTTAGACAGACATTTCATGGAAATAACTTTAAATGAAAGGGGTGGAGCCACAAGATCACTTCTCCGGTTATGTAAATTTAGACTGAAGACAGAGAAAGCCATTTAAAAGGTATCAAAATAGCATAATTAACCTGGCAGAGAATCCCAATTTAACTCCATAATTTCATATAATTTCTCTGTATCTGATTAGTTGTAAATTTTGGGGAAATTTGCACCACTATAGTGCATGTTTTCAGACCTCAGTTGTTGTTTTTTTTGTCTATATTGAATTCATTTGTTGTATAGTTTTTGTAAATTTGTGTTCCTGTGCTAAACACAAGGTTGTAGTATGACAACATGGGAGGTGTACCCAACCTTATGGTTGAAACCAACGATGACTTTCATTATAGAGACAATTATTCTTTTTTTTACCTTCATAATTCTTTTGCTGTGTAGTGTAATACAGAAAATAGTGAAAAATATACATTTTTATCCTCCAAATGTCTTATTTTGTCTGACAAAAAAATCTGTCCTAAAAATTGTTGTGTTAACTATCATGTAAATCATCATTTTGCTCTAAAATAAAATTGTTGCCAATTGGGATTATGCTTTAAAGTGATTGATAGTTGGCAATTTCTTGGGGAAATCTGACATATGGGGGGCGAGTAGGGGCTAAACAACATATTTTTGTTAGTCCAGCCATGCTCCTATTAACCACAGCAGCACTCCGCCTTATCCATTATATCTACTCAGACTCATTTATCCCACATTTCAGCTGTAATCCCTTCTGTCTGGAAGACCTGCACCGTTTGACCGTATTGTTACAGCCATATGCCATAATGTGCCTCAGGTCAACCAGCAAAGGTCTTGAGCTTGTGGGGAACAATGCACTCGTGTCCAAAAATCCCTCTACAACTGTCACAAACAATATTTAAGCAATGAATAGCACTTTTTGAGCAATGACAGCTTCAGTTCCTTCCACTGACAGACCAACCTTTAGAGCAGGGGTGTCAAACATACGGCCCGCAGGCCGGATCTGGCCCGCCAGGGGGTCCGGCTCGGCCCGCCGGATGACTTTGCTAAGTGTGAAAATTACAGAAAGACATAAATTGCATTTCTATGAGAATATGGAGGTTTATGAGTACAAACGTTTTGTGATTTTTTTTTTTAATTTTTTTTTTAATCGATCCAGTAATTGCTTCAGAAACAGCGTAAATGCGATTTCTGCTCCGGAGGGAGAAGCTGCTGCTCGCTTTGTGACCCGTTAAATCTGCAGAGGAGAGCCCAGGCAGATAAACAGTGGGCTGATGTCTGAGTTTTTGCTCTTTATGTTTCTAGTTTATTGTAAAAAAGACCTTTAAAATAGGGTTTATCATCCAAAAACCTTCACCAATGATTTAAACATAGAGAAATATTGTCGTTATGTATACATTATTATGCTATGATTTTACTGGTCTGGCCCACTTGAGATGAAAGTGGGCAGTATGTGGCCCCTTAACTAAAGTGAGTTTGACACCCCTGCTTTAGAGGGCCCAAAGCCATAAAGTCCTGTGACCACATTTGGTTCCCCACTGTGAGGGGTTTACAATCTTGATGTCTAAAGGTTTATTGGTTATCTATTTCATGTAGCTGCCTTTAAAAACATTATTGACTTCAGTTCCCCCAAGACATTTGACTGTTGTGGTCCTGAACCAGGGAAGAGGAACTGCCAGAAGTCATAAACAAACATTTTTCAGTTTTACCAGTTATCGTTTGACTTCAGTTGCCCACTAAAGTCACTTTCAATTTCTGGGTGCTTTTCCACCATAATTCCCCAACAACTAATGTCCAGGAGCTTTCAAAGCGGTTAAAGGTCCTTCAGCACGTTGTAATTTACATTTCTACAGCGGGGAAAAATCTAAAATATTTTTCTTTGCGGCCCCTGCTGAGAGAAATCCCACAGACAATACTCTGAAACAGCAAATGATTTGAAACTTTACACAACAGTAGGTGTACCATGGGGCAGAAAACAACATTTGACAGACTTCTTGTCATCTTTTATTGGTTCAAATTCACCTGACTGAAATATTTGCATAGGCTCATTGTTTGGTTGGTTGGTTGGTTGGTGTGTGTGTGTGTTTGTGTGTCTGTTTAATGGAGTGGAGGGAATCACAGAGAGGAGATCACAATGGTTTCCGTCTTTACCCTCGGCCAACACACAAGTAGGAAATATACCTATAAGGTTGTACCTGATAATAATATACCTGGTCTTAAGGGAATATACATGGTAATTATTCATTAGTTCTTCCTGTTTCCCAAGCAGCCAATATATTTCATTTCACTTCTATGTTGAAGTCAACTTGAAGTGGTCTGTATTACTGCACAACAATACAACTGAAAAGGAAGAAAGTTACAAATGTGAACTCACCACCTGGTGCACTTAGTGACCTGTTAGGTATGAAGGTATGAAAAAAATATTTCCTCTGACTGGGACAGATGTGTTACAAAGATTGTATACTACCCATTAGTTCACTTAAATTGCTGTAATATAGCCTCTGGCCACTCGTTGCACCAATAAGGATACTGCTGTTGAGGAGTGCTCAGTCAGTCATGGCCAAATTAACCTGTTAACTAATTATGGACTGAAAGCTCTCAGAGACAGAGATGCAGAAACATTACATGTCGTTTGGGAAGTTTACAGTGACTGCTTGTTAATCTGAAAAATAAATGGACACCAGTAGCTGAGGGGACAGAAAAGCTCCTTCAAAAATCTGAAACTAAACAGCTTTCTTCACATAATGTCTAGCAGCTTGTAATCTGCATTAAATTGTTTGAAGAAGTAAAACACTGGTGTTGTCACATTAGGGGAGTTAAAGTACATTTATCGGATTCAAAATGCACATCAAGTCAGGCTTTAAAAAAATGGATCAGCTCGGGTGCTGACTGTGCAGTAAAGACCCGGGTGGACGGTAATATATAAACTATTATCTAGTGCAACAATGAGCTGCCTGAAATATTTTATGTTCATATTCTCAAATTTAAATGTAGCATAAAGAGTTCATTGACATGTCATAAAGACATCTTCTCAAATTCTATTCACTTCGTTCAAGTCAAGCAGACGTAGAACTTCAGTGGTTTAAGGTAGAAAAACACAGACAAGATGTGGGCCAATCACTGAAACAGCTTTCAAAGCAGCCAATCAGAAGTCTGGAAAATAGTGGTGCCTGTCAAATGAGTTTTTGCCCCATGCTGCATGTTGAACAACTTGTTTTGTAGTCAAGAGGGTGTGTGTGTGTGTGTGTGTGTGTGTGTGTGTGTGTGTGTGTGTTTCCATTTACAGTAATAAACAGTCTGATAGTGATGGTCTGAATGAATGAAACAGAGAAAGACAGAAAAGTCCCACTGATGGAAAGAAGAAAAAAAGAAAAGTGTACAGAGGAGACATGTTGAAGAGGACATGATTAAGTATTTTCCAAGTCTGTATTGTGGACAGCACCCAGACAAAAAATATCAACCAACAATTATAAGTATTATCTGACAAAGCATTGTCCATCCCTCAGTAATCAAAGCCAAAGACAAATATATATAAAAAAAACAAACAAACAGCATTTTAGCCCGAGGTACATGAAAAAATAAATTTAAAAAATCACCAGAACAAAAAGGTTTGTGTGGCAAAAACAATCAGCCAGAGCAGGTGTGTGTTATCAGGCTACAGTGTGTACTGTGTGTAGTAGGTACTGTAAGGCACACACAGACACAGGAGAGCGGCATCACGTGTGCAGAACGAGGATTTCCAACGATGGTTTAAAGTACATCAAATATTTTAAGAAATAAGTTGGAGTAACTCAGGTCAAATGAGAAGGTCAACATGAGCTGTGACTCCACCACTAAGAGGTGGAAATACTGGAGACTCGTCAGGTAGCTGACCACATATCCCACAGACTGCAACTACAGGGAGCACTGGAGGGAAAACCATTCACATGTCTAATGCTCAATCAGAGATATCAGGAATTTCTAACAGTTACTGTCTCCCACTTAACAGGATGAGCTGAAGAAAAGTGTCAACAAACTGAAGGCAAAATGGCCGCCAGCTACCATCACTGGCAACTACATCTCCAACCTGCTATCATTGCAAAACGTGAAATAGACATGCTGGACCACTACAGCAAAACGTGATATAGCCAGTCTGTCTAGGTGTGACAGTTTCACGTTTGATTGATTGATTTACAGGAAAATGAAACTTTTAGGAAAAAGACCATGTTTGGGGTTACAACAAAAACAATATGGTTGGGAAACAAAAAAAACAACTCAAGAACAACGGTTTCATCTCCTGGTTTCTAAAATCTGCCTCCCACATTTCTGATTCATGCCACCAGGCCACCTATCCTGCCTCCTGATACTGACAAACAAATGTCCTTTGTACGTGGTCACATGAACCTTTGTTCCGTTACTTTTACGTGCGTGTAAGTTTCACGTTTGCAAAACGTGAAACTGTCACATCCAGAGAGGCCAAATCGTTGCTATCTCACGTTTTGCTGTAGTGGACGGGCGTGTCTATTTCACGCTTTGCCGTGAAATTGGGTTGACATCTCAGTGAAATCCAAAATAAATTCAGCTTCAACAAATTAAAAACCGAGGTATGAACAGTTTGAATGTGATGCACTTTTTAAATAAAAACGACAAAAATTAGAAATAATAACAGCCAATTAGCTTCATCCTGGAACGCTCCCACATCGAATAATATGCCAGCATTCATTCTTTCTGTTCTTCCAACATTCCCTGAATGCAGCATACAGACTAGCAGTTCCCTCCACTTCCTGTTTGTGTTCTACGTAGTCCAAAGTCCAGCCCCGTGTCTGTAACTGAGGAAACTGATATCAATCCTCTCGTAAAACAATCATATTTCTTTGACTTTTAAACGCTTAATTCTAACCATCAATGTAATTTGTGGGATCTGTTCTTTAAAGTCTAAATGATATCTCGATGCTAATGTTCATTCTGGTTCGGTAGTTGGCTCATTCCGGGTTGAATGAGGTGCGTCATGCTCCCTGAGTTTGGGGCAGTGCCATAAAAGAGCCCCACGTTAACTGAAAACACTCACTGTGTTACTGATGCTACGTTGTTGGTGTATCAGTAGAACGACCAGACTCACTCCACTTCTCCCCGTCAGCGTGAGGATATAACAATACTAAGTCAGGTGACTACACTTCCTTTGAATCACCTGTTTGCTGAATTCATTCCCTGATTTAGGTATATATTCTATTAGTTTTGAGAATATAAAGCATGTAATCCTTAAATTGATTTGAAGATTCATGGTTATCTTTGAGCTGGCTCAGAGCAACCGTGACGGTTCAGATTTCATGACCACTGTGCTGCAGTCTATGTGAGATTCAGTTAATAGCTTGTATGTTGGTTGGTCAAAGATTTCCATTAGTAATTTTTATATATTCATTTGCGGTAATTTATTTATTTATTGCTTCCTCGTACAACGACTGGACTGTGGGATTCACATGCCATGTTTGGGTGCTCGCTCGTGGCCCTTCCTCCTTATCATCAGGTCTTCTCTGTCACGGCCTCCCTTACAGCCTACACTGCATTCAGATCAACGGTTGTGTGGAAGGAGAAGGAAGTCTGCCGTATAAGAGCATCTAAACGTGAACATGCATAGCTGAGTACATGACTATTATAAGAGCAAACCACTGGGGGGTGCTAGAGATGGACCAAACTGATGGCTGGAACAACCCTTTATGAGGAGGCCGCTACACACCGAGGTGCACCGTGACACAAAACATCCAGCGGACACCAGTGATTAGTCTGTCACTCCTCGTCCTCAGCTGTCAGTAATACAAGATGTGTGTCTGTGTGAGATTAGAAACTGAAAAAAAAATCTAAAACATTAAAGGAGTCAGTATTCTTCAAACAGTCCTCGTGTCTCATGGACGCTGGACTTTAGGTGTTTAAATCTTGGTAAGTCTTTGAAACAACGGTCCAACCTGCTTGGGCAAATCCAAAATGTGCAAGGAGTGCGATACCACAAATTCCTTTGAGAAGAAATTCTCTGAGAGTGTGTCTTGTCAGAAGAGCCCGACTGATACGATATCAAACGCCCGCTTTTACCAGCCGATATCGGACTATCATAGATATTTCAGTATTGGCATATATTGGCCGATATGTGCCAATATGAAAACATGAAGCAGAAAAGGATGCTCCAATAAATTAAAAATAGCTGTATTTGTGTGTCTTTTTTTTCAGTTACTTAGAATTATTAAATTCCACTGTGAATTTAAATGTTTCAGTGCGCTGATATCAGGGTGGACAATGAGCCGTAAAACATCCGGCCTCCATCGCATATCTTTTATACAAGAATCAACAGTCATGTGTTTATAGAAAATACTGTCACAGAGTCGACTTCCTCCATTCTCAGTATGTAATCTATTTGACTATGTGTTGATGTGTCTGCAGAGAGGAAGGTGACCATTCCTCAACATTTATATGAGCTCAGCACTTGTGATATTTGAGAAATGTTTGGTCTCAGTCTTTCTGCCCATAAAGGTTTTCTGTAGGAGTTTTACTCCCTGACCTCTAACCCTTTAAGGAATGTCATTTCCCAGAGAGGGTGTGTTTATTTGAGTATCATTTTTACTTGCAATATGTATGTTTGATTGTGCCTCTTTAGAAGGTAAATTTACTTAATATTCTTGTAAAAAAGTGGAGGTGAGTACCGAGCAGCACTGGTTGAATACTGACGAATTCCACTTGCGTTTAAGTGGCACTAATGCCAAAGAACCTCCCTGATTGGCGGTCTGATCTATAAAAGGTCTTGGGTGTTTAGGGGTTGTTTCTTTTTGGTTCTGTGGGAAAGTGGAGGAGTGCATCCTCTTGTGTGCTTTGTTTTTGTTTGTGTTTTGGCTGTTCTTCCCACTCACATTATGATCATCTACAACATACAGAATATGAAGAAAGAATATTAGCCAGTGTATTGATATCAGAATGAGTAAGAATGAGTATCGGTCGGGCTCTAATTGTAGGCTCCATTTTTATGATAGCTCACCCTTCACTCAGACAGCAGACTTGTGACCTGAGCGTGTTATCAGATGCAGGTAAACACACGTCTGCCTTCAGACAGTTTGTTTGAATCATTCTGAACCCTCAAACTTCCAAAAACTTTCTGAACAAAGAAGAAAGCTTGCGCTGAAACGTAAGTGGATTATAGTATTTTGTGTACACAGTATGAGACGTACTACCATTAACACAGTGTGGATATTACATTGAATATAGAAGACAGTATTTAATGTGTTATGACCCTCATTCGAACATACGAGTGTCCGCCAAGTGTCCATTCAACGTTTCTATGTCTCTGTAATCACTTCATGCATGTGTGGTCTCGACCTGAAGAACCTTAATGCTAAAAACGCTCATTAAAAAGTCTCTGAACGTCCTCCTGTGGAGCGTCAGCAGTCTCAGAACGAAAGGAAGGAAGGCGGGGCCACTTGTGCTCCTTAAAGTCAAATCCCTGAGCAAAGTCACTGAACATTCAAAACCCATTGGCCGAGGCTTAGGCACGGGGAAACAGGAAGTGGGAAACAGGAAACCACTCTGTCCTCCTCTCTGTGAGCCCCCACTCTCTCAGGTGACCAAAGAGAAGGATGATGGGAGTTGCGGTTTTAGTGTCGATAAGGAGCATGGTGGAGGAGCCTTCAGAAGGCTTAAAGGATTTACAGTAGGCGGTCATTCTCGGGGCCGGTAAGCGCTGTAGTATCTGGGGTAGAGGGGTGTGTAGTGGGAGGAGTGACTGTAGGGGGCGGAGGGGCCGGAGTTGAGGTAGGAGCTAGAGGGGGTGAACGCGGGAGAGGAGCTGTGGTACACAGAGGGGTAACTGAGGGAGGAAGAGGGGGAGTAGGAGGAGGAGTAAGGGGAGGGGGAGGAGGGACTGGAGAGGATGGAGGAGCGCGTGATGTTGGACAGGGGCCGAGGGCGGGGCGAGGGGCTCCACGTGGAGCGCCGGAGCCCCAGACTAGGGGAGCGGTAGGGGGAGGAGGGGGCGGATCCTGGCTGGGAGGGTCTGGTGGTGGAGATGGAGGTGGAGGTGGAGGTGGAGGGGCAGAGGGAGGAGGAGGGGTAGGGGGAGGGGGAGGAGGGTTGAGGGTCTGGGGTGTAGTGCCTGGAGAGGCCTGACATACGGGGCAGCGTGGGCGAGATGTTCACACTGAAACTGTGGGAGTCGACCACAAACGTCCGCACCCCCAGCGTCCAATGGGAGTGATCCAGCCTCAAGGGGTTGGAGGGGGGCGTCTGCATCAGGGGAGAGGAGGGGGCCTCCAGAGAAGGGGGGTTCTCTGGTGCCAGCGAGGCAACCGATGGAGACGACGGACTGCGGGGGGGTATGTGTGACGTAGGGGAGGTGAGCGCTGAGGCCAGAGCTGCAGCGGCCGCGCTGACCAGGGAGGGGCTAAGAGGGAAGGAGGGGTCATCGAGGAGGACCGACGGAGGACTGGCGAGGCTGCCGGGGGGCAAAGCTGAAGTGGAGCCTTGGGCTACGTTGGAGGCCGAGGCCGAGGAACTTACTTTGGGGGTGCTGGTCCTCGCGCGGATCAGCCGGCCCCCCCGGGTGCGATGGGTCTGCTCCTGATCGAAGGCCAGATCCTCCAGGCGCTGCGTGAGGGCCAGTTTCTGCTGGATGGCCATCCGCAGGAGGGAGTTCAGAGTCTTCTTCTCGTCCTCGGCTGCAGTCAGCTGCCTCTGCATCTCGTCCAGCTGGGTCATGTACTCGTCACACCTGCAGAGCACCGAGGTTTCAGACGGTCGGAGGAGAAACAAATCAGAGTTAAAAAGGAGCAGCTATCAACAAGAAGAAAAAAGGCATGAAAAGTTATAAATAGTTTGACATTTTGAGGAGTTCTTGTCATTGAATGTCTGTTTCTTGGACACATTGACGTGCTGGACATTGTAAGTTTTAACAGGTTTAACCAAACAAGGAATAACATGTTAATTAATGAGCTCTAAAGGTGCAAACAGGTGGATGTTGTTACCTCGAGACCAAGCGAGCATTGTTGTTCTACCCCCGTGTGCTAAGCTAAGCTAGCTGGTTTCATATTCACAGTGTAGACACAAAGTATTAATGAAAAGTAAATACAACATGTGACAAAGCTTAATTTCTAATGTGGATTGAAAGAAAACACAGAGAGAAATAGAATAACTCAAATGGTTGATTGACCTTTTGGCCAGAGGGCTCAGAAGTAGAGTTGTGGGGAACGTGAATGTACAAGCATTTCAGTTCAGGTTAATATGAAAACAGTATTGTATCAGTGTACTTTATTTGCTCCAGCTCGGTCTCTGACCTGGTGGCGAACATGGCTCTCAGAGAGGAGAAGGTGGCGGCGTCCTCCTTCAGGGCCTTCAGCTCGTTCCTCAGCTTCATCATGGTGACGGTCACCATCGACTTCTCTGCCTCGTACTTACTCTTCAGGTTGGACAGAGCCACCTCCGCCGTCTGGGAGAACACACACACACACACACACACACACACACACACACACACACACACACACACACACACACACATAAATTCAGTTTTTTGTTTTCCAATTCGATTTCCCTTCCTTCAACATGACACTGACAGTGTTCACCTCCAGACCCCCCCAGCCACCTCGCTTTGTTTGAACTTACAATAATACCTTCAACAGTGCCACATTATTCATCATGGCGACCCCTCACCTGTTTGTTGGCCTTCAGCACCAGCCTCAGAGTGGCTATCTGCTCTCTCTTGGTGCTGAGCAAAGACTTGAGTTTCAGGATCTCCTCCAGGCAGCTCTCCTTGTCCTTGTCCAGCAGAGGGGCCAGCTCCCGGGCTGCAGCTCTCTGTCTGGACAGCTGCAGCGACCGGTCCACAGCCCGCTGGAGGTGCTTCACCTGGGGGAGGAGAGGAAGCAGAGGGAGGGGGAGGGGACAGGAAGTGAGGACACCAGAATATAAGAGGATACAAGGTGGTCAGCTTTATTCTGGAGTTGCTTCGGAGAAAAAGATGAAGAAAGGAGCTGGTGAATAAAAAAAAGCAAACACACCATCAGCAAGCGATGAAGGGAAGGAGAGCGGAGAGGGAGGACATAAACAAAGAAAATACAGAGACAAAATGGGACGAGCTGGAGGAAAGATGGAGGTGGAGAAAAGTTGTGGTTGCTAAAAACTGAGGAGAGTAATTGGAGTTTAAGAGGGGGGAGGACAGGAAGTGAGCCGTGTGCTCTACCTGGTCCCTGATGATGGCGTTGAGATTGTAGATGTTCATTGGCTCCCTGCGCAGCTCACCGGCGGGATCCAGGGCGGGTGACGATGATGACGATGATGAAGAAGAGGCACTGATGCTGGGCGAGCGGGTAGGAGGTGTGCTGGGCGGCAGGCTGGGCTCAGATGGCCCCTGAGGACCCTCCCTGTCCGCCTCCTTCTCCTCTCCCTCCCGGTCCCCAGATAGAGGCTCTTTGGACGGAGACTCCGAGGGGCTCCGGGACTCCCCGGGAGTCGAGGTTGTCGAGGTGACAGCGGCCAGCCGCCTGGCCAGGCGCGGTGTGAGGAGAACTTTGCTGTTGTCCGAAGACATGGCTTTGAGACTGGCATAAACGCCCCTGAGGCCCCTGCCTTGTCTAGAAGAAGAAACAGTGAGTCAGATGTTTTAACCTGTGGAACATGTAACGTGTCGGTTGGTTTGAGTCATTCTCTTCCTGTTAAAAAAAGGTTTCTTCACTAATTCCAGTAGTGAAATGTTTGAGCTCAGGGTTTGTATAGTCATTAAACTTAAACAGAGGACACAGAAGATGTCGACGTCTACGACACTGTGGAAAGTGAAGAGTCATGTATTCTAGTCGGTGTGTCAGACGCAGGGGAAATGGGAGGGTGTAAATACCTGAGCAACTTCGAGAAAACCCAAATCATTATCGGTCAGAGCATTTCCGAAATCCCAGAGCCTGTGGTGTCAGTCAGCGGTCTGAGGACGGACACACCCTGAACCAGAGACACAGTTTGGGGGAACTTACAGAACTTAAAGGATCTGCATTAAGGTCTCGATGCCTGACATCACAGCGCTGCGTCAGAGGTCTCGTCGACTTCATGCCTCGGTGGGATGGAGTTGGTGACACACAAACGATCTACAGCATGTCTGGCAGGTCGTCATCATGTTTCGGTTCCTCTGTGTATTTTTTGGTCCTGACAGTACTTCTAAATTAAAGACACATTTGGCCCTTAAATTATTTTCCTTCAGATTTGAAAGGCACACTGGTCCCAGACAAGATGCAGACGAAGGCCAAAATGATCAGCACTGCATGAAAACATGGACTCTGTAAGTCCATGTTGTAAGTCCAGTGTGTTGAAACAGAACGGCTACGAGGGAAGAGGTCTCTGGAAACACAGCCCTGATCAGCACAGAGCTGATCCCAGCTCAGCTTTTACCACAGCTCAGTCCACCCACCGCATCGGCCAATCAGATACACTCAGTCAGTACACAGTCCAGGTACATTCATGACATTTATCTTTGGTATATTGGGATTAACAGGCGCCCACATCAGGCCAGGCCTGGGAGGGGAACCAACCAGATCACAAGCTGAGTCACCCGGTAAACCTCGAGATGAGGGTGAAGTGCTGGAGACATGGAGGTTAACATGGGCAGCGACGTAGAGCTGCTGTTCATGCTGAGGGAACTTCCTGGTGGAAAAGCTGTCGAACTCTCTGAAGTCTCTGGTGGTGCCATTTCCCAGAAACAGCAGGCTGCACAGTGATAAGCTGAGTGATAGTAAGGGGTGAAAGAGAGTCACGCTGAAAGCTCTATCACGGGTATCACACCTCGTATTAACTGTGCGGAAGTCTCCTGAGAATCAAAGGCTTACCCTACTGCCTTTTTAAGACTCCATTAGTAATAACGTGCCATCCCTGCAAGCACCTGAACATTGAAAATGTAAAACAGACCACCTCTAACTTCTCTCGTGATGATAGCTGTATCAGACTTGTGGCCCAGAAGCTCTGAGTGACATGAATCGTAATAACAATATATAATAGGATTTTAAAGTTTTATTTATCTTTAGAGTGGAATGGTTCAAGTTTTTGGCTCGCTGGTCACGGCTTACATGTCTGTACTATTCAGTTCATTATAAACAGGCAACGAACCATGTCCAGTAAGAAAACACCAGAAAACAGCTCTTACTGCCAAAAACCCAATGAGACATCCAGCAGAAGTGTTTGTTCTGCTGTTGGGAACGTTACGGGTTGACTGTTACTGTGTGCAAGCACTGTGCAACACAGGCTGTTTATCCTAGCAGCAAAACCTCCAACATGATGAGTAAGAAGACATCACCTCATAGAGGCAATAAATGGTTTTGGGATTCATTTACAATGTATATTGCATTGGTACCTTTCCTCCTTAAATGAGCCTCTTCTAATGTAAGTTCCTCAAGCTGCCACTCAATCACTGTAACCTTTAGAAATCACTGTTGCTGCATGCTTTCTGTTGTGAAGACAGTCCCACCTGTAGTAGTCCAGCATGACCCGGTTCGGTGTTTCGTTGTTGCACAGACAAACATGGTGGTAGAGCTGAGCAAGTTCCTCACTCAGGGTCACCAGCTCGTCCTGAGCTGCGTTCAACGCCCCCTGCCTCTCTGTGGCTGCTGACTGAGCAGCCTGCAAGTCAGACTCCAGGGTAGAAATCTGAGGAGGGGAGAGGAGAGGAGAGGAGAGGAGAGGAGAGGAGAGGAGAGGAGAGCAGGGGAGAGGAGAGGAGAGGAGAGGAGAGGAGAGGAGAGGAGAGGAGAGGAGAGGAGAGGAGAGGAGAGGAGAGCAGGGGAGAGGAGAGCAGGGGAGAGGAGAGGAGAGGAGAGGAGAGGAGAGGAGAGGAGAGGAGAGGAGAGGAGAGGAGAGGAGAGGAGGAGAGAGGAGGAGAGAGGAGGAGAGGAGAGCAGGGGAGAGGAGAGCAGGGGAGAGGAAATCTTTTATCTCTGTAAATATTCCCCGTTGTGTTCAAAGACACTAGTAAGTGTCGGTGTGAGGGCTCACCTTCTCCCGTCCCTCCCGGCAGCTCCTCTCCAGACAGGTGACCTGCCTCTCCAGCTTCTGGAACTGACTGTTCCTCCTTGGCTTCTCCTCCGCTGCTCCTTGTCCCTCTCCACACTGAGCCAGCCTCTCACGGAGGGCTTTCAGCTCCGCCTTCAGCTCCACCACCTCCGTCACAGCCACGCGGTATTTGCACTGCAGGATCTCCAGACCTGGAGTTTGGTATGAAAACACCTGCCTCTTATCCAGTGCCTCACTCTTGTCCTCCTCAGGTTCTCCTTCCTCCTCAGCCTCCTCCTCAGCTCTGTGCAGCTCCCTCAGGGTTTCAGAGTTGAGCTGAGCGGCGGTGCTGCCGTGAGCCTCCCGGCTGACCCTCCGATGCAGCCGGCGGAGGACGGCGACTCTCTGGCTGAGGCGGAGGGTCTTCTCGTGCTGCTCCGTCAGGGCTCCCTGGGTGTGCTGCAGCTGAATGTGGGACTCCTGCAGGCTCGTCATCAGGGCTACTTTCTCACGTTCAACCTGAGGAGGGCAGCAGCAAGATGAGGGAAAAACACCATTTGATAGAACATGCCAGATGTTTTATACATTTTCCAATTACATAAATACATTTTGCAGGTTATATATAACCACATACAAAATATAATCTGCTAATGTCAGCGTTTGAGTTCACCCTTGTCTTGTTTAGTTTTGTCAGATCAGTTTCTTCCTGCCCCTTTAAGTCCGTTCTCACTGTTTAGTTTTGTCAAGCTGTCTTTTCCTCGTCCTCTGGTCCTCTGTCTCTCTGTCTTTAGTCATCCATGACTTCCTGTTTTATTTTGACAGCGCACCTTATTGTCTCTCTTCTGTTGTCTTTACTTCCTGTCCTCTCGTCTTCCCACCTGTGTCTGATTTGTTTCCAGCTGCATTTGATTATCCCCTGTCCTCCTGTGTATAAAGTCTGCGTGCTTCCTCCCTCTTTAGTCAGATTATCGTTGCGTCTTCCTCAGTGTCTTTAAGACAGTTTTCAATACATTTCTGTGTTTGCATCTTTGCCTTCAGGATTTTTGCTTTTGGACTGAGTGTTTGTGGAACTGCCTACACTTACATCATTAAGAGGATTTTCTTTCCTTTCCTTTTTTATTTTATGGTTGTGCATTTGAGACCAAACTCTGACAAATGTGAGACTATTTGATGTTCACAAAACCTGCAGAAACCCAAAACATCCATCAGGAGAAAAAAAATCATGAAAATAAACAGGGAAGAACTTTGAATTAACAGCTACAAAGATGATTCAGCTTGTGGTTTGATGGACAGACCAAAGGAAGTGAAACGTGAGGACAACATGTCCTCAACACAACTGCCTGAAGAAGGACACAAGATAAGGACAGTTCACACTGAGTCAGGTTAGAGATACAGATGTTAGAGCAGGAAATATAAGGAAGGTTTATCGTTAAAGAAATTCCTGTGAGCACTGGGTCTCTTGTAATAATTTGATAAATGGCTATTTAAGCTGTTTGTGTGTGCTTCAGTCTTGAGAATGATGAGGATGATGAGGATGATGAGGATAATAGGCGATACAGGATGTTTATTGGAAAACCATCGAGATAGAGATGCTGATGAGAATCAAACATTGGACATCTCGATTAAACGATAAGATGTCCCACAGTTTTTTGCTGCTGATCAATATTTAGTGGTATTAAGGGATGTAAACAATAGTCAAAATATTCAAAGTCAATTTAGATTTGCTTATAACAATATACATAATAATGCAACAAAAGTAGTGTGCATTATTATTTTCAAAGTAGAAACAACATAATGTTTGAGTGGTCCAGGGTTTGTTCAAACACACAATAGCATTATTTTAAAAACAAACAAACAAACAAACAAACAAATCCCAAGCTTCTTTATAATTTCATTAAAAACACCAGACTGTTACAGTGCTGGTCAAAATGTACAGAATCTGTCTGGTACAAAAGTTGAACCTGGCTCAGAGGCTTCTGGGTGGACTACTGGTTAACGTCCATAAAGTTCGATCGCAGCATCCTGTTTGATTCCAGTCAGGTGACACGTCAGAGACAAACTATTCAACACAAAATAATTTCTTTACAACTTTAACAATTTAAGCATCTTCACAACCACACCTGAACTTTTAAGTTACAGTGGACCAAAACAGCCGTCTCAGGTTTCCTTCAGACTGCATCACAGCATTATTAAAAAACAAAACAATCATGAGCTCATATGGCTGGGATGATATTTTTGAACATTAAAGTAAACCCTTCCAGTTGACTGGAGCTGAAGAAACAACTCTGTCGCACAAATGTTGATTCATTTGAAAAAGAGCCGACCAGACAGCAGCAGCAGCGATGAAACCCAACCGTGTACTGGAGAGTGGTCGATAGTGTAGTGTGTCAGCTGAGATATAAATAAGCTCTTCCTGCTCACCAGCCTATCAGAGCGTCTGCAGAGAGCAGGGATGGATGCGATTACACCTACAGGAACCACAGCAGATGCACACACACACGTGGATGTGTGTATACACAGAGTACAGCGTCGTGGGGATGTGAGCACGATGTGATGCACTCAGTCACGTCCTGAGAGTTTGGGGACGTGAGGGAGGAAGACAATAATGGGTGTGTGCAGGAGGAGGAGACAAAGGGGGGAGTGAGAGGCAGAGTGCTGTGCGCAGTGGGGATACTGTATATCAGCATGGTTTCACTGTAAATTATTCAAAAGCCTGTTAGAGTCAGCTGCTGAATTATGATCCCAGCAGACGGTGAAAATAAAGACTGAAACTGTCGTGTGTGTTTCTGATTATCACAGAAATTATCTCCCAAATTTACCGTTTGGTACGATTTTAATAGAAAATCTGAGAGAATATTTAAAAAACTGCATGTCAGCAGGAAGAAACTGGAACTACAAAATGAAAACATGCAGATGTTCTTCCTTTCTGAAATCAATCTTCATGTCTGTGTGTAAAATAATGTCTGTTTAAGTGGCACTGACCATGTTTTCAACTTACTATAGAGCCAGCTGTTTCCCCCTGCTTCCAGTCTTTATGCTAAGCTAGGCTAACCACATGTGGACCAGCTCCATATTTACCTGACCTCTAACCTCTAACCAAACCTGAACCAGAGAGGCACCAGATAAGGTGATAGTTATCTGTGACTGTTTTGGAGACATTAATCAGTAATCAACCCATTTTGTCATTTAGTTGTGACACTCAGAGAAACAGTTGTTGTGATGTTGGTGATTACGTTAACTTTCAACCCGGTATCACGGCAAAGTGTGAAATAGACACGCGCGTCCACTACAGCAAAACGTGAGATGGCTGTTTTGGTGCGGAAGGTACACATTTTGTAAGCGTGACACTTACACACAGGTAAATGTCCTGTGACACGGGATCATGTGACTGAGGTCAACAGAGGTTTTGAAACCAAGTACAAAGGATATTTCTGGCAGTATTAGGAGGTAGAAAGTTACTTAGTGGCATTAGTCACTAACTGCCATGTGGGACGATGAGGCGATGGTTGGGGTTTTGTTTCAAAACTCCAACCGTGTTCTTATTTAGTAATCACAACCACGTGTTTTTGAAAACATTTATTTTTCCTGTAAATCACATGGTTCAAAGCATGCAGTATGTTTAATTTTCATCCCTTACAGGAAAACGTGCAACTTTCACACCTAGACAGCACCAAGCGTAGCTATCTCACGTTTTGCTGTAGTGAACGGGCGTGTCTATTCCACGTTTTGCTGTAGTGGACGGGCGTATCTATTCCACATTTTGCTGTAGTGGGCGGGCGTATCTATTCCACATTTTGCTGTAGTGGACGGGCGTATCTATTCCACATTTTGCTGTAGTGGGCGGGCGTATCTATTCCACATTTTGCTGTAGTGGACGGGCGTATCTATTCCACATTTTGCTGTAGTGAACGGGTGTGTCTATTCCACGTTTTGCTGGAGTGGACGGGCGTGTCTATTCCACGTTTTGCTGGAGTGGACGGGTGTGTCTATTCCACGTTTTGCTGGAGGGGACGGGCGTGTCTATTCCACGTTTTGCTGGAGTGGACGGGCGTGTCTATTCCACGTTTTGCTGGAGTGGACGGGCGTGTCTATTCCACGTTTTGCTGGAGTGGACGGGCGTGTCTATTCCACGTTTTGCTGGAGTGGACGGGCGTGTCTATTCCACGTTTTGCTGTAGTGGACGGGCGTATCTATTCCACGTTTTGCTGTAGTGGACGGGCGTATCTATTCCACGTTTTGCTGTAGTGGACGGGCGTATCTATTCCACGTTTTGCTGTAGTGGACGGGCGTATCTATTCCACGTTTTGCTGGAGTGGACGGGCGTGTCTATTCCACGTTTTGCTGGAGCGGACGGGCGTGTCTATTCCACGTTTTGCTGGAGCGGACGGGCGTGTCTATTCCACGTTTTGCTGGAGGGGACGGGCGTGTCTATTCCACATTTTGCTGGAGTGGACGGGCGTGTCTATTCCACATTTTGCTGTAGTGGACGGGCGTATCTATTCCACGTTTTGCTGGAGTGGACGGGCGTGTCTATTCCACGTTTTGCTGGAGCGGACGGGCGTGTCTATTCCACGTTTTGCTGGAGCGGACGGGCGTGTCTATTCCACGTTTTGCTGGAGGGGACGGGCGTGTCTATTCCACATTTTGCTGGAGTGGACGGGCGTGTCTATTCCACGTTTTGCTGGAGTGGACGGGCGTGTCTATTCCACGTTTTGCTGGAGTGGACGGGCGTGTCTATTCCACGTTTTGCCGTGACACCAGGTTGCATCTATTTATCCTGTATGTATCTTATGTATTGTAAAAACTTTACATTGGAGACACATTTTTTCAGTAATAGAATCTTTACTCTTAAACCCTCCATCTATCTTTATCAGAGACAAGACTCACCGTCATCAGCTGCTGCTTCAGCTTCTGGATCTCTGTCAGGTTCATCTCACTGAGGAGGTCCGATGTCGTCGCCCCCTCAGCTTTCCAACCCGGCCCTCGGTTCTCTCCGTTAGCTCTGGGCACCGACCCTGCAGCCGGCGTCACTCCCATCCCGCCGTGCAGGTGGCCGTTACACCTGGAAGATCAGAGCAAAGTGCAGCATGTTTAACATCCTCTGGTTCACACAGGGCACGAAGAGAATGATCGTTTACAGTCATCACGTAATACAGTTCGGCCTGTGGCAAAGTATGCAGTCTATCTGCAGGACGTTCATGACTACATTTTCACAGCTCTGGTCAGTGGCGTGTTTCACCACCAACCAAAGTTCGACTGCAGATCAACCTTTCACAACGGAAGTTTGAGCTAAAGCAGATTTTTTTGCTTTGTCCTCATAGTCACTTTTATTTTATTATTATTATTAATCTGGTGCAGAAAGTCACCTTGTACACCTGTTCCAATATAAACAGAAACACACTGTGTGTCTCCTACAAAATGCATTCAGCAGCATCAACAGATGTTTTATAGGAAATGTATAAATGTAAATGTAAATTTCAATGGATACATCCTCCAAATGTCAACATATTTTACCTGTTTTCCTACAATATTGGCGCCCTGCAACCAAAGAATGATTAAAGTTGTTATAGTTGTGTTTCAGTAATGCAGAACACTCGGTTAAAGGATAAGTCTTTTTTTATAATGACAATAAATCCCATTGACAGAGCCAAACCGGTGTATCTACTAACAAGTATTGTGTGTGTGTCTGATACGTCTTATTCCTCTGAGCCATAGAGCTCCATTCATTGTCCAAAACTATTGGAAAACTATAGTGAGCCTCACTGTTGCCCTCGGTGACATGTTCTTTCATTGCCCTGAAAACATATTTTCATCGTTTATTTAGATTTAAAGCCTCATACACCTACATACATACACATACAAACACACCCTCCTGTTTCTGCAGCGTTTGTTAAAAACTACATTAACCTGTTCTTTCTTTTAATTAAACATATTTTATAATTTATGTCAGCAGGAGGAACCAATGGGCTTGGAGCTGAGAGCCACAGACAAGATAGTAAAATACATAGTAAAAGTACTGAGATGGACTCACAATGTTGTAAATGATGTATTGACTGGTTTAGTATTTCGGAAAAACCATCACATTTCCCTCAACATAAAGTGTCTTACAGATCCAAACCTAACAACATGTGGATTGGGAGGACGTGAAATCCATTTTCTGATTCCAAAGTCTGATGAACTGAACGCCCAACCGATGACCGTTTTGAATCCATGCAGCAATAACCATCCAAACCCTTCAAAACATAACTGGCAAAGTAAATCAGCAGTGTGGGTGTGTGTGTCCACCTCGTTGGGTCCTCTGTGTTCGGGGACAGCAGTGTCGTTGGGGTGGCGGTGCCGCTGGGGGGGGCGGAGCTGAACATCAGGTGAGCGCTGCCGGTGTAGGCCACGTCACACATGTTGAGGTGGTGGACAAGCTCTCTGCGCAGGTGGTTCTTCTGCTCGCGCTCGCTCTTCAGGGACTCCAGCGCCTCCTCCAGCTGGGTGTCTGAGATGTCCTTCAGGCGCAGCGCGTCCTGTAACTGGCTGTTCAGCAGCTCCGTCTCCTCCTCCAGGACCTTGATCTCATGCTTCAGGCCTTCGTACTCCACCTGAACCACAGTTTGAACAACGAGATCATAAACATTTGCATCACATCCTAAAAAGAAAGGAACCAGAGAATCGATTTATTAACTTTATTGCCTTTATCCTGACTCAGTGTTTTCTCCAGAAGACCCGGCCCAGCTTCCAGGCTCTGCATTTCACTGCCCTGTCCCAGACAGTGTGGGTCCTTCTGGTGCTGGTTCTGTTTCTCTCATTCATTCATTCATTCCTGTTGGGGTCACTGGTTTCCAGGGTTTCCACAGAGACTGCTCTGGTCAAGGTCATAGATGAAAGCGGACTCTGGCCTGTACACAGTGGACCTTAATGTCCCAGTCAGCCGTCTAAAGAACCGTGTTTGGGATGATTGATGTGGCTTTAATGAATCTCCTATCTGTCAAACAGGTCCGTCTCTGTAATTCTTGGAGATGTTTCCCCTGCTTGTGTCCCCCATGGATCTATTTTGAGTCCCTTCTCATTTACTTTATACGTGCTACTCCTGATGCTAATCACTCATAGACATGGCATCAATCTCCATTGCTACGCAGATGATATCTTTGTTTAAGTCCCAATAAAACCTGGTGCCACAGACTTCCTGAAGTTAAATGTCCCCAAATCAGATCATAATTATAATTTCCCCATCTGGCCCCATTTGTAGCCGCTTTAACAATCTCTCCTCGAGTCTGGGTACCTAATCTAATAATATCTGTAAAGAGGCTCAATACCTAGATGTTATTTTGGAGTCAGGTGCCTAAAATAAGTGTCCTGCTTTGCCTGATAGAGACAACCGACCAAGATCAGGTCATTTCTTCCCGCTGCAGACAAAAAGAAAAGCTCTTCCATGTTTTTACAACTTCCAGACTTGACCATTGCAACACACTTTATTCTGGTATCAGCAGGAACAACATCCAAAGACTGCAGTTGATACACACTGCTGCTCCCAGGCTTTTATCTCCTAATAAGAAAAGTAACCACCTCTACCAGTCCTGACTGCCCTTCACTGGTTACCTGTGAGGTTGAGCACTGAATGGTCAGACTCCTGTATATACCTGTGTTGTAACTCACTGTGAGCCTGATTGTTGCTTGAAATCCTCCAGCAGCTTTCAAAATTGGGACTTGTCACCATTGGAGTTAAAGGCTTAAAAACAGATCATCAGAAAAAAAGATCATCTGGCCAATCGACTGTATCGTGTTTATGACAGACGTTCCTAATCTATAGTTGAGCTTTTGTATTTTCAGCATTAAGGCCTTACAAACATATTTCCTTCCTCATAAAACCTACGAACTGATTTGGATTTTGGAACATTTTGAAGTGTCAGTGTTCTGTCTCCATGTGTGTGTGTGTGTGTGTGTGTGTGTGTGTGTGTGTGTGTGTGTGTGTGTGTGTGTGTGTGTGTGTGTGTGTGTGTGTGTGTGTCTCCATGTGTGTGTGTGTGTGTGTGTGTGTGTGTGTGTGTGTGTGTCTCCATGTGTGTGTGTGTGTGTGTGTGTGTGTGTCTCCGTGTGTGTGTGTGTGTGTGTGTGTGTGTGTGTGTGTGTGTGTGTCTCCATGTGTGTGTGTGTGTGTGTGTGTGTGTGTGTGTGTGTGTGTGTGTGTGTGTGTGTGTGTGTGTGTCATCCATACCTGGTTCTGTTTGAGCGTGGACACGAGTTTCTGCAGAGAGATGTTCTCCTCCTCTAGTTCGGTGTAATCCTGGAGAAGCCGAGACTCTCGAAACTTGTACTCTCGGATCTCCTCTCTCATCCTGCTCCGCTGCAGCTCCAACATCTCGTTACTCTGCTGAGACAGAACTGCAGCTTTATGACACAAATGATGCAAAGAAACCTGAGTGTGCATGAGGGTGTCTATGTTTTACATGATACTGAAAGAGAGGGAAGATGGAAGGACCAAACCATGTCAGACAAAGGTCAACTGTTCTTTTTAATTGACATATTTCAAACCTGGCTGGTTTTCTAAGAAAGGTTAAGATACGATATCCCACACCCCATCAGCTGCACTTTACCTCCCTGAGCTCCTGCAGCAGGCTGCTCAGGTGCTCGTTGTCAGCCTGGGTGTTAGAGGTGGTGGCTCGGCTGTGCTTCAGCTCCGACTGCAGCTCCAGGAGACGGCCCATGTAGTAGGCCTCCTTGGTGGCAGATTCCTGCAGCAGTGTCTCCTCGTTGGTCTCCCCATCCTCTGCTACCTTACGCTGGGTGGAGTAGGCCTGGCCAAACGCCTGGAACCAGACAGGACAGGAGGGAGGTGAGATCTTTATACCTGATGACGGATCAGGGTCCCAAAAATGTCCAAAAGTCTAATTATTATTAAAAAGCTTAATAGCCAAAGGAAACCATGAACCAATGAGCAACTGTTACATTTCTTAGTTTAGACTTTTTATTTTCTTCATTTTATTTAAAACAACTGCAAAAACAGTCAATGAAAGTGAGGTGAAAGCTTTGTCAGTCCAGTCTCACATCAAAATGTTTAATAGTTATGTTGGTCCACAGTGCAAAAGATATTAGTTTCACAATAACAGCTCTAGAACTGTGAAATGTGTTTGAAAGTGTGTTTTTGAAGAACGAAGTCATAGAAAATGAGTCAGTGTGAGCATTAGAAACAGATGATGGGCAGCTGGATGGCTCAAATACTGGACTTGTAAATACATGAATACAGAAGTCAGTCAACAAAATAACAAAAGCAAAAGTCAATGTGAATTCATTTTAAATAACGTGTAAATAAATATACAAGTAACGTCAGTTGAATTACGTGATGTAAGTTAAATGTGTTCTGCAATTGTAACATATTCATATTAACCCAAAACTAACCACATGATTCTGCTGCCTAAACCTGAGGCTCCTTAGAAAAACACTTAAATATCAGTGTTTTGTGATGTGAACCAAATCAGCAATTATACATTTTGATTACTAAAGTGTCTTTGTTTGTTTGCACTCTATTTGTGACATCATCTTCCATCCCATTATCAAAAAGTTCAAAACTGGAAGACTACTGACTGAGAAGAGAAAGCACACAGGCCGACCCACAAAGTGCAGCAACTAATTTAAACACATAGATGCATAAAATCTAGAAAAATTTAGAAGAAACAGCAATGATTCAGATATCAAAGAGAATGACCAGATACAGCTCAGTTCAAATAATTAAAACAAGGACAACATGCACAGAAAGTCTTTTCAGATCTTTGAGCACATTAATGATCCAAAGCAGCTTAATGAGAAATCCTGAAAACAGAATAGAAAAGGGAATTCAATGCCACATCAAATCCACATGACAGCTGCTACAAATACATATGATCCAACTTAAACCAATCATTTATGGATGAACAGCAGCACATTGGTCTTTGAGTGTCAAATTAAAAACATAGTTGGAAGGAAAGTCTTATTTTGTAATTGTGATAAATTATATTAAAATTGTAATTCATAGTGGCTCTAAAAACGGTGGCTGAAGACAAGATGCCTTTATTTCTATGTGAGCATAGTATGAAATATAAAATAGGACCATAACTTGATGTCACTGGATGCACAGCACCTCTGGTGCTCTATAGGTCTGTGACAGGATGAAGAGTTTATTGTTGGCGACAGCTCTGTAAGGAAGGAGCCAAAACAGTGAGCTCCAACAAATAAGCAGAGCTCCTGGTGATCTCTGGGCTCCACACCAACATCCCACCGCTGCACTGACTAATCTACTGAACTGAGACTCGGTGAGATGACCCACACCAGGCTGGACGTAGAGACAGGAGGGGAAGGGCCCCTCCTTTAAAGCATTCACTCTTCTTTTATGTGTTGGTTGAATGTGATGTTTCTGCAGGAATCTGCTCAGGCAGAATGTCTGCTGTGCATTTTCCCACAGGAGGAATGTGTAAGTACAGTTTAACAGAGTCAGCCAGTGTTTTCTGTCCCTCTGCTCACACACAGCAAACATGTAGGTTGTGTTCACTCAAGAAATTAATGAGTCTCCACTAAAAATACAACCAGCAGTACCGTGGGACAACTACCTTTAAGCTTAAAGTCAGAATATGTACTCATATGCAATGAGAAATAGAAATGAGGAGCCGAAGTGCATGAAGAAGTTTTAGATTGTGGATGTCAGGTGAAGTTTTGTTTCACCTCTCACCTGCTGTCACACCGCTCCTACTGCCATGATGTGCGCCGAGCATATAAACCCCTCAGGAGGATTTCACAAAAATGCAACTCAGATGTTGATCAAACGACAAAGTTTATCCCACTTACTGAGGCCCCGCCCCTTGTCCTGCAGGGCAAACTGTCTGAGATGAGTAGGTCGTCAGCCGATGCCGCTTCACGCGGCCTTCCGGCTATACGAGCTGTGTTTAGTCTGTTTCTCTCCTCCTTCCTTTGGCATCAGTGTTATTTTGTGTTTGCATGCTCAACAACTCCACAGCACACATGACGCACATCCACTCGCTGCTTGGATTACTGACAGTGCTGAAGTTCACACTCTATCTTTAATAAATTGAACTTGTTTTAACTGACTGTCATTCTTTGAGCCAGTTTGTGAAACTAACTCAGGACGGTCACAGCGTCCTCCTGCTCTGCGCACAGTTCACGCACAACAGGAGCAGACTTTGAACTTTTTCATCGACCCTCGTAAATACCACCACAAATTATTGATGATGTTGCTTTTCTAGCAGTGTGTGTGTGTGTGTGTGTGTGTGTGTGTGTGTGTGTGTGTGTGTGTGTGTGTGTGTGTGTGTGTGTATGTGTGTGTGTGTGTGTGTGTGTGTGTGTGTGTGTGTGTGTGTGTGTGTGTGTAAACAAGTCATATTGGTGATAATATGTCAGTGTTATATTCACAGCTTGTTGCACTGCACTCACATGGCCAAAAAAATTAATTAATTGTAATTTAACACTCCAATGATCAAGATTTGAAAATGTTCATCTGCCCCATTAGAACTGTCCAAATATTGTGTGGTGAACATCACTGCTGCTGGACAGAGAGCTGAAGGAGCTACAGGCACTGCACACGGTGCTAATTCTATCTTCATATATGGGGCTATATATGTAAAATGTAGACAAATGTAAATTGCAAACTAAAATGACCATCATGCAAAATTATAACAATATTGAGATGTACAGGAAAATATGATTTGCATCTAAAATCACAGCTTGGCTTGCCTGTCATCTGGTGCGTGAGTCATAGTTTCCATTAGTGCTTGCCAAACCAGAATCGAGCAACACAAACAAAACATAAAAAACAGAATCAAAGACGGGCAACACAAGCTGTGATTTTACATGCAAATCACATTTATTTAATTGTCATGTTGCAGCTCTTTGTCATATTTTTGGAAGATAGCAATTTTGGGTTGCAGTTTAATTTAATTAATCAATTAAATTCATGTTCTACAAATAAAACCTCATACTATCAGAATAATTTTAAAGATGCTGTAATCACATAAAAAATATACATGTTGTGGCTTTAAATATATGAATGCGGAGGCTTTTAGAGCTGCTTATGTTTGAAGATGTGTCACCTCAAACAAGAATCAAGGAAGAGCTGCAGTTTTAAACACAACAAGAGGAACCGGAGCGTCGCAGGAAAAACAGAATAAAACTGGAATTTATTATTCTGTTCTGTTGTCTTAAAGCTGTCATGCAGCTCAAAATCACCAGGATTCATCTTAATTTGTCAGCTCGTGGAAACTTTCCATTTCTCAAGCTGCTGTGGTACAAAAGTCTCACGTTAAGGCACCATAGACGTCAAGGTGGACACATTTCAACAGCTGGAAATGATGCTGCAACGTGTCGGGGACACAAACATTGATTTTACCCATGAACTCCCTCAGCAGCGTCCCACAGCTAATGAAGTTGCAGAGGAGTCACTGCTTATGTATGACATGCAGCGCAGCCTTCTGCTATAAAATCCATTACTTTGACACAGCACACAGCAGGTAACGGTGTGTGCGTGTCAACATATAGACGCATAACGACATCCACTCAATAAGCGTGACAGAAGCTTCGGGCTACTTTCAGAGAAAAATGCGACTGACACAAATTCAGCTGCTATAAATCAGCGTGAGGACATGAAAGCAGCTCCAGAGATGAGCTGTGTGTTTACACCAGACAGCATTCTCCACAGATCTGTTCACAATATATATATATATATAATAATATAAATGAAATATTTCCTCTCTGAAGGCTGTTATAAGCCCTGAAACAGGCTGCTCACTCATTCCCAGCTGGTTTAGAAAGAAGAGGCAGAGACGGCCTCACATCTCACACCACTGGAAACAGACCTGCTGCTGCAGGAAACATATAAAGAACAGAGAAGCCAGGGTTTAGTTTACTTACATTTATAATTACAACTGTTCTGCTGAAATAAACAAGACCTTCCCTGAAAGAGACGTTGTCTGGATGGCAGCATATGTTGCTCCAAAACCTGAATATATCATTCAGCATTAATGCTTCCTTCCAGATGTTCAAGCTACCCATGCCATGTGCACTAATGCATCCCTGTACCATCACAGATGTTGGCTTTAGAACTGAGCTGATAACAAACTGGATGGTCCCTCTCCTCTTTAACCTGGAGGATGCAGCATCCATGATTTCCAAACAGAATCTCAGATTGTGATCCATCAGACCTCAGGACAGTTGTCCACTTCACCTCAGTCCATCTTCAATGATCTCGGTCCAGAGAAGGCGGCGGTGTTTCTGGATCATGTTTCTACCTGGTTTCTTCTTTGGAGAGTTTTAACAGCATTTGTGGATGCAGCGATGAACTGTGTTCACAGACGATGGTTTTCACAAGTGTTCCTGAGCCCATGCAGTGATTTCCACCCCAGAATAGTGTGTTTTTAATGCAGTGCTGCCTGAGGGCCCGAAGATCACATGGTTTTACATGATTTGCAAATGATCACATTGTGTTTTTGTTTACATTTTGCACAGAGTTGGTTGTACATGTATTCTTTAGGCTGGCTTGGTCATACCAAGTATCTAACTCAACAAGGTACACCAGAAACAGGCGACATCAGCAGTCTGTGAACACCAGACCAAAACTTTTCCCAGCATCCTCTGGACTGGGAGTCAGTGGCCGGTTTGAGAATCAAAGGGGACATTCACATCTGACAGCAGAGACTGCTTTCAACAGGGCCAGTGGCTACCATCTCCACCCGTATTCAACCCGTTATCACTGACTGTTTATTCCACAACTAGTGAGCAGTTCCATTCACTGAAGGCCATAACATGGAGCTGAAAAACAACTTATTGTTGCAGTATTCAGAACATGTTTTCTTCCTTACCTTGAATTAAAAATGAAAACAAGTCCTGATGTGTTTAGTGACCAAAATATAGAAAATTCAGTAGTGCCAATTACAATAAGAGTTTTATATTGAATAGTGTGAACCAGCATGTGTTGGTGTTTATTCATGATGTGGTGTGAAGCTGCAGAATCTCTCAGACAGGTCACGATCTTTCACAACATAAAGTATTCATGTTTCTGTGTCACAGGCTGGTTCATTTCTGACAAGTATTATCAACCATTTGTAGCTACCTGCTACTGTAGAGTCACTTCCGTATGTGTCTCCATTTTTAGAAACCGAATAGTATTTCATGTTACATACATTCCTGAATGGATTTGTAGAAGTTTTGTTGACCTGCTGTTTCTTCAAAATCCAGATTCTGGGATTATCACCAGATAAAACCAAACACATTCCCATCAGCCTCAGCTGTACCTCCGTGTGACTTCCTGTCCTCTGCTGTGATTACAAGCCCCGCCCTGATTGTTTCCACCTGTGTCCAATTGTCTTCCCTCCCTCAGGTGTGTATAAAGTCTGTGTGCTTCAACCTTTCTGTGCCAGTTTGTTGTTCCACCTTGTGCTCTTGGTTCTGGCTGTTTATTCCCTCCTGTTCCCAGATACTTCCTGGTTTTAGCCCTTTATGGTGTTTCTGCTGCAGCATTTCTACATTTCGTACTTGATCTACAGTAACATCTTTAAATCTTGATTGGCGGTTGTCACAGCAGGACATTCGTGTCTCTCTTGTCCTGCATGTAGGTCAAGAGTGAACTGAACTAATTTATCTGCAGCTACTAAAAAGTTGGCGGTGACGTCTCGGAGGTTTGATCTGGCCGACAGTGATATGTAAATCTGCCGCTCTGAGACCAGTGTCCTCGTTAGCCGACACAGTGACTTAATGCCAACTCTGACTTCATGCTGCTATCGGCTGAAAGGAGGACAGAGACAGAGAGGCAGAACAGTGTCCTACTGGCCCACTGAGCGAGGACACGCTGGCCAATGGTGGTGATAAAAAGGAGTCATTTAATCATTTATGTTCATAAGAACACACTTCATTTTGCCAGCTTCCAAACCTTTATCTCGCGTTATATTTCTCCTCCCTCTTTCCCTCCATCCATCTGTCTCGCTGTGACTTCAGCCGGCTGATCTCAGCATACTAATACAGCCAGACTGAAGATTTCCCCATAAAACTGTCCCTCCGGCTTCACTGTGGGGTTATGATGCAGCAGCTAAGTCTGGCTGCAAGTTTGGGTTTTAAAATGGGCACGTTTAGCTTGAAAAGTCATATCTGCTCTTGCAAAATGGTCGATGGCGCAAAATCTGCTCTAATATTCAGTGGATTCTGTTCTACTTTGACCGAAACCATCAACAGACCCTTCGTTTGTCTGCATAAAGACTAAATCGCCTGTTTCCTTATTTTTTAGGAAGAACAGTTTGAGACCTGTTGGAGAAATCCTGCTTTAGTATCAGTTTCATGGGTCTGAACATGAGTTTCTTGCTGTTTTCCTCTCAGGTTGGTTCACATGATGTTTGTTTTTTTTAACTATTTGACCCATAGTGAAACAGAACAAAGTTGCAGCCTGGTGCATCATGCATCTGATAACTCTAATCTAATCTGTGTGACTCCATTCAGCTCAGACTCAGTGAGACATACTCAGACAGAGGCAGCTGCTATTTCTAACCTCAGCCTCCTAATTATCTCATTCACATTCCTGCTGTCTCACCATCACCTAGCTCCTCTTGTCACCGTTCACACATCCACTCTCTGAGGTGCAGGATGGTGTGAAACCCGACACACAATCATGTATCTACAGATTAATATAACTCATTCCAACAGGATGGGAAAAACTGTTAACACATATCAGCAAAGGAAAAGGAACGTCTCCAGTCCAGCTGTGAGATCTCACGTCAACAGTCTTTACTTCTGAATGTGATCATGTGAGGTCTCGTGTTGGCTGGTTGATCGTTGTGATTGGATGTGACATGAACATTAGCGGACTCAAATGCACGACTAAGACACAGACAACTCAGCTCAATAGTCTTTACAGAAGACAGAGATCAGTCCAATAATCAGAGACTCAGGTCATACACTGGAAGAACTCACGCGAGAAAACACTGGAACGAAGAGATGGGAATTACAACGAACTGCACCGAAAGTAAGAAACACGCAGACTGAATACATGAGGGCGGGAAGACAATGGAGGAAACAATCACTGGAAGTGAAGTAACCTAAAATGAAACGAGAGCTGAGTATCAAAATAAAACAGGAAATGGATGACAGAATACTGCAAAATAAGAGAAAAGGATCTTAACGGTCAGGACGTGATTTAACATTGGAAGCAGCGAGGACACGAAACAAGACTGAGTGACTGAAGTCGACAGGGAAGCAGCCGTTCCATCCTAAACAAAGCTAGCAGCTCTGAAACCCAACGGCGGTTCAAACGGAGAACAGAAGTCATGTACCTGCTGCACACATTCATGCATGGACCGCAAACAGTGAGGTCAAAACCGAATCCAGCGGCAACCAGCAGTGACGCCACACCCACTTATATATACGGTCAATGGAAATAATAGTCAGAGACAAAAATGAACTCCAGCAAAAGCATCTTTTCATTTCAAATGACCTTCAGAAGAATCAAAGTCTCCACTTTCAGACTCATGTAATGATTTTGTTAGAACCATTCGATTTTTGTGTCGGTATTATGACCCGCAGTCTGCTGTCAACCTCCCACCATGACACCGGGTACGATCGATAGGAGTCACATGCTAAATATCACTGCCAGACACCTGCAGTTCACTGTGTGTGTGTGTGTGTGTGTGTGTGTGTGTATTTCTGCTGCTTGATGCGTAAACCCAGACAATCTGCCAGCATTGTGAATCAAGGTCAGTTCACTGCCAATTATGCTGCAATAGATTCAGGAGAAACACCCACATTACTATCTAAAGCTTTTCCCTCCATGCAGGGAGTCTGATTTAAAAAGCAGACCGACAGCAGGCGTCCCTCGACCTTTACAACCTCCCTCTGTCATCTGTACACAGGAACTCCAATCACTGGCTTCAATTAGAATAAAAACAGGCGTAAAGGCAACAAGGTAAAGGTGGCCAACAAGTTAAAGAATAAACAATTCATGTTAGTGCAGAGTAGAACTTTAGATTGGATAAATAACAGGGATGACTGTTTTATCCTGTAGGGTCACGGCCTGCCAGCTGACTGGGCAGGCTGCATCCTGGACACCTCAACAGTCTATTGAGAAGCCACCAGACAGACAGAGAACTATCCACAAACACCTACAGCCACGTCAGAATTTAATATCAAATTATTATTTCAATTGTTATTGGTGATTTTTATTTATTTATATGTAGTGTTTACATAGACGGGTGATCTCACTAAATATTGGTTTGATTTAGGTTTCAGTGTCGTGTTCTCACCCGAGAACACTTCATGTGGACAGTAGGAATCAAACCCAACATTTTATCACAAATGCTGTAGTTTTTCAGACCTCCCTGTGGCCTGCTGATGGAGACAGAGACTTCTTATTTGCGTCTCTGATTCAGAGGCCAAGGTTATTTGGGCGTCACAGTTCTGGAGCTGTTCCTGACTGAACTTTGGGATGTTTCTCAGGTGGAAATAAAAAAAAAAAAAGAATCCACAGGGTTAAGATGAAACCAGCTTTGTAAGGAGTGACTACTGTTGACCTCAAATCATCTCCTAACATCTATTCAAAGGTCGACATGACAAACATTTGACCTACATACATGATGCCGTTTTTTTTTCATGTAAAATCCAGCTGTGACTTTGAGAGGTAGAACTTGCTGAATGTGCGTTTAAACCTTCAGACTTTGTCCCACAGCTCTGACATCAGCACTGAATGTGACCTTGGAAAATCCTTACAGCTCACGCTCAATCTGGCGGAGCCTCAAAATGTCCCGATGACATCATAGATTATTTATTTCCAAAACTTTGACAAATATCTGAATGTTATGTGATGAAAATATAAAGTGGTAACTCCATTTTAAACAGGAAGAAACCAAAGCCAGTTATCTGCTTTCTCAGTGAGCCGCTGATGGAAATAATAAAGATTTATAGACTTAATTTGGAGGAGAGGAACTTTCTCTTCTTCCACATTAGCTGTTATCTGTGTGAACAGCTCAAAGATGCACAGATCAATATGAACCCTGCAGACAGAGGAGAACAGTGTCCTCTTTAATCTGGGACCAGGAGACAGACGGAGCAGCAGAGGAGAGGAGAGGAGCTAAAAGATATATGTACTGTAACTGCAACAAGAGGTTTCCTTTTACACAAGTTTCAGAGGACCATGAAGAGCTGCTCTCTGATATTTTCAGTTTCAGAGGAGTTTCTGTCGGTAGGACCCCTTCAGGCCAACACAGTAATGCAGTTTAAAGCCACGTCAGAGGTCTGTCTGATCCACTGTGTGTTTGTTACTGACTGAATATAGTCGTCATTCCTGAATGACTGATTGTGTTGTGAGGTGTGTGAGGAGATGTAAGCACTGCAGTGGACCGAGGCTGAAGCAGCTTCCTGTGAATGGAGATGATGTGGGTTTCAACCAAAGACTGTATATTAAAGTGTCCGTAGCTTCCGGCTCTGAAAATGTGTCCGATGCAGAAGTGTCTCAAGCTGCAATACCACCGAGTGCCACAAGAGGTCGGCTTCAAAAAGCCTCCAGCTCCATAGATGATGTCGCCCCTCTGAAGAAGATAGTAATGAACCAGAGGAAGTTGTCTCCATGGTACAAGTCAGAACTACGCTCTGCTAGGCAGCGACTAGAAAGATGGAAAGGAAATGGAGTTCCACTAATATAGAAGAATTTCACCTGCCTGGAAGGAGAGTCTAATATTATATAAGAAAGCTCTTCATAAGGCCAGAACTTTATATTATTCATCATTAATAGAGGACAACAAGAACAACCCCAGGTTTCTTTTCAGCACTGTAGCAGGCTGACAAAGAGTCCCAGTTCTGTTGAGTCCTCTATTCCTTCAGCTCTCAGCAGTAATGACTTCATTAACTTCTTTCCCAATAAAATTCTTACTATTAGGGAGAGAATCGGGCCGACCCTTCCTGACACCATCGCTGATGTGATGTTAAGCACAGCAGCCCTTAAAGCAACTGTAGGACCAGATGTAAACTTGGAACATTTCTCTCCTGTTGAGCTCTCTGAGTTAACTAGAATTATTTCTTCATCTGGATCCTCTAGCTGTCTGTTAGATCTCATCCCAACTAAACTTTTTAAGGAAGTCTTCCCTTTAATTAATACTTCCATATTAGATCAGATCAACCTATCTATTGTAACCGGCTATGTACCACAGGCTTTTAAAGTGGCTGTAATTAAACCTTTACTTAAAAAGACGACTTTTGATCAGCTGTTTTAGGAAACTACAGACCAATTTACAACCTGACGTTTATTTCTAAAATCCTTGAAAAAGTTGTTGCAAATCAACTTTTTGATCATTTACAAAGGAATGATCTGTTTGAAGATGTTCAGTCTTTAGAGTTCATCAAAGCACAGAAACAGCTCTGGTGAAAGTTACTAATGACCTTTTATTAGCCTCAGATAATGGACTCGTCTCTGTACTTGTTCTTCTGGACCTCAGTGCTGCTTTTGATACGATTGATCATACGATCTTATTACAGAGATTAGAAGACGTTACGAGGATTAAAGGAACTGCATTAGACAGGTTCAAATCCTACTTATCAGATAGATTCCAGTTTGTCCATGTCAACAATGAGTCTTCCAGACAAACAAGAGTTAGTTATGGAGTTCCACAAGGCTCAGTGTTAGGCCCAATACTTTTTACTTTGTACATGCTTCCATTAGGAGATGTCATCATTAATAAAATCAGGAAAATCCTTCCTCAGCATGACGCAGAAAAACTCATGCATTTGTTACTTCTAGACTAGATTATTGTAATTCCTTGTTGTTAGGATGTCCAAATTACTCATTAAAAACCTTGCAGCTGATCCAAAATGCTGCAGCAAGAACACTGACGGGATTTAACAAGAGAGATCATATTTCTCCAGTTTTATCTTCTCTTCACTGGCTTCCTGTGAAATCAAGAATAGAATTAAAAATTCTCTTGATGACTTACAAAGCTCTACATGACCAGGCTCCATCATATCCTAGAGATCTTATAGAACCATATAATCCTAGCAGAGTACTTCTCTCTCAGTACGCTAGTAGTTCTTTCTTTTCCAGATGTCCCGTCATGGAGCTGCATGTCTCTGCTCTGTGATTGTCATCTCCACCAACAGTTCTTCTCTTGTATCTCTATGCTGTCCTTTTCTCTCTCTGCTCTCCTCTCACCCCAACCGGTGGGGGCAGATGGCCGCCCACCTCTGAGCCTGGTTCTGTTGACAGATGCTCCGCCCACCTCTGAGCCCGGTTCTGTTAACAGATGCCCCGCCCACCTCTGATCCTGGTTCTGTTAACAGATGTTCTCCACCTCTGATCCTGGTTCTGTTAACAGATGCTCCGCCCACCTCTGATCCTGGTTCTGTTAACAGATGCTCCGCCCACCTCTGAGCCTGGTTCTGTTAACAGATGTTCTCCACCTCTGATCCTGGTTCTGTCGGAGGTTTCTTCCTGTTAAACAGAGTTTTTCTTCCCTCTGTTGGAGGTTTTTCTCCCTTAAAGAGGAGTTTTTTTCCTTTTAGCTTATGTGGGAATTGTTGAATTTTTGAATTGTTGGGTTTCTCTGTGTAATGTTGCAAAGTCTTGCTGTGAGGATTTTAATTTTAAACCATATGATTCACAATCAGATGTGTTGTCATGTCCTCGTGAGTTTTTGCATATTTGAAATTCATGTGGTTTTAAGGACTGAAAAAAAGTAATTTGATAAATGTTTTTTTAGCAATTGCAAAAGCCAAAATAATATTCATTATCAGATATATGAATTATCTGGGAGGGTGTTTTATGGAGAACAGAAAAATAACTATTGATATGAAAATGTTAGTAGAATCCCACAAGCTTTACAACTCATCTCTGCTCACAGGACTCTCTAATGCAGCTTCTATGGCATAAAAAAACTTCAACAGGCTGCGTGATGATTTCTATAATCACACATTCACTACAATAATAGAAACACTTCAGTTTGCACAAAACAGCTGGATGTCTTCGTAAACATCTCGTAGAAATGAAACACACGCCTGCATGTATCTTATTCCTCCCTGGTTTCCTGCAGCTCATTCTGCACCTCTTTGTTCTTGTGTCATCACAGCCGAGGTGTGTAAATGAGTGTGTGTGTGTGTGTGTGTGTGTGTGTGTGTGCGTGTTTTTGTTGGTGTGTGTGTGTGTGTGTGTGTGTGTGTGTGTGTGTGTGTGTGTGTGTGTGTGTGTGTGTGTGTGTGTGTTGGGTGGGGGATCGCCTCATGTCCAGTAAACTGAGCGAGCAGCAGGACAACAGAAATGAGGCTCCATCTCTTCCTCTCTGACTCCATCCTCCCTCTTTGTTTACCTTCCTGTGTTTCCTGTCCGACTCTCCTCCGTTTATAACCTTCACATCCTGCAGAATTAAGGAATTAAAAAAAGGATGAGAGAGCAACTAAGGAAGAGAAGGAGGGATGGAGGGATGGAGGGGAAGAGGAGCGGGTGGAGGACAGTGAAGTGGGATAATCACATTTGATCATGCTTCCTACCACTCCCTATGAACACGTCCTTTGTTTTACTTTCATCCCACCATTTACTCCTCCTTCCTCCCATCTCTCCAACTCTTCACCCACCAAAACATGTCAAGCTTTGGTGAGGTTTAGGAAAATATCAGTAGACCAGGGACTACAGACAGATAGATAGATAGATAGATAGATAGATAGATAGATAGATAGATAGATAGATAGATAGATAGATAGATAGATAGATAGATAGATAGATAGATAGATAGATAATAGATAGATAGATAGATAGATACAGTGGGTACGGAAAGTATTCAGACCCCTTTAAATTTTTCACTCTTTGTTTCATTGCAGCCATTTGCTAAAATCAAAAAAGTTCATTTTATTTCTCATTAATGTACACTCAGCACCCCATCTTGACAGAAAAAAACAGAAATGTAGAAATTTGTGCAAATTTATTAAAAAAGAAAAACTGAAATATCACATGGTCATAAGTATTCAGACCCTTTGCTGTGACACTCATATTTAACTCACATGCTGTCCATTTCTTCTGATCCTCCTTGAGATGGTTCTACTCCTTCATTGGAGTCCAGCTGTGTTTAATTAAACTGATTGGACTTGATTAGGAAAGGCACACACCTGTCTATATAAGACCTTACAGCTCACAGTGCATGTCAGAGCAAATGAGAATCATGAGGTCGAAGGAACTGTCCAAGGAGCTCAGAGACAGAATTGTGGCAAGGCACAGATCTGGCCAAGGTTACAAAATAATTTCTGCAGCACTCAAGGTTCCTAAGAGCACAGTGGCCTCCATAATCCTTAAATGGAAGAAGTTTGGGACGACCAGAACTCTTCCTAGACCTGGCCGTCCAGCCAAACTGAGCAATCGTGGGAGAAGAGCCTTGGTGAGAGAGGTAAAGAAGAACCCAAAGATCACTGTGGCTGAGCTCCAGAGATGCAGTAGGGAGATGGGAGAAAGTTCCACAAAGTCAACTATCACTGCAGCCCTCCACCAGTCGGGGCTTTATGGCAGAGTGGCCCGACGGAAGCCTCTCCTCAGTGCAAGACATATGAAAGCCCGCATAGAGTTTGCCAAAAAAACACATGAAGGACTCACAGACTATGGGAAATAAGATTCTCTGGTCTGATGAGACCAAGATTGAACTTTTTGGTGTTAATTCTAAGCGGTATGTGTGGAGAAAACCAGGCACTGCTCATCACCTGCCCAATACAATCCCAACAGTGAAACATGGTGGTGACAGCATCATGCTATGGGGGTGTTTTCCATCTGCAGGGACAGGACGACTGGTTGCAATTGAAGGAAAGATGAATGCGGCCAAGTACAGAGATATCCTGGAAGAAAACCTCTTCCAGAGTGCTCTGGACCTCAGACTGGGCCGAAGGTTCACCTTCTAACAAGACAATGACCCGAAGCACACAGCTAAAATAACAAAGGAGTGGCTTCGGAACAACTCTGTGACCATTCTTGACTGGCCCAGCCAGAGCCCTGACCTAAACCCAATTGAGCATCTCTGGAGAGACCTGAAAATGGCTGTCCACCAACATTCACCATCCAACCTGACGGAACTGGAGAGGATCTGCAAGGAAGAATGGCAGAGGATCCCCAAATCCAGGTGTGAAAAGCTTGTTGCATCATTCCCAAGAAGACTCATGGCTGTACTAGCTCAAAAGGGTGCTTCTACTCAATACTGAGCAAAGGGTCTGAATACTTATGACCATGTGATATTTCAGTTTTTCTTTTTTAATAAATGTGTACAAATTTCTACATTTCTGTTTTTTTCTGTCAAGATGGGGTGCTGAGTGTACATTAATGAGAAATAAAATGAACTTTTTTGATTTTAGCAAATGGCTGCAATGAAACAAAGAGTGAAAAATTTAAAGGGGTCTGAATACTTTCCGTACCCACTGTAGATAGATAGATAGATAGATAGATAGATAGATAGATAGATAGATAGATACTTTATTAATCCCTCAGAGGGAAATTTTCACGTTCCAGCAGCATGTACAGGGCAAAAATATTGAATATAAAAAAAAATTAAATGCACATTCTAGAAAATAAAATAAACTAGAATATTATATGATCTCCTATATCAGGAATGCTCTCCTGTATCTGGAATGATCTCCTGTATCAGGAATGATCTCCTGTATTGGGAACGATCTCCTGTATCAGGAATGCTCTCCTGTATCTGGAATGATCTCCTGTATCAGGAATGATCTCCTGTATCAGGAATGATCTCCTGTATCAGTGATCTCCTGTATCTGGAATGATCTCCTATATCAGGAATGCTCTCCTGTATCTGGAATGATCTCCTGTATCAGGAACGATCTCCTGTATCAGGAATGCTCTCCTGTATCTGGAATGATCTCCTGTATCGGGAATGATCTCCTGTATCAGGAATGATCTCCTGTATCTGGAATGATCTCCTGTATCGGGAATGATCTCCTGTATCAGGAATGATCTCCTATATCAGGAATGATCTCCTGTATCAGGAATGATCTCCTGTATCGGGAATGATCTCCTGTATCAGGAATGATCTCCTGTATCTGTCCTTGTGACAGCAGCTGGAGGAGTCTTTTGGAGAACGTCCTCCTCTGTCCCTGCAGCAGGTGAAGAGGGTGGTCAGGATTATCCAATATGGATAATAGTTTCCTCAGCATCCTCCTCTTCAACACCTTTTCCAGACCATCCAGTTTGCAGCCAATGATGGAGCCGGCCTTCTTAACCAGTTTGTTAAGTATGTTGGTGTCTCCAGCTCCAATGCAGTCTGTTGTCATGGAAACACCAGGTACTTGTACTCCTCCACCATGTCCACCTCCTCTCCCAGAACTCTCAGCGGTTGTGGAGCCGTCGTCGTCTTCCTCCTGAAGTCGACCACCATCTCTCTGGTCTCAGGTAGATGATGATGTCATCCACTCCCACATGAGGCTGGTACGTAAATTGCAGAGGGTCCAGTGAAGATTTCACCAGCCGATGCCGTCAGGTCTTCAGGACCCTTGGACTGATGCTATCAGGTCTTCAGGAACCCGGGGCCGATGCCGTCGGGTCTTCAGGACCCCGGGGGCTGATGCCGTCAGGTCCTCCAGCCTTGCGCTGGTGGAGTCTCTCCAGCTATCTCCTAACCTGGCCAGTCATCACAGAGAGGGGGGCTTCATTCAGACTGGTTAAAGTCTCCAGTAACTGCCAAAAATGCACCGGGATGCTGAGTCTGCAGTTTAGCCACAGTGGAGTGGATGGTGTCCACTGCTGCCTCTGCGTCAGCTGATGGAGGAACGTACACAGCGATAACAATGACGGACGAGAACTCCCTCGGCAAATAATATGGACGCATCCCCACGGCTAGAAGTTCAATGTCCGGGCCACAGAAACGTTCCTTCACATACACGTGGTCGGGATTACACCACCTCTCGTTCACATAGACTGCAATCCCTCCATCTTTCTTCTTGTCGCTCTGTACAACGTCTCTGTCCGCCCGAACAGTCCTGAAACCGGGAATGGTCCTGAAGCTGGGAATGGTCCTGAAGCAGGGAACGGTCCTGAAGCTGGGAACGGTCCTGAAGCTGGGAACGGTCCTGAAGCAGGGAATGGTCCTGAAGCAGGGAACGGTCCTGAAGCAGGGAACGGTCCTGAAGCTGGGAACGGTCCTGAAGCAGGGAACGGTCCTGAAGCTGGGAACGGTCCTGAAGCAGGGAATGGTCCTGAAGCTGGGAACGGTCCTGAAGCAGGGAACGGTCCTGAAGCTGGGAACGGTCCTGAAGCTGGGAACGGTCCTGAAGCAGGGAACGGTCCTGAAGCTGGGAACGGTCCTGAAGCAGGGAACGGTCCTGAAGCTGGGAAAAGTCCTGAAGCTGGGAACGGTCCTGAAGCTGGGAACGGTCCTGAAGCAGGGAACGGTCCTGAAGCTGGGAACGGTCCTGAAGCAGGGAATGGTCCTGAAGCTGGGAACGGTCCTGAAGCAGGGAATGGTCCTGAAGCTGGGAACGGTCCTGAAGCAGGGAATGGTCCTGAAGCTGGGAACGGTCCTGAAGCAGGGAACGGTCCTGAAGCTGGGAACGGTCCTGAAGCTGGGAACGGTCCTGAAGCAGGGAACGGTCCTGAAGCTGGGAACGGTCCTGAAGCAGGGAACGGTCCTGAAGCAGGGAACGGTCCTGAAGCTGGGAAAAGTCCTGAAGCTGGGAACGGTCCTGAAGCTGGGAACGGTCCTGAAGCTGGGAACGGTCCTGAAGCAGGGAACGGTCCTGAAGCTGGGAACGGTCCTGAAGCCAGTACGGCCGCACTGTGGTCCAGGAGATGCGAGTGCAGCCATGTCTCAGTAAGACACATGATGCTGCACTCGCGGTACTCTGTCTGGGTCTTAATCAGCGCGCCGAGCTCATCCATCTTATTGGCCAAGGACCTCACGTTCCCCATTAAAATCGCCGGTACCAATGGTTTGTCTTTCCTCCTCTTCGCCTTCAACTCTCAGCTCTGTAACCCCGACGTCTGTTGAGAGTAAACAATGGCCCCAGTCCACTGTGCGTGGCTCGCCGTTACAAAGACAGAAAAAAGTAACAGAAAAGCCACCAGAAAAAAGGAAAAAAAGTTACAGTCCATTGCCTGACCGTCACTTAAACAAAACGTTAGAGAAAAAAAAAAAGAGTCTTGAAAGTCTTGAATCTAAAATGCACACCGGTAGCTGCTGCAACAGGCTGCCACTAGCACGGCGCCATCTTGCCGGTGTTGAGGTGACGGGGCGTTTTTCGTCATGGTAACAGTAAAAAATTTACAGGTAGATTAAGAACGTTTATGGCAAAAATAAACAATGTTGCAATCACTTAAGAAGAGGAAACCAACAGCAGTCCCACCCATCCATCCACCCTGACCTCCTCCTTACATCTGTCACCTGACTTCTTCCTGTCATAATTAATATGACCACTAGAGGACGCCGTCCACTGAACACAAACAGATGGGGTTTTAAGTCGTTTGCTGAAACCACTAGAAGTCAATTAACAATCAATAATGACGTGTTGCAGAGACGAGATCATCTTTTATGGTTGGTGGTCTCGTCCAGCAATCATCATGAAATCATCATGACCTCACACTCAATGAATAATTCACCACGTCTTCTCCATCGCATGTGTGTGTGTGTGTGTGTGTGTGTGTGTGTGTGTGTGTGTGTGTGTGTGTGTGTGTGTGTGTGTGTGTGTGCAGGCATGCATCTTTCAGACATCCAGTCTGCTCTTAAGTGCCTCTGAGCATGTAGCATCTAGGGTTTGTCTGGAGCTCACAGACTACGGAGAATGGACAAAATATCTGGAACACATTACATAATACAATCAAATACAATAAAACTATCACTTCACAAATTATCAGGAACCAAATCTCAACAATCTTTAAAGACAGCTTCTCCTTAACTGAGAATTTAAAGACTGTTTTTTTGGAGGTTTTTCTCCCACAGTATCTGCGGAGGGGCAGCATCCATAAACCAACTGAATGTGAAACCCTGGTGATGGAGGGAGGTGGTCTGCTGACCTGGAATCAGTGTCCGGTGACAACACGCCGTGGATGGACGTGACCCATTGGCTGCGTAACGTCACAGAGGAGTAACAGAGTGTACCAGGGGGTCACTGAGTCCCGTTCTGTATTTAGCTCTGCGCTGGTGGACTCGCTGCATCTTTTATCACTGCGCTGCACATCTCACATCCCACACACTCTCACTGTGTTCGGGAAAACCCACGAAGCATTTTATCATCGGTGGCCAAAGATCAGCATCACAGCATTCACGCAGCATTTCAAATACGTCTCCCCTCTCATGTTGTTAATTGTGATCTTGTTTTCTTGGTATATTTCCCACTTTATGTCACTTAAGTTGTGAGGAAAAATATGGTATATTAGATACTATTATAAATAATAGTATATAACTGCTGCATGCTGGGAAATTCCACTAAAATCAATTCACAAGCAATGGTGAATTCCAAAAACTTTGATGTGGGGAACATTTCCTGAAAAAGTCCCATTCAGCATTTTAAAATACAAGAATTTGGTTTATCTGAAAGTGTAAAGTTAATTAATGAACTACCATGAGTAGTTTATTTTGTTTTCCTTTATCTATTTATTTAAGTACGTATCTGTCAAATATATGTTGTCTCTGTTTTTCTTCAATGTTACTTCTCTCTGTGACTACATTTACTGTATATGTATACGATGCTTTTTTCCCCCTAACATAATAAATAACAATGGTAAACTAGAATTACTGCTCCAGACTTGGCAAAAAAAGCTGATTCTAACAGAACATTAAATTGTAGTCATGTGAGTAGACAATGCTTCAAAATGAGGTTGATGCAAAGATGCTACAAACTGTAAAACATGGATGCTTCACATTTTAGAATTTGTAAAATGTGAAGCTTACAGTCAGGATCAGTGTCATCAATTCAGTATCTGAGCAACATGAAAGGCTGCAGGGAGTTACAAGAAATAGGTTTCCAAAAACTACAACGATACTCCATCTACCATCAAGTGTAGCTCTTTCTGGCACTGAAGCTCATTACGAGTAAACACAACGGAGATGAAGCTCAGTGTACAAATCAATGTGACGGACTCCTGTTGGGCTAATTAGCAGCGAGCTGTGGCTAGCTCTTTACAGCCCACAGATGGAGGCATCCTCCTGCAGCTCCTGCGATGATCACATTAAACCAGCCAGTCCACGACACCCAATCAAGTAATGCACATGACGACGACTAATGGAAGCTGAGAGTGGAAACATATGACTGTCTTTGCTGTGCAAAAAGCTGTCCTCTTTACTTCAGCTGTTTTGTAACTGGCCTCATAAATCCGGCAACAAGGTGAGACGGGCGCTGCCTGTTTGTTCACAATCTCACTGGTTTCAGGGATTTCTGGGAGAAAACCAATTCAGTATTCAGATAATCATTAGTGACAATAAGAGAAAAACTATGTCTCCATTTCACAAACAAAATGATGGTGATAATCTTCAGCTGACAAACTTTTATCCACCATAAACACAAAACAACAACAAAAAACTTTCAAAAGTAACTCTGATGAAATTCATTCCAATAGTCATCAAATAATTACAACTAAACAAGAACATGAAAGTAATTATAATGAAAATCGCCTGCACACCTGCATGTATCTAGCTAGCTAGAATGTTTGTTCCAAACGTGATTTTGTTGTTGTTGTTGTTGTTGTTATTATTTTTCCAGAATATTCTTCCTAACGGTGGGAAAATGTTCTCTAAAAATGTCAAAAACATTTACGATTCTATATATTCCTTCCTAACTGGACAGTGTTTGTATGAGGATCAAAATAGTAATAGCAATGTATATTTCTTATTACTAAAAGGTGCACAAATTCAGGAAACAATCCTTTCTGAGTGTGGACAAATGATCTATAAAGACACTTGTGTTGAAAAATTGTTGCTTGAAACATCTAACAATATTTCCAAAGTCATTCTTATTCATCAATTGGGAGCCATGAATGTGTCATCGCTGTTAACACACCTGGCAGGTGCTACAGGCAAGGTGTCACTTTTATGTCCCCATTCAGGTCCTGATTAAAACTACTAACTTAACAGTAAACGGTAAAGTTGGGTCTGAGTTTGACTCCAGCTGAATGAAAGGCCACCGAGTGCAAATATATATAATAATAGCTTCTTCTATAAATGATTCACTGTAGCATATTTTCATGCGAGCGCTACTGAAACATTACTATTTCATGGACACGCAACCAACTCGAACGCTATTCACAATGTAGTTTACTGACTGTGTAGCTGTTGTAATGGACAGTGGATAAACATCCCGCTTCCTGTCTCTGTGTTTACGCTTTCAGTCATGGTGATAGACGGCAGTGATGCTGTTATAGAAGCTCGTTGGAGAAAAAAACAACAACCTGGCAGCCATTAGAAGAACCGCATGGTGAGCTCCACTTTTAAATTGATCGACTGGCTGTGAAAATTCTATAACAATCCGGTTTCCAAAAAAGTTGGGATTTTGTAAAATGTAATTAAAAACTGTATAATTTTTTGCATGATTTGCAAATAATCACATTCTAAGACGACATATCAAATGCTGAAACCGAGAAATTTAGTTCATTCATTTCATTTTGAATGTGATGCCAGCAACAAATTTCAAAATAGTTGTGACAGGGTCAACAAAAGACTGAAAAAACACATGGTCGAACATTTGACAAGTAATTATGTTACCTAGCAACAGATCAGTAACATCACTGGCTATAAAAAGATGATTTCAGAGTCTCTCAGCAGTGAAGATGGGGAGAGGTTCACCACTCTGAAAGACTGTGTTGGAAAATAGTTCAACAATCTAAGAATAATGTTCCTCAACGTAAAACTACAAAGAATTAGTGGATTTCATCGTCTACAGTTCATAATATCATTAAAAGATTCAGAGAATCTGGAGAAATCTCTGAACACAAGGGACAAGGCTGGAAACCAATATTGGATGGTGGTGATCTTCGGCCCTCAGGCTGCACTGCATTGAAAACACACTATTCTGGAGTGGAAATCACTGCATGGGCTCAGGAACACTTGTGAAAACCATCGTCTGTGAACACAGTTCATCGCTGCGTCCACAAATGCAGGTTAAAACTCTACCATGCAACTTACTTGGTAAGTACACTGTTGCTATTACTGATATCACTGATTGTAATTAATTGAACCTCTGGCTGAGCTAATAGTACAGCACTGTGGTTGCAGTGGGAAGTTTCCAACACTGTTTTCAAGCTTCACTCCTCTGACAGACATTTACTGTCAAGAACTTCTGCTGTCAATAACGTGACAAGGTGACTTATCTTTTTTTATAACAGTTAATAACAGTTAAAAGTCAAAGAAATTTGGGAAACACACTTCTTACATTGTGATCAGGCTGTAAACATTCCTCACAACTCACAAAATCTGTCTTCTGAAACGCTTAAATTTTTAAAGGGTTATAATTGTGATTGTATAACTATATTTGAATACTGTTTTTTGTTTTTTTTATTGATACAACACAAGAAGTAAAACATAAATGTGAAAGGAGTTCTGCCAGTCCGAAATAACATTCTGTTTACACATCATATACTGTAACTGCTGCCTGCTTCCTCAAAACCACACACACACACACTGACCTTCAGGATGTAAGTGCACTGTCAGCTTCCCATTCCCACCCCTGTCCATATTACAGCTAACAAACGAGTGAGTTAGTGTTGCCGTACATGAGTCTATGTGCTGGAAAACACGACTCTGATGCACATCGATCAGAAAGATCTCAAGTCAGGTCAGTGCAGCTTATTAGCTGAGACTGATTGAGACTCACTGGAGGTAAATCACCTCCCGACGGGGGACGGAGTACGATGTAGAGTTACAGTAACGTCATCAGATATTGTGCTGTATGTTTTTATGTGAATGATCACATGGTGGAGGTTTGGTTCTGACCACAGTGAATACGACACTGTTTGTGGGAATAAAGTGTTCGGACAACCAAAGTTGTCAACCAGGCACCAAACTGTGTTATAAACATAGACTCTATATAAAAGTGTTCGTAGCTTCCAGGTCTGTAAAATGGTTCCGATGCAGAAGTGTCTTCAGCTGCAATACCAGCGAGTGCCACTAGAGGTCGGCTCCAAAAAGCCTCCGGCTCCATAGACTCCCATTCAACTTCTCTCATCAAATCCAAAGTGAATAAAATGTGTCCATCAGTTATCTCGGTGTTGTTAGCTAAAGTCACTCCTTCTTATTAGTTTTCTGGAGGTCCATCTGAAAATAATCCCTCATTCATTAGAAAAGAAGATTCAAGAAGACCTGTTTTTGGGGGCGTGTCTGTTTGATTGACAGGTCTGTGGTGCAGTCAGGTTACAGCTATCGGTGGGCGGGACGTAGTATCGTCAGGTTTCTGATCAGATCGGTCAGATCCACCTCTGGCTCCTCCCCCAGCTCGTCCAAATATGGTCACTTCCTGCTCCAAACCGCTCCGAACTAGCAAAGATGGTGACGGACAAAATCTGAACTGGAGAATTCATAACGTTCACGAACCAACGATGACATCACTGTTTGGTTGCCGCTTGGTCATAAAATAACTTACATTTTTAAAAATACAATACAAATACAACAAATAGCTGGTTGTGAAATTCCTCATTTCTTTCATCAGTCATGTGGCGATACACAGCTGAAGTTTACACAATGTGCTGTAATCTAATGAGGAGAAATGGCGACTTCCTGAAACTGCACACCTCAACACTTTTACATAAACCAGGAATCAAATGTCCGTGTGAAGTGGAAGGAATCACTCAGTGGTGAACACAGACAATCACCATGAACACTGCAGCTCCACTCAGTTGAGCATTTTAGCATCTTTCATATTATTATTTTGGTTTTACAGCTCACACTACAACACACAACAACACACTACAACACACACTTGTCTCATGAACCTCAGCAGCAGCAGCAGGCAGTTTTCTGTTAAAACTACAGCGCACCACCTGCTCAGCAGCAAACTGCAGACAGACAGATGTGCTGCTATCATTGTGCTGCATTCATCAGCTCTTTGTAAAGAAACAGATATTATTATCAGGAGTTAAAACGAGAATGAATCCTGAACTCACATTCTTCATGTGGACACAATCAAAACGCCAAATGAACGACAACAAGTTCATAAGGTGACAGCATGTCTCTGAGTGTTTACAGCTTGCCAAATGAATCACGGAAGTCAGTTCACACAACAGCACAGTGAGTTCACTGCAAGCTGCAGGCTCCTGTTTACCCTCATGACATCACATTGTCTCCTGTGCTCAAATACAACCAGACTCAAAGTTGACCAAACTCAATTAAAAAAATATATACAACAGAGGTACGATATAAACTTAATTAAACTAAATGTGACACATGGCCATTATTCGAGAAATGTCCACAACTCAGAGCCCGTTCAGAAGCTCTCATGTTTCTGTCAGAGTGAAAGGAAAGACAAAAGTTCATCTTATTTCCAATTAAAAAAAGTTGTCACTTGTCCTGATCATGATATTAGTTACAGGTAGGCAAGTGTTTTATTCTCAGCAGGCGGTTCTTATAGCCTAGAGACATTTTAAAGAAGTAATTAAATACGAAAAAAAAACATAACAATGAAATATTACATAAAATACATAAAATGAGTGAACAGATCAATAAATTAATCTGAAAATGTTGATATTAATCTTTTAAAGTCAGGCTGTGTTGGACATGTTAGTTGCACTGTAGTAAACTGGGCCTGTCTATTGTTTGTGTCCAGCAGGTGTAAGTAAAGGTGATGAGTCCAATTAAAGCACAGTGTCGCCTGCATGATCACACAACAACAAATGATGAACCACTTTGTGAGCTGAAAACATCTCCTCTCACTTCATAATTCATTCCTCCAAGCCGTCAGTAACGCGTTACTTCTCAACTAATAGGCCCAATGCATGACTTTTTCGAGGAGCCATACCCCTGTCGAGCCCACCTCCTGCAGCTGCTCCAGCTCCAGCTTCAGAGCCTCCTGCTCGGCCTCCAGGTCGGCGTACTGCTGCTTCAGGCTCTGGTTCTCCTCCAGAACCACCAAACCGCACTCCGCCGCCCGGATCTTCTCCCGGTTCGCCTCGGCTAGCTCCCGGGTCAGGCGCTCCACCTCGGCCCGGCACTGCTCCACAGTGTCCCCGCGTCCTGCTCCACCGGCAGCCATCGCCCCTCTCTCCCTCCCTCTGCCCTCTCCGCCCTGCGTCGGATGAGAACAGATCCCCGCCGGAGGGAGAAACAGCTGAGGTAGACAACGAACCCCCACCGCCTCCCCTCCGAGGACTCACACCACCGCTTCAAATCTCATGAAAACAAGAAACCTCCGTGGATATCCTCAACGCGCTGTCATCGTCGCCGACAGAGGCGTCTTCTGCCATGTGATGCTCCTAATGATGCAGCTTCCCATCATCCGCTGCCCGCATCCCCTTCCCCTCCCTCAGCTCTGCTTTTCTGCTTATTCACCGGCATCAGGACGCCATCTCTGCCCGCAGCCGTGTAGCAAGGCACACTGCCTGCTGTCTGTCATCCCGCTGCAGGCTCACAGTTCCTGGATCATCTCAGCCCAGCCTCGTCATGACACGGAATATGCAGCAGCCTCTGCGCCCTCTGCAGATCAGCTGATCGCAAAACACAACTTTATCTTCAGTCTTGCGACTCAAAATAATAAAACATTTAAGCAATTATCAGTTGCATGTTTTTAACGGTTAATTAGCCAATTTAGTAGAACATGTAGAATGTGCAAACATAAGTTGTTTTCGGTGCTGCGCAGCAAAAAGGCTCATAAAGCACTGACACTTTGAATTAACAGGATGGTATTTAGCATATATATATATTATGGGATTTACAGTTTACATTTTCATCCAGGCCAAACAATAGATTCCTTAAGTAGAATCAAATATTATTCAGGTTAGCTCAAAATTCAAAACATATAAATATGATGAATTGAACAGAAGTTGAGCAGTAATATCATATTTGGGCCTTTGTTTGGAACTATCGGGTTCCTACATGTATTTATTTTAGTGTAACCTTTTGTGCTCACCTTTACATGATATCACTATAATAAGAAGGCTTTTATAAAGTTTACATCGACTATAAAAGTCCTACAGAAAACTCAAGTTAAAGAAGGACGAATTAAAACACACGAATTAAAAAAGGAAAAGAGAATTTCAGCCTTCATAAATCTCTTTTAGTTATGGGACACTGTGTGTCAGTTAAAATGTTTAGTTTGAAATAACCTTTTTACGTGATGTCCTAAAGGCCTCGTGAGATGCATTTTGTGTTTTTATATATTATTTTACAACAGAATTACTGCATAACCCTAAACTGACAAAAAAAAAAAAATATGCCTGCAGATAATTTTGAGAAAAATGGTTGAAATTTTAGATGTGAGATAATTCGGCTAATGCAGGCGGACAAGTGGTTTATTTAGTTGTTATCCATGAGCGGGAGACTACCACACCTGCAGGGGGCGCACTTACACCAGAGACGCCCAATATAAAGTACATGAAGAAGTCGTTGTACCGCCTTCAAAATAAAATGAAGAGAAGTTTTTAAACACGATCTATAATTTTCAAACCCAAAGCTTAAATTAGTAATGGATGCCAGAAACATAATAGAATATCCCAAAATGTATTTTAAAAAAAGTGTGGGTCAGCACCACTAAAGATCAGAACAGGAGTTATGAAAAATACTACTAACACATATCAGTTACTGACTTTGCAGGACTACTAACAATGAAATAAATGTGACTGTTACAACGTGACTACCTTTTGTAAGTTACCATCTTTTCACAAGCCCAAGTTGTACTTGAAAAATATAATTACTGGCCTAGTTCAGACAGAATATACACAAGCTGTTAATTCAGAGCATCTCGACAGCCCGAGACATGAGAGCGTCTGGGCTGTTTCACTTCTTTGCTGCTGAGGAAATAGCTTTTTGAAAATAAAAATAGACTTTGAAAAAGAAATGACTGAAGATAAATAAAATTGACCTGCAATGATATTTTTGGTGGAAAAGAAGAAGAGAATAACATTTCATTACGATAACTGCATTGAGTCACATTTTCTTATTTCACTATCCATATTTGGTCATATTCATTCATATGATTTATCTCACAACGTGTTGTTTGTTTATTAAATACTCAACTAGTCATTCTGAAGCCTTTTTAATTTGAAAAAGTGACGCTTTTATTTTGAAAGAAAGGTCCCGTCGGAAGTGCGTGTTGTTGTGTCTCGAGCGCTCCGCGGCTCACATCCTGACGGCGGTGACGTCACGCTGCACGTTGCTCGATAGTTGCAATGTTGTAGCTATTAGCACGACAGCCATCCGTTAGCTGGGAGGGAGACTCGCCGCCCGTCTTCACTCTTCATCCAGACTCCGAGTCCGACCGGCGGCCCGCTGCCGGACACCCGCTGCCGGACACCCGCTGCCGGACACCCGCTGCCGGACACCCGGGGTGAACAAACAAAGTACCAGCGAGCTCGTTGTCTTGTCTTCCTCCTAGCCCGCTAGCCCAACACAGCTCGCCGCTAGCCGCTAGCCGTCCACCGTCTCCTCCCCCCGTCCACCGTCTCCTCCCCCCGTGCGGACCGTCTCCTGCCCGGCTGGAGGACCATGGCGATGAGACAGACCCCTCTCACCTGCTCCGGCCACACCCGTCCCGTGGTGGACCTGGCCTTCAGCGGGATCACCCCCTACGGCTACTTCCTCATCAGCGCCTGTAAAGGTGAGACACGTCGGCCAGAAGACACCGTTTAACGGGAACGTGATCGGTCACCGGAGACGCTGTTTGCTTTGTTGGGTCTCGGTTCCGAGTCTCAAGTGTGTCAGCTGGCTTCATGTTTGAGTCTTTACAGTTCAGATGTTTCGTTAAATGTGTTTTTAGAGAGCTGCCGTTACAACGTGACGTCATCAAAGTGAGCCAGTCCGTGTCTGTTGACACCTGTAGAGGAGACAGGCTCTGTGCTGTTACCTGCTGTCGCACTCACGTCCTCCTTGCTCTCCTGTGACAGATGGCAAGCCCATGATGCGCCAGGGAGACACAGGGGACTGGATAGGAACGTTTCTGGGTCACAAAGGCGCCGTCTGGGGAGCCACTCTGAACACAGACGCCACCAAGGCAGCCACGGCAGCAGCAGACTTCACGGCGTGAGTGGAACCACTGAACTCCCACAGAGTCTCACCAGGAGCCCAAATAAAGCCTGGATATCGCTCTTTCTAATTTACTGTGAAACCCTGCTGACATGTGGGCAACACTTCCATTTCTTCCAACGCCAACTAAACCGATGTGAAAGGACCATTTTAACATGCCGAGTTCCTTTTGAAGTTATACATCATCTCTTTCAGCCAGTCAATGTTTTCTACAACAAACTGGAAATAATGATAATCACTAAGCAAAATGCAGACATTTCTATCGGTGTATAACAGCTTTAAAGTTTTCTCTTTAAAGAAACACTTTTGCAACTCGGTGTTATCTGCTCAGTTTTGTCTATTTCTGCAGAATCTTTTTTGTCTTTTTCTATCTATTTAAGACTTTGCATGCAAAACATCGATAATGAAATCACTATATCTACATAAAGTGTTGTTCACGAAAAGATCCCCGGTGTGTTTCCAGAAAGGTGTGGGATGCTGTGAGCGGAGACGAGGTCCTCTCACTGGCTCACAAACACATCGTCAAGACTGTCACCTTCACTCAGGTGAGAGCACCACCTGGATGACGGGACACTTCTCTGCTCAGTCTTACTGCATCACTAATAATCTGTGTTGACAATTATACATAACATTCAGAAAGATATGAATGGGTTCTTGTGAATCCAGGACTCTCCTCCAGTGCATTGTTCTTGATTGATGCATCTTTTTTCAAACACTTGTAAAATTGAGGGTGTGGTCGTAGCATCTCATCCAGTCTGAATCAATTTATAAATTTACCCTTTTTAATCAACGTATTTATGTTTACTGTTTAAAAACTACTAACTGAAACCTGAAAATCTGATCAGATAGAAAGGAATTCACCCTGATATTCATTTTGATCTCTGTACACAAGAACAATATATATATATATATATATATATATATATATATATATATATATATATATATATATATATAGACAGCAGCAGAAGAAGATATCAAATGTTCATTAAATATGTATTTACACAATAAAACACCTTATTTTTCAATAACATCTTGCTCCTAAAGCTGAAGGTTGTTTCATTGAGGGTGTGGTCGTAGCATCTCATCCAGTCTGTTGCATTCATCTGATCCATCTTTTAATTGGAGATTGTAACATCTCAAATTCAGTGAATCAATCCACTGATGGTTTTATTGGTGAAGACTCGATTGAACTCCAGAAATCTCAGTCCTCTCTGATTATCAGCGTCTCACTCTTCATGAAGCATCTTTGGCTGGTTGCAGACTGGTGTTGTGTCAGAGCACGTTGGTCCTCAGATTACAGACACACAGGTTCTCCTCTCGCAGGAGATCTCGTCGTGGAGTTCATGTCGGTGATGAAACTGTTTGTCCCTTTAACAGCACCAGATAAACGCTGAACGTTTTGAGCGCTGAGCGTTGCTGATGAGGGTGTCAGAGGAAGAGTCATCTGCAGCAGTGCAACCAAATAATATTTCACATTGTTCGTGTTTTAATTCTTACTGTCTTCATTCTTTCTGACTCTTTTCTTCAGGACAGCAACTTCCTGCTGACCGGAGGAAACGACAAGCTGCTGCGCATCTATGATCTCAGCAGCCCTGAAGCAGGTGAGTGAACTTAGGAGACCATTATGCAAATGTACATGTCAGGACATAAATAGAGATTTATTTTGGATGTTTAAACAGACTTCCTTTCCTCACCGTTCCCTCCGTTCATCACTGCCCTCTAATTTAGACACGTCTCATTACAACTACTGAAGATGTTATATCAGAGATCAGAGCAGGAATGACGTCAGCTCTGTCTAATCTTTCCTCTACTGAAGTTGACCGTTGTGTGTCTGTCCTTCAGCACCGCAGGAGATCGCAGGTCACACCTCGGCCATCAAGAAAGCTTTGTGGTGTCACGACGACAAACAGATTCTCTCTGCTGCTGACGACAAAACTATCCGGTGAGTGAAGCGCTGTCAGAGTTTCACTTCAGGTGACCACGTCTCACTCTGGGGGTCCAACTTTAACTCCATCCTGCCTGTCTGTCTGTCTGTCTGTCTGTCTGTCTGTCTCTCTGTCTGTGTTACTGTGTGTCTCTGCGTGTGTGTTTCTGTCTCCAGGCTGTGGGACAGGAGCTCCATGGAGGAGGTGAAGACACTGAAGTTCGAGACGTCGGTGAGCAGCATGGAGTATGTACCTGAAGGAGAGATTCTGGTGATCACGTACGGAAAGACGATCGCTTTCTACAACGCTCTGAGGTACACTTCCCTCTCACGCACGCACGCACGCACACACACACACACACACACACACACACACACACACACACACACACACACACACACACACACACATTTTTTTAGTGGACAAACAACTAAATTGTGTATTAAAAGTATTCAGTGTAAATATACTGTTTTAATACTTAAAATGCTAGTTATTTTTCTAAACACAGGGTTTTCTGTGATTACTGTAATTCAGTGACATTAAAATGTTCTTTTGACCTCTGAATACTGTTAGTTACGTGATTATGACTCTTATCAATGGTAATAATATTAATCATTTCCATTTCCAAGCTTGGAGTTGATCAAGACTGTGGAGGCCCCGGCTCCCATCAACTCGGCCTCCCTCCATCCAGAGAAGGACTTCTTTGTTGCCGGGGGAGAAGACTTCAAGCTCTATAAGTTTGACTACGGCACCAAGGAGGAGCTGGGTGAGGAGCAAAGAGCTCTGAAGGCTCTGGTCACTGCACAGGTTTAACACAGGACTGTAAAACTGGGAGGACGTCCTCTGGTCAAGACGAGGGAAAGCTGCTCGCTGATAAAACACACTGATGGGATCCTTCAGGACATTTTCTTTAATAAGATGGCTGCTGCTCTGCCTCACTTGGGTGTCGTCCTTGTACAATAACGCAGCTGCTTTTTACAAAGTCAGGCAGCTCTTTGTTGGTATTCTTCTCTTACAATGTGTTTTTACATTATCTGTACGTCCGTTCTCGTGAACAACTGGAGGGGATTTCTTCAAACATGGCACAAATGTTCACTTTGTCTGAAGGATGAACTGATGAGATTTTGGGTTCATGAGCTAATTATGAAACATTTCACACAAACGTCCAATCGGTTAAAATGCTAAAGTGTTGACATTCTATGAGTTTAACAGGATATTACATGATGTAACCGGCTGATGTTGTTGCTGCTCCTCTTTCTGCAGAGTCCTATAAGGGTCACTTCGGTCCGGTGCACTGCGTTCGCTTCAGTCCGGACGGGGAGCTGTATGCCAGCGGCTCTGAGGACGGCACGCTGCGACTGTGGCAGACGGCGGTGGGGAAAACCTACGGCCTGTGGAAGTGTGTCCTTCCAGGTAACTCTCCAAGTCTGAGCACTGTTTCATGTCATCACTGCTGGTCACAGGATCTGGGATCCATGATGAAAATACTACAGTTGAATATTATATATTATAGAAGAGAAATGTGGTGTAGCTGATGCACACTGGACAATGGGACCTGAACCTAAATCAGACTTTGAGCAAACAGCAGCCATCAATGCTGAAGCCAGTGTGTAAGTTTGTAAATGCAGCTCCTCCTAAAAACACTAAATACTGTCTTTACAAACCGACCGCCTGTATGGAGTCAATCAGACAATCTCAAACGTCTCCGCTCTGCAAATACAAAGAAGTTATTTCACCCAACAAGTCAGGATCTCTGACTGCACTTCGAACATGTCCTGATACCAAGTCTGGATTCATATGATTAGGAAGTTGTGAATTAAAAGAGCTTTAGTCCTGCAATAATGTTGGAACATTTGAGTGACGGATTAAAAACAGGGTCAAACCAGGGAAAGGCAGCTGAGACTTGGATTCTACATTTCCCATAATGCAACTCTGTTTTTAATTTGACCCTAGCTGGTAGATTGCAGGTATCAACCATCAGTGATGTCATCGTTGGTTTGTGAACGTTATGAATCCTCCGGTTCAGATTCTGTCCGTCACCATCTTTGCTAGTTCGGAGCGGTTTGGAGCAGGAAGTGACCATATTTGGACTTTTTGAATCTTCTTTTCTAATGAATGAGGGATTATTTTCAGATGGACCTCCAGAGAACTAATAAGAAGGAGTGACTTTAGCTAACAACACCGAGATAACTGATGGACACATTTTATTCACTTTGGATTTGATGAGAGAAGTTGAATGGGAGTCTATGGAGCCGGAGGCTTTTTGGAGCCGACCTCTAGTGGCACTCGCTGGTATTGCAGCTGAAGACACTTCTGGATCAGAACCATTTTACAGACCTGAAGCTACGAACTCTTTTATAAACAGTCTGTGGTAGATACACATTTTTCAACCAGGCCTCTGTTATGAAATATTACTCCCCACAATCCCAATCTCAGTACATCACCATGATTATATTTTCTCAGACTTGACAGAGCTTCTTCAGAGCGACACACAACATTTGACATCCGCTTCCACAGACTGAATGGAGCTCCATCGAATGAATAAACTAGCTGTGTAAAATCTGTGAAATGTCCTCTTTTAAGGCCACATTTCCTCTTTGTGTTCATCTGTGATATAAATTTGGTCACGCTCATTCACATGACTCCACTTGTGTAGAACATGTACACCGATACCGATATAGAACTGCATGTATGAACCCTTTGTTCATGCATGAAGAAACTAAAGGCTGTTGGAGAACCTTGTTTATAATATTATAGCATATGGATGTACCTTGTGTTTGAAATGTTTCTCATAGTTTTATTGTGTTGTGTCCTCAGAGGACCTGGGGTCAGAGAACTCTGAGCAGCTGTACACCGCTCCCCCTGAGATCAAAGCCTGAGGACGAAGCGTCGTTGCTTGGAAACCAGATAAAAGAAAAGGAAGAAGGAAAGGAGACGAGCGGAGGGTGTTCCAGTGTGTTCGACCAGGCCACAGCAAGGAGCAGAGTTCAGGGCATCTCCATCCAACAGGAGCTGATGTGGATTTTATGACGGCCCTGTCTGTTATAGACCAATGATCTCACACACACACACACACACACACACACACACACACACACACACACACACACACACACACACACACTCAGGGGCAGTGTGGGCTGCATAGTAAAGCAGTAGAGCTGTGAGGATGGCCTCATCGCTGCCTGCTTTCTCTCTGATCAGCCCAGTTCTGTCTGCTTAAATGTTTTTTAATTTCCCTCGATACCGTGAACCCCCAAACCACATGACGCTCAGAACAGTTTCAATGTTAAGTTATTTGATGAGCTGGATCAAGGCACGTGTTTTCAGTTCATAGTTACGAGAATACTGGAGGTTGTTGCACTTTTTGTGCTGAAGTTAAGGCGCTTTCATTTCTTCAAAAAAAAAAAAAGAGAAAAAACGGAAAACAAAAACATGGCTTTGAGTATTCGCTGGTGTTGTACTGGTTGATTAAATAAGGTTAAGTGTCCAAATAAAAGAAAATATCGTTTTGTGACAAAGAAGAAAGGGATGAAAAGTCACTGTTTTTCCATTTGGTTTCTGTCTTCATTTGTGTTCAGTGATGAAATAAACAAGTGCATTGCAGTTTTATTTGTAAGTAATGCAAACAGCAAAATGTTTGGTGTTTTTGGTTATTTTTACATGTTCACTTGTGCCAAATGTTGATGGTCAAAATGTCATTTAATTTTCCAAATTTGTAAAATACAAACATCTTTTACACAAAATATAACAAATACAGAACTGATATTGTCATCATAAACAGAGTGATGGTAATATCCACCTTTGTGCATAATGAACTTGTAATTAATATTATTGAACACAGTTTTAGCTGCTCGGGGATTTGAGATGTCAACCAACAATATCAGTCTTACTTTTTACATTTAAATTGATAAACTGCTGTAATAATTACAATTTATCTGTTTATAGACTGAAAATAAATGTTCATGATTAGGGAATATATATCTATACATGCCTAATAAAACCAAATGAACTAGAACAAGAAAATGTATTCATACAGACATCTTGCCAGAGTTAGTTAGAACAATGAAAGGACACAAACATCTTCAGATCACTTTTCAAAATTAAGGAAAATGAACATGTTTGTACAGATGAATTTTCCTTAATGATACTTATTTTACTGAAGACAGTATATATTAGAACAGGGTACCTGTCTAATCTTGCAGATTCAGTGGTGTCTGGATCCTTTGAGAAACAAGTGTGACCATCAGAAGTGTTGAAGCAGGTTCCGGTGCTGACAACAATATCTGGATCTGCTGTGTTTGTCAGAACTTTTTCTTCTTGCAAAAAAAAAAAATGGCACTAAAACTTTATCTAAAAAAATGTAAATATCACAAACAATGCAGACAAGTACTCAATACAATAGTATACAGAAAAACAAGAATGTGAATTTAAATAAACAAGTGAAATAATAACATTAAAAATGCAGGTAAAGCGGTCGAGATACATATATCCTAAAAATTTAAAATTATGACAGAAAAAAAACATTATTCCTCTTCATTCATCATTCAGGTGAGCAGGTGTTACTTTTTGTGTGGTTATAATTTTAACAGGCCTCACATTATTTAAATTCACCCCCAAAGAAAAAGTTGGAGGAGAGTTTGGACATTTTCCGTTCAGGATCAGTTCGTTGACACTGATCTGAACGGTCTGATGTTGGTGTCCATGTTCAGGATCAGTTTGTTGACACTGATCTGAACGGTCTGATGTTGGTGTCCATGTTCAGGATCAGTTTGTTGACACTGATCTGAACGGTCTGATGTTGGTGTCCATGTTCAGGATCAGTTTGTTGACACTGATCTGAACGGTCTGATCTTGGTGTCCATGTTCAGGATCAGTTTGTTGACACTGATCTGAACGGTCTGATCTTGGTGTCCATGTTCAGGATCAGTTTGTTGACACTGATCTGAACGGTCTGATCTTGGTGTCCATGTTCAGGATCAGTTTGTTGACACTGATCTGAACGGTCTGATCTTGGTGTCCATGTTCGTCGCTGCGGACTGAGCGCGTGGAGCACACGAGGAGCGTGCGGTTCATTTTCAATAGTCGCGTGCTCGTTTGACCAATAGGGAAGCGCTGTGTCAGACGGCTCGACCAATAGGAGCGTTTCTTTAGAGCCTCGACTTCCGGCCCGGGTCGCCCCAGCGGAGCAGGAGCCCGGCCCGTGCCTCTACCTCCCCGGACAGCTGCACCTCTCGGCGGGCCGTCGTTCATCCGAGCGGAGGGCGTGAGAGCACCGACAGCGTGTCGTTGTCTGTTTTCTTTGTCGTTCCTGTGACCCTGTTTCTGATCTCCATCGCTGAGTTGTTTTGACGGATTAAATCCGGTAAGAGGCGCTGGTTAGCCGGTCCGCGCGACCCAAACCTCCCCTCCGTTTATTCACCCATTCCCCCCCGGTGGTAGCTAGCTAACTCACCCGGGCCGCGGTACTGTGTCCCTCCATCTGCACGCCGACATGCCGGAGTACCTGGACGACCCGTCGGTGCTCACCAAGGACAAGCTGAAGAGCGAGCTGCTGGCCCACGACGTGGAGCTGCCGAGCGGGAACCCGACCAAGGACGTGTACGTGCAGCTTTATCTGAAGAACCTGACCGCTCGGAACCAGAAACATGTCGCCGCCACCCTGGACGCCTTCTCCAGCGACGAGGAGCTCCCGCCGCCCGTTGTGTACAGCAGGAGCCGCTCCTCCGGCCGGGTGAGTTCGGTGATCAGGCTGGGGATGGACGTGGGTTGGACCGGGGATGGGACCGGGGATGGGACCGGGGATTGGACCGGGATGGGACCGGGGATTGGACCGGGGATGGGACCGGGGATTGGACCGGGATGGGACCGGGGATTGGACCGGGAGCCGGCGGCACGAGTTGAAACGGAACCAATTAGTTCTGAGATTTAGTTTGTTCACCCGCCGAAATGTTTCAGGACAATTTATTACGGCTGCAACGAACCTCTAATCACCGGGCTGCTTTTTAATTTACTCGTTTAAAGTTCGTGTTATTATTTCTAAAATAATAACAGAAGTAAGCAGATGCTTCAAACTATCTCAAACCAGCCGACGTTGCAACAAATCTAATCTGATAAACGGATTACTTAATTATTTCGGTATAAAATATGTTTCTTGTTTAGCCCAGACTCCACCATCTCCAGGGCTTCAGGGGTCTCCACCCAAACGGTCTCCACCCAAACGGACCTCGTCGTGGTAGTGGCTGCTCACTGGCCGAGAGAGGAACCCAAACCTTTAGTGGTTGCCGTTCATTTTCTCCTCCAGTACTTTATTTTGATTATTGGCCCGTTAAACATTTTCTCCCGGGAACCCCCTTTGTATTTTCTCCTCATGGCCCCCTGGCGGTCCGTGGACCCGCGCTTTGAGAACTCCTCATGAATGAGTGTGGCCGAGCCCTGATCACTTCCCCTCTGCAGGTTCCCGCTTTGCTTTTTCGGCGGTGAGTCGGAGGAGTGATTTCTGTGCTCCTCCACTCAGCTGCTGTTTCTGCAGTTGGCACTGCAGCCTGCTGCGACACCTAATAACACCTAATAACATCTAATAACATCTAATAACACCTAATAACATCTAATAACATCTAATAACACCTAATAACATCTAATAACATCTAATAACACCTAATAACACCTAATAACATCTAATAACATCTAATAACATCTAATAACACCTAATAACACCTAATGACCCAGAGAGCAGTGGATCAACCTCAGATAGTGTTCCTGTTGTTGTTTGTGAATGAATGAAGTTAGAGTGCCAAAAATGTTTTGCACAGAGTTGGAGCTTCTTACAGAGACACAGTTTTCAGCATTCCTCAGCTGTTTTATTAATAATAATAATAATATTAATAATCTGCCTGCAGCCACAGACTTCCTGCATTCCTCAGATGTCTGAAATACTGCGGAGCAGCTCTGAAGCGGGACTGACTTGTATAACTACAACTAAGTGGCCTTTACAAGCTGAGGAGACCTCTAATGAGGGTTTTAATGTGTAGATACAAAATTGGATGGCATGTAATTTGTCATTTTAGTTTTATTTACCTCCATAAACCTTCGTGACTTGTCATCGCAGGGCTGAAATATGGTAAAGCTGTCAGGACCAAGAGCTGAAGTGATTCGTTGTTAACTGAATTTCTCCATTGAAAAGTAAATATTGGCGGTTTAGTAATTATATGAAAGAATAAATATTTAATTATTTTTGGTGTGAAGATTTGCTTCTCAACTTTTATTACCAGTGAACTAACATTAAAGATGTCTGAAGACGCATGTGGCTGCTCTACATTGATGTTTTTTAGTCTTATAACCCTGAAACCCTCCAGATGTGTTTATTTAAAAAAATAATGATTCTGTTTTTTATCATAATTTGTGTCTCGTACTGGTTTTTATGTCACTTATCCACATCAGCAGGCTGCCATCTAGAGGCAAGCTTTCCCTGTAATAATACCAATGCAGTGTTTGTATTATTAGTACCAGCTAGTGAGCAATGTCTTCATAAAACCAAGAAAATAAGAAGAAGGAAAATCATGTTTGGTTTCAGCACAGGTAGTTTAAAATGTGAGAGTTTGTCCAGCAGGTGTTCAGGATGTGTCTGGTATGAGCGTGTGTGTGTGTGTGTGTGTGTGTGTGTGTGTGTGTGTGTGTGTGTGTGTGTGTGTGATGATTGAACGATGTGTGAGCAACACAAAGGTGGTGGTGACTGAATAATGTGGCTCTGCCCACGTTGGGTTTTAACATGTGCTCCAGTGTGAAAAAGTGACCAAATCCCAAAGTTATGATGTAATCTGGGGAACGGATTAGTTAACAGAATCAGCGCTTGCTCTGTTGAAGTTGTGCTGTTTTCATTATCACTTATTAAGCTGAAATGTTTTTGATTAATTGTTTAGTCCTGAAAGATGTAACAAATACTTATCAGATTTTTCCAAATGTCAAACACACAGATGATTTATACGTTTGTAACGTAGTGGTAATAATATTAACTGGAGACCAAAGAACAGCCTCATGTTTGAGAAGATCATTTACGACTGACTGAGTAGAGATTAAAAGTCCTGCTTCCCTCAGACTTCTGGATATTAAATCATAACTGCCGCAACAAATGAGCTACACGACTGTCAGTCATGGAAATGAGATGAGATTTACGCCTACAAACGTCGCAAAAGTCATGCGTTTTAAAATGAACATACGAGTTAACATTAGTTAGTGTGTTGTCTAAAGTTGGTGCCAAATGACATGGAAGGTTTTTTTATATTTGATATTAACGGATAGATTTGATCAGTGCCATAAGAATATCAAAGTTTGGTACCCAGTCCTGAACACTGGGCGATGGAGGTTGCCGTGGCGATGCCCCAATGGGACCAGATTGTTAGACACCATCGTCCATCCAGCATGTGGAAAGGAGGAACCAGGGGTTGAACCACCCAGCTGACGCTCATTGGACAACATCATCATGTTGACCCACAATAAAACCTTGGAACCGGCCCCCTCTCAGATAACCAGAACCAGGATCGGGTCTTGGTTACCAGCAACCGAAAGTCCCATAAAGACCCCTGCAGGTATGTTTACACCACCTTCAGAGCCGCTGACTCATCATGAAGGACTTTAAAGCCGTGTGGTAAACTCCTCCTGGCCGGTAACGTGCCTCTGTGTTTTACTACAGCTGCAGTACGTCTCACCTTTATTAAACAGAAAGCTCTTCTGTCTTCATCTGTTCGGTTTCCTCAGGAAACGGTTTAACGGGGCGGTCCGCTCACCGGGTCCTAAAGCAGCTGGTCTCATGAGGACAGCCTCAATAATGGAGCTGCTCAGAGAGTATCTGATCAGCAGCCTGCTGAAAACATGCAGAATAAAACCCTTGGACTTGGTTCCTGAGCCTGTTTGAAGGGTTTTTACCAGCCACACGTCATGAGTCTGGTGTCGGCAATCTTTTTACTGTGAAGTCCAACTCTGAGGGAACTAAGAGTTATCCTCTTCACTTCTGATATTCAGGGTTAATTCAGGTCAGGAGTCATCAGGGGACTTTAAAGACTCTTTTCCAGACGGGGAAAGTTGAGGGTTTTGATCATTTTTTGGTGCCCAAGTCCTGCAATATCAGGGAATGTTGTTTGCATGTTTAAATTTTAGTTGCCATTTACCGAAATATAATGTTTTCCCTCGTAGTCTTTTTTTTATCAAGTTATTTACCTGTACTGCCTGAGTGGTTTTATCTTCTTTCACAGTAAAGATGTTCCTTTTCTTGAAGCTGCTCAGGAAGGCAAACGTGCAGGAAAATGTAGATTTCAAGAGATTTGGCTTCAGAAATAATGACTCCAGAGACTGGAGGATAAAGTAGACGCTAGAAAAGGTGAACGTAAAGTTTGTAAAACTACTGTAGATCCATTCAAAATAGAAGAGGGAGCCCTTCACAGCCACACCAACAGTAAGAAGCATGCTGGCTTCTTAATGTTCCCATTTGCTGCACAAGAGTCGGTATCAGAGTGCACACCTGTCTGATTGATAAGAAAGTAATGTCTGTTTCTTGTCTGCTCGGCAGCCTGTTGGTCCGTTCGTTAGAGGTCGTGGAGCTTCAGCTCTTTAGTCAGTTTAACATTTGCCCTGCAGTGGGAACCCTGGACGTATTGAATGAATGTAAACGGGTCGGAGGGTGTTGTGGTTCTTCTCGGTTCCAGCTCCGGTCTGATAGATGAACCCCGGCAGGTTTAAGGCGTCTCATTGGTCCCGGCCTCTTCATTGAGGAATCTGTGCAGAGACAGCTGATGTGTAATTAGTTTGTCCTTTGTTTCCTGAGGTGCTGCGGTTACGTCGTCTTCAGCCTGCTGCTCACATGTTGGACTGATTACAGGCTGCAGGGCGAGAAGTACAAATATTCATTCCTGACATTTTTCAGATGGTTTGCTGAAGTCTCTGAATGAACCTCAAATATTTTGTGTCTGCTCCCCTTTTCTTTTCTTTTTTTTTACCAAAGCCTGTGTTAATGAGATTTAGTAGATTTTGAAGAACGTGTGACAGCAGCAGACACACAAACTGTTGTGGTTAATCTGAGCAGAATAAACTCTGGCTAACCACAGATACTCCACAGTTACTCAGACAGGCGCTGGGTTACAGCATGCAGCCACAGGCCCTGGCAAGGCTCCCCCTCCACACTTCCCCCTCCACTCCCCCTCCACGCCTCTCCCTCCACTCCTCCTCCACCCCTTCCCCTCCACACTTCCCCCTCCACTCCCCCTCCACGCCTCTCCCTCCACTCCTCCTCCACCCCTTCCCCTCCACTCCCCCTCCACGCCTCCCCCTCCACCCCTCCACGGTTCCATCCAGGCCCAACTCAGTCGTAGTAGAGGAAAGTGTGACACTGTTGGTTTTCAGTTTGTGAGCTCATGGTTCAGTTATGGCTTTGAAGTCCAGGGTGTGGTTGGTAGAGGAGGGGAGCACCGGCCCGGTCTCCTCCTCCTTCTCCTCCCCCCTCCCCCCTCCTCCTCTCCGATCCAGCCTGCAGTGATTATGAAACAGCTTGACTCACATCCAAACCAAACCCTGCTGAGGGCCAGACCAGGAGGAAGGCAGCCTCTCTGTCCTCCATTTAATTCACACTGAGCTGCTCGCCTCACTCTCCTCACTCACCACACTCTCCTCACTCTCCACACTCTCCTCACTCTCTTCACTCTCCTCACTCTCCTCACTCTCCACACTCTCCACACTCTCCTCACTCTCCTCACTCTCCTCACTCTCCTCACTCTCCACACTCTCCACACTCTCCTCACTCTCCTCACTCTCCTCACTCTCCACACTCTCCACACTCTCCTCACTCTCCACACTCTCCTCACTCTCCTCACTCTCCACACTCTCCTCACTCTCTTCACTCTCCTCACTCTCCTCACTCTCCACACTCTCCTCACTCTCCTCACTCTCCACACTCTCCACACTCTCCTCACTCTCCACACTCTCCACACTCTCCTCACTCTCCACACTCTCCACACTCTCCACACTCTCCACACTCTCCTCACTCTCCACACTCTCCACACTCTCCACACTCTCCACACTCTCCACACTCTCCTCACTCTCTTCACTCTCCTCACTCTCCACACTCTCCACACTCTCCTCACTCTCCTCACTCTCCACACTCTCCTCACTCTCCTCACTCTCCTCACTCTCCTCACTCTCCACACTCTCCACACTCTCCTCACTCTCCACACTCTTTCCGTCGGTCGTAGCAGATGTTCATTTAAAGGCTGCAGTCACTACGAGTGCAGCGTTGGTGGTGAAATAGTTCCAGTGGATAGTTGTGGTTCGGTGCTTCAGCCTGGAGGTCTCTGTCTCCTCCCACTCAAACACCACAGCTCACAACAACCAGCGTCATTGTTACTCCGTCACTGCTCCTCCTGCAGTCCAACAGGTGGTGCAAACTGTCTTCAGCAGCAGCTCCCGCCTGTTTGAAAGTCACCAGATGAAGTTATGAATGTTGTTATGAATAAACCAGATCTGGAAGACTTGAAGTAAAACAAAGAAGCCAAAACTAAACGTCTGACCTCACCAGCCTCGAGTGACTTCACGCGAGTAAACTCTGTTGAGAAGAGGGTGACCTTCTAGTTCAATCAGTCACAACACACATGAAGGACTTTGTGGACAAACCATTGGTTATAAGCTGCTCGCTCCACTTCCTGTCTGTCTGCTGGTTGGTGGACTGAACATGAAGCTCATCGTCAAGTGGAAAAATAGTTTGGGAGGTCAGTGTGTCAGTAAAGATTATAACTGACTGTCATTATTACAGTGGTGATGTGTATATATAGTCGGTATATATATGTGTGTGTATGTATATATATGTATATATATGTATGTATGTATATATGTGTGTGTATATATATATATATATATGTATATATATATATATATGTATATATATATATATATATATATACATAGTAGGTCATCATACCATTACAACCCTATTACACACACATTTACCCTTATTCCATGAGGTGTTATGATGTGAGCACCAGGGGAGGTCTGCAGTATCTACTGGTCACCAGGCGTTGCTTTTTAAAGCACTAAAACAGCACATAGAAGAAAATCCCACATTATTACCTAAAAGCGGAGGCAGCTGAGACAAAGCTAACAACATTAATAACTTCATATTCCTCATTTTGCCATAACATCACCACTGTAATAATGAGTCAGTTATAATATATATATGTTATTGCTACTGTCAGTTCCATTGTTAATGTGATGTGTAAAAAGTCTCCCTTTTAAACATCCATAAATCACATGAATGTGAAGCAGGATTTAACGGCTATAGTTGGTTTGGGTGGAGCTCTTTTTGAACTAATGATCATTTTCATTTTGGACAAACCAGCTGTTTTTTTCACCTCAATAAAATGTTTTCAATATTTGCTTTTTAAATATTATGAAAATAGTGCCATCACAAGTGCTCTAAACGATTATTAAAAAAAGTTGGCACTTTACTGCAGGTGTGTTGAGCTGAGTCAGACTGTCTGCACATTAAACACTCAAACACACACTGATGTGGAACATCTATTTCATGACTGACATGTAGACACGGACACATTTAAGGAAACGGGAATCATTCTTTGATTCTTTACGGTGTTTTATGTCCTCCTTCGGAGACACGTTTCCTGCGTCTACGTTTTTTTACATTTTGGATATCCGTCCTCGAGGACCACTTCTATCCCGCTGATTTAATCCCTTTTTTGGGGTGGAAATGGTGATATGATCAGTTCAGTTTCACCGCCCGTTGCAGAGTCTGCCACGCGGTCGAGGAGGAGAGGGTTTTATATCGCTGCCACCAGTATGTAATAAGTAGTTTGCTGATAATATTTGGATGTTTTTTTTTACTGTGCTCCTGAATTTCAGCGTGTTCCTTAGATTTACCTGGAAAAAGGAGGCGTGCGTAACAAAATGTATAAGAAGTGTCCAGCTGTGAATAGTTTGTGAACCCACAGCGGTATGTACAGAACTGTATGTGGCCCGGCAGTCTGTCGGACCAGAACGGGACCGCGGGAGGTCATGTGATGGACGGAGTCATGTGATGGACGGAGGCGGCGTGTGATTCTTGTGAGACTTCAGCTGCATGGTGGATTTCTCTGGAAGTGATAAGGCTGCACTCACATTGTACTCCAGAAAAACATCTTCAGCACGCTTATTGAGTCTGAGGAGGCCGGCCTCGTCTGGGGGGGAGGCCGGGCTTCTTCTGGCGGGGAGGCTGGGCTTCGTCTGGCGGGGAGGCTGGGCTTCGTCTGGCGGGGAGGCTGGGCTTCGTCTGGCGGGGAGGCTGGGCCTGGTCTGGCGGGGAGGCCGGGAGGAGACACAGGGCTGCATTTCAGAGTCGGCTGGCTTCACAGTGTAATTTCCTGCAGGCCGGTGTGTGAGAGCAGCATGTTGTTTACAGTGATGAAACGCCTGCAGCTCCTCCTCACAGCCGTCCTCTCTTCTTCTGGGCCACTTCATTAACGGAAACTGAAGGAAAGATGTTCAGCAGTCCATAATTCATGTGTTCCCTTCACAAATCTGATTAGAGATGACGCATGAAAGTGTTGAATCCACTTCTCCTGCCTTTTTTTTTCAAAACAGGCATTCAGTTGTGTTCATTGAAATAAGCCCTGCGAGTACTTTACAACCTGGTGAACAGGTTTCTGTAACTCCGCCACCCAACTTTGAGCGGGAGCAGCGGCAGTAGGCTGAAGGTGATCAGGAGGGCAGGGTGGGACAGCGGGACGGAGAACTGAGGAGCCTTTGTGTGATCGACTTCTGCTCTGTTTTGCCTCCCTCTCAGTGAGTGTTCATCTGGACACGAGTATATCCTGTCAGGATCCAGTAAACATCTCATATCGGCCTCAGAAACAAGTGATGTAACTTTGGTGTTTCACTCTTCATCACACTGGAGATGAAGACAGGAAGGTTTGTCTTTGGGAGAGTTGAATATCTCTAATCATTTAGATGGAGAAATGATGCTGACCTCTTCTAGTCTGTAGTGAAATTACAGTCAAATGACTGAAGTAAATGGTCTGCAGTAGTGCCTGTTCACCTGAGATCTCTCAAAGCGCTTTACTATTGGACAGCACTTCTATACCAGGTGCTCAGCTGCTGTCAGGAGGAAGTGAAGGTTCTGCGTCACGCCAGGATCGAACCGCTGACCGCATGATTAGAGTTAAATCAGCTCGACCATCTGAGTGATACAAGCTCCAGTTACAGAAGTTCAAGCAACAATATGTTTATCACTCAAAATGTCTGCTCTGTCTTTGTAAACATCAGAGTCTTTTAATTTCACTACCTGCCGATAATGTTCTTGAAATTTTGACCCTGATTTTGATCCACACCTCTTCCCTGCTGTCGCCCCACAGAAAGCCACCAGGAAAACAGACAAGGTTCGTCCGGACGAGCTGGATGTGACGGTGCTGACTGACGAAGGCCTGAGAGACGAGCTGCTGAAGCACGGCGTGGACGCCGGGCCGATCGTGGGTGAGTGTTCATCAGCAGGGTTAGAGAGGGAACACACACACTCTCACACACACACACACACACACACACACACACACACACACACACACACACGCACGCATGCGGTGTTGGTGCTACTCGCTCCACTCAGGTGATGAAGTCACGTGTACTACCAGCATGCTGTTTTTGGAGCCATATCACTGGTGGTGGTCAGTGAATTGAAAGTATAGATGAACTAAAAGACCAACATATATTTCCAATACTTTTAGAGTGATGCTGAAATACACTTGTGTGTGACTGCGGCCTCTCGTCTGCTGCTCCGCTGTACTGGAGGGCTGAATAACGGCCTGCTGTGTTAAAGTCCAGAACATTCAGACATACAGACTGACTCCTGTGAATGTGGATTGAGAGACCGGAGACATCATGTTTTAAGATGTATGACAGTCATCCGGCTACATTAATGAAAGGGGAAAATAACTTGTGGATCGGCCCTCTGATTCAGATTCACTCCAAATTGTAATAGTTTCTTTTTTGGCCCATATTACACACTTCCACCAAGTTTCATGATAATCAGGTCAATCATATTTCTGTAATCCGACAGACAAACAAAGATTTGATGTTTGGACGGCTGTAATTCAGTACGACCCGTTAGCCTCTTATTTTCATGTCTTCACACTAACTCTTAACAAGCTATGGATGGTCAGAGTGCGAGAGGTTATTATTTCATTTTTTAGTTTAGTATTTGCAGATGTTTTTAAAAAAACCATTTTTTTTGGGTGCATTTAGATAAAGATAGAGATATGCAGGGGGAGTTTAGAGGAGTGTTTGTCACATTGGCCACTGTGGTCATATTCAGATGACGTGTGCCATCTTATGTACACATTTTCTATGATGGCATTACCAGAGGCTTGATGTCATAAACTGGAAGTATTATTGGATAAAACCAAAGTCCCTCTGACTTGTCTAATTCAGTTTCTTTATTTTTCTAAAATATAACAAATATAGCCCTTAACGTGAGGCTCACGTTGCAAACTGACAGTGAAAAGAAACTGTTGATTTGTTGTGCTTGATTTTGTTCAACATTTTTAAAAACCGGTTCATGTGGCCTCTAGTGTAATTTATTATATTCATGACAGAAGAAAAATGACTGACTACCTCAAAGTCATAGATTACACGAAGTATTGTTTGCGGTAAACATTTACATGTCACATAAATGAAGACAACATTTAATGTAATATTTTTTTTTAAATCGCTGCCTATAAAGAACAGACTAGTAAATCGGGTCACACCAAAATGCAGCCTCTCAAATAGCCTGATCTGATCATTGGAAACAAAAATATACATTAAAACAATGGTACTGATTAAAAAAAAATATATACATCAAAACAATGGTACTGATCAAAAATATACATTAAAACAATGGTACTGATCAAAAATATACATTAAAGTAATGGTACTGATCATTACCTAAATGATTACAATATGGCCGGCATGTACACAAACACACCTACAACAATTCAAAAGAGAAACAATATGCTAAAAGACAGCAAGTAAACATGGTATCAATAAAACAGAAGCAGATCAGAAAAGCAGAAGGCTTCTTCCTAAATGCCATGAAATGTACTTATTTTGTTCCAGTTTGTGTTTAAGATGTATGCAACAAGGACAATCAGTAGTAAAAGCCAACTTGAAAAGTAGCTCTGTCTCTGCACTTGTGGTTAATAAAGATATTTCAGTATTGTTGAGCAGTATTTCCTCTTTGTCTCTGAATAATCAGCTTTCAGAAATGAGTCACTACTGCTTCCGTTCAGGGGTTGTTGTTTTTTTAGTAGTGCTCATATTTCCTCATTTGAAACTGTGAGCTGGGATGTAACTGGATCCTGCAGGGTGTGGTTTTGGGCGTGTTTGAATCTGGTCGCTGATTCTTACTGGCTGCTGTGATTCCAACAAATCATTCAGATTCAACATCATTTCTTAATTTCTGAGGTTAAAAAGTAAAACTGAATCACGCGTAACTTTCTGGAACACAAAGTGGTGTTTTTGTGTGTTGAATCAAAAAGCCTGTGAGGGTGTTAAATGAGCAGTGTGTATGATTTAGTGGCATCTACTGGTGAGTTTGCAGATTGCAACCAAGTGAATATCAGACAACACCCGGATTTGTTGCGTCTGACCTGCTTGGTGCTCCAGATGTAGATATATGAAGCGATCCTTCCAATGAAAACACAACGATTCATAGTTTCAGGTGATCATACGCAAATGAAAACATATTTATGAATATTGTGTTTGTAATTCAAATGAACTCAAATGAGAGCAAGGCTGCATGTTTTAATGTCATTATATAAAAAAACCAGCTGCTTATTTTCTGGATTAATCACTTTTAAAATGTCAAAATTAATTTCTATTATCAAGGTGACAACAGGTCATTTTCCCTTGATCAACGATTCGTGGCAGAATCAAGTGACATGAAAACTATTCCGTCCCTCCAGGAAGTAATAATTAACACAAATTCAAGCAAACTCCACAATATTTACTTGCATTTGTAAATCAGAAAGTCTGCTCTTGTTTTCATCACATATTACCGTCACAGACCGGCACTTCTGGAAACATACGCAGATTTTAGGAGGTTTTTTGTAACTTTTATCTCCGTGGTTCTCTAAGTTCAACAAATAGATTAAAAAAGATTAAGCTATAATATTTCTGTGAAGTGCAGCATGATCATTATCACAAGAAGTGATTACATATTTATTCCTTTCTCAGGTAGTGCTTAAAAAAATTGGAAAAAACAATGTTTTTCTAATTCCCTCAGTTTTACCGCAAAAAAATCCGTTAAAACTTCTAAATTACATCGATATTTTTGAGAAAATCTGCCCCAAATCAAACAGTTTTGATCGCAACAATCACAAAGACACGGTGAAATCCTTTTATTTCACCAGGAAAAACATTATGAACAGATTCTCTTGTAAACTCTGAAACGCCACTCGATGAAGTTGGAGTGAAGTTTTTCAGAGCGTTGACTTTCATTAAGAGCTTCAGAGGATGAGGATGACGAAGGTACAAGGGAAACACAGCTGAGCTCCATTTACAACTTTGATTATTAACTACTGCATGTAATGGTTTTTCATTAGGAAAAATGAAATAAAACTATTTTAGCACAATTATTTTATTTTTGTTCCGTTGTCTAAATAAGTGACCAATAAGATTTAGTTTCACATTTCTCTAATATGATGTAAAGTATCATGAGATGTACATTGTTGCTTAAGAGTTTGTGAACCTTTAGAGTTTTTTTTATATTTAAGCATAAATAAAACATTATCAGATGTTCCTGATGATGTCCAAAAACTGATCATGTATTTGTTCATTTAGGAAAATGATCCAATATCACACGTCTGTGAGTGACAGAAGAAGCTGACCTTTTGCTGTTGGTATCTAGTACGATAGAAATAACTGCAACTCAATGTTTCCGGTAACTTTGATCAGTCGTGCACATCAGTGGAGGAATTTTATCTCATGACTCGGTACAGAGCAGCTTCAGCTCTGGCGGTCTGTTTCCTCTCATGAACGACCCGCTTCAGTCCTTCAGCATTCCTTTGGATTAATGTCAGGACTTGACTTGAACATGAACTTTGTTCTTCTTTAACCGTCCTTTGGTAGAAGGACTTCAGGCAGGCTTTAATGTGCCCTTCATCACATGTAAAATGCACCATTGAGGATGACGCAATTGAGATTGGTTGTGCTTTCAGAAAGAAAACACAGTTCCTGAATAATGAGGCTTCATCCTGCTGCGCTACCATGATTGATAAAGGGCTGCTGAGGTGGTCATCTTCTGATCAGGACTTCTGAAGCTCTGTTAAAATGCTCGTTGGATTCTTCGTTACAACTCTTACCACATCAGTTTGGCTGCACAGCAAACTCAACTTTTTACAATTGTTTGATGTCTCTGGTTCCTGGGAACAGGAAACAATCAAACAGACACGCCCCCAAAAACAGGTCTTCTTGAATCTTCTTTTCTAATGAATGAGGGATTATTTTCAGATGGACCTCCAGAAAACTAATAAGAAGGAGTGACTTTAGCTAACAACACCGAGATAACTGATGGACACATTTTATTCACTTTGGATTTGATGAGAGAAGTTGAATGGGAGTCTATGGAGCCGGAGGCTTTTTGGAGCCGACCTCTAGTGGCACTCGCTGGTATTGCAGCTGAAGACACTTCAGCTTCCAGACCTGAAGCTACGAACTCTTTTATATCCAGTCTGTGTTTTATATCCAGTCTGTCGTTTTATATTCAGTCTGTGGTAAATAAGTGTAGATTGAGGGGACTAAATCTCAAGTTCACTCATTTTTAATTAAATTTACAACACCATAAAGTGTGCAAAATAATGGGATGTGATGACTTTCTGGATCGACTGTATCTCAGAGACTGAATCTAATTCCCTCACTCAGTTAAACTTGTTCATGTGAGCACTGATCAGTATAAGTCACAACCTCACCATAAGCATTTCAGAGAAATCACAATGAGTTGAAGTGAAACACAACAAACGGTGAAGCAGTGGTCCGTCCAGAGGAGGCTGCACTCACCAACACTTCTCTCTGCTCGACAATCACTAATCTCAGCTGTTTAAATGTTGAATTCGATGTCTCCCTCCCAGCTACCACCCGTAAGCTGTATGAGAAGAAGCTGCAGAGGCTGCTGGACGACGACGGACCTCCTCCTCCTCCTCCGCCGCTGCTGCCGCAGGTGGTCCTCACCGACATCCAGGTCAACCACAACGGAAACTCTGAGTCCGACCACTACAGTGACAAGGAGGACGGTAAGGACGGCCTGTCAGGACACAACAGAACCGCTGATCACAGGCGTGGATAAATTAGTTGGTAACTTTCAACAAAAAAAGAAGAAACCCACAATTTTCTCTGAACTAATTTGAAACTGGTGGAAATAATCAGCATTCATCCTTGTTTCTTTCATATTTAATACAAACCTGACTTTTTCATTCAGCAGAATATTTTAAATAATAATCATAAGAATTATGTAGATATGAAGGACTCATTAAAAGGTAATGAAAAAGCAGCAATTCTTAGTTTCAGGTGATTAATGCAAAGAAGGCAGTGTGTCGCCTGCATTACAAGCAAAATGTAGAAGGATTTGTTGAGCTAGTTTCATGTGTATGAAAATATTCACTGCTCTAAAATCAGGTGACATTATTGGCTGCCTGCAGGGTAAGAAATGGAAATGAAACCAGAATGACTGGCACTAATGAACATTTACAAACCACCTGCACAGGTTGTAATGACACCATGTGACTGTAGCTGCACTTCACACTACTGTGCCCATAAATCCATATTACTAGATACTATATTTTAACTCTTATTTTATTAATGTTGTTTCTCATGTTTATTTTACGCATTTTATTTTTAAATGCTCCTCTTTGCATTTCTTGTATGAAAGGTGCTCTACAAATAAAGTTTATAATTACCTTTGTGTCAGAAGTGACAGCAGCACCAGAGCCTGTGGCAGAACCAGAACCAGAACCAGAACCAGAACGTGAACCAGCTCCGGTGGTGGAGAGGCCAGTGAGGAGCAGAGGGAAGACCCCCGTCACCACCCGCACCCGCAGCAGCCAGCACCACACGGTGAGACAACCACTTTCAACAACACGTCAGACCATTCACTCCAAAACTCCTCCCACTACCTGCAGAACACCTGCAGAACACCTCCAAACCTGCAGAACACCTGCAGAACACCTCCAAACCTGCAGAACACCTCCAAACCTGCAGAACACCTGCAGAACACCTCCAAACCTGCAGAACACCTCCAAACCTGCAGAACACCTCCAAACCTGCAGAACACCTGCAGAACACCTCCAAACCTGCAGAACACCTGCAGAACACCTCCAAACCTGCAGAACACCTACAGAACACCTCCAAACCTGCAGAACACCTCCAAACCTGCAGAACACCTACAGAACACCTCCAAACCTGCAGAACACCCACAGAACACCTCCAAACCTGCAGAACACCCACAGAACACCTCCAAACCTGCAGAACACCTGCAGAACACCTCCAAACCTGCAGAACACCTACAGAACACCTCCAAACCTGCAGAACACCTACAGAACACCTCCAAACCTGCAGAACACCTCCAAACCTGCAGAACACCTACAGAACACCTCCAAACCTGCAGAACACCTACAGAACACCTCCAAACCTGCAGAACACCTCCAAACCTGCAGAACACCTACAAACCTGCAGAACACCCACAGAACACCTCCAAACCTGCAGAACACCTACAGAACACCTCCAAACCTGCAGAACACCCACAGAACACCTCCAAACCTGCAGAACACCTACAGAACACCTCCAAACCTGCAGAACACCCACAGAACACCTCCAAACCTGCAGAACACCTACAGAACACCTCCAAACCTGCAGAACACCCACAGAACACCTCCAAACCTGCAGAACACCTACAGAACACCTCCAAACCTGCAGAACACCTACAGAACACCTCCAAACCTACAGAACACCTCCAAACCTGCAGAACACCTGGGTCTGTTTGTCAGGTGGAACCTGTCAGATGAGGCTGGTGAACTGTGTTGACACACCTGTGTTTCTTCTGTCTGAGGCAGCAGCAGTAGTTTGGATGTAACTTCAGCTCTGTTAACTAGAAAGATGAATGTTTCCTGCTGAAGTTACAGGTAGAAAGTTCTGTTTGAGAGCAAGTTGTCATGTTGCTGCTGCAGTTCTCTACTTTCAGTGTTTCCTGTTATCAGTGAAAGGTCACTTTTAGTTGAGTTTTAGTTCACTCTGATAGTGAATACACGTTTATGTAACACACACACACCAGCAGCTGCATGTCATCATGTGTTTCCCACCGACCTGTTTGAACTGAAACCTCTGAGCTGAACTCGGACATGAAAGCTGAACGGACCAACAACAGGATTTTGTGATAAATCTGATTTATCAACATAAAAATGAAAGTAGAGTTTCCCCTACGTTGTCTTGGGAGGAAGGCTGCTCTGCCAACTGGACTTCCAACCCCCCCTGAAAGAAACTGAACACCAGTGTACTCGTAGAACTGCACTTACGCCCAGTAACTCCTGTTTCTTCATTTGAACTCGATGTGAGAGTTGCGAAAGCCATTTTCTGTCACTAAAAGTCCCCTTACAAGTGTTATTTTTTTTTTAAATATGCTTAATTTTACAGAACAGAGAGCTCAGAACCTCCTGGGAGATAAAATGATCCCATCGTCATCTGTTAGTTACAACAGATCAGAAATGACAGCAGTAATATTCATGTTTACTGAATATTTGAGGGAAAACTGTTGCGTTTATATGACACATAAAACTTGAACACATATTTTTTTTTGCGATTATATGTTCTTTAAATAATGATGAAATACTTTCAGTATTTTTTTTTATTGTCAGAAATGTTTTTGCAGAAATCCCCTAAAATATCACATTATTTTAGAGTCCTATCGCCCACTGTTAGTTTGTAGGACAGATGATTGACATGGGCCAAAGCAGAACTAGAAGGTTCCATTTCTCCTCTGGTCTGTACCAACTGAGCTGAACTACGGGGGAAGGGGGTGAGCTCAGAGTCTCTGTGTTCCTCCTCAGGAAGACTTCTTTCCTTTTCAGGACTCATTTATTAAACTGAGAAAATCCCATTTCCTTCCTCTTCCTCGTTGTTGGTGTAATGTTGACACCTCAGTTAGTTGTGAAGACGCACCATGATGAGTCGGGGAGTTCAAAGAAAGGTGACTCAGCTGATACCGGACCACTGGAGCCGCATCCCCAGCCTCCTCTGAAATACCCACAATCCACTGCTGCCTGAGAACCAGAGAGAGAGAGTGAGGAACAGAGTGGTTTACTTTGATTCATGTGGTCAGCATGTGTGAATGTTCACAAAATGAACCACAACAGTGAAAAGCTGGACACAAAAGACTGCAGCAACATCAGGGAGATTCTTCTGGAATAAAAGAAAAGTAAATCATGTGACAGCGTCCACCTCCATGAGGCCGATCTGTTCAGGCGAAGCAGCAGCTGGGTTTCATTGCAGCTTCCTCTCCCAGCGGCAGAGGAAGCGTTGCTTGGTTTCCTTGGAGTCCCACCCAGCTCGGTGTCTCGCTGCAGGTCCACTCGGACCACATGATGTGGATTAGCTGCTGCCCAGCACATGCTGCCTGTTTTGGACTTTTCTCTTCAAGTCCTCCAGCTCTCATGTCGGTCTTTTTGTTTTTCTTCTCATATCTGCTCTCCCCATTTCCTTACAGTTGTTATTCTAATCATAAAACCAATAATGATTCATCCCATTTTAACCCCCTCTGTTTAGTTTAGTATGCTAGAAATCAAACCGGGTGAATCCCCTCAGTTGGTAAATGTCAGCAGTGTGAACTCATCCCAGTGAAGGTTGTGATTCAGTTGTGTTGTTGGTTGTGTGTCTGTGACCGACGGCGCCTCCTGCTGCTCAGACGGTGAAAGTGCACCTGTTCAGTCGAGGCCTTGAGGAATGAGAGCAATGTGAAATACTGATGGCTTCAGTCCAATAATCTGATCTGAGCGGAGGAGGAGGAGCTGTGTGTGTGTGTGTGTGTGTGTGTGTGTGTGTGTGTGTGTGTGTGTGTGTGTGATGTTCCAGTGTTTTCATTAGCTGCAGTGAGGATGATGAAGGGTTGAACATGTGGCCTTCAGTGTGCTGTTCACTTTATTTCTCCTCCTCCTGTAACTGTAGAACTCCTTGTGCTCATTTCTATTTTCATTTCATTAAGTTTCTAGTTGAATCAACGTGAGGTTCGTCTGAACCACCTCAGTCCTTCCTCACCGTCTTCCTCCTGGTGTTTCCACATCGCTGCTGGACTTTTATCACGACTACTTTTCATTCTTCTGTCGAAGGCTTTTCCTGCTCGTCATATTGTTCACAACATTTTGCTGATACATGAAGTGCTCTGTGATATATTCTGATTGTTTGAGTTAATGGCTGAACTTTGGTATTTTGAGTTCAGTATTTCTAGTGTTGCTCCTCAGAGAGTTCTTGGTTATATGACATTATGGGTTCGATGAAATTTGTTGAGATTTTTACCAGATTGGGTTTCATTTATTCCCAAATGCTCTGTTTTCAGAAGAAATGCTGAAATGTGGTGTAACCCTGGCTCACCCCCTCCAGACAGCAGGACGGGAACACTGTTTCCAGGCCTCGCTTGTTTTAGCTTTGTGAAACTGAAGATAAAAAACAATCAACTTCAGAATAATTAATAATGAATAATTACAAATGTTGGATTTTGAGTTTTGGCTGAAAATAAATACAGAAGTTAGCTGCACTCATTATCATTATAATAGTAAGTATTGGCTTATAGATTTTTATTTATTTATCAAAAGCAAAAAAATAACTTTGACGGCAGTAAATTGATGCTGTGCAAAGTAAAGCAGACAAATGGTAATAAATGTGCACTTAGTCTAATCCTGGTGTTCTGACTGTCTGCATACCAGCTGCTGCTGCTGCTGATGATGATGATGATGATGATGAAGAGGCTGTCTGGAGAGTGAAGGGCAGATCCAGATGTTTGTCCCCCTGGACAGTGAATCGGTCCTCCAGCCTGCTGTGAACAGTGTGATGCTCCTCTCTTCTACCTGTTCACCTGCTTCACACATGTGCAGCTTCTTCTCTTCATCTGCTCCAGCTGTTTGAAGTCCATCTTCACCTTGACTTCCACACCGGCTCCTGAACAACACAATTTATAATTCAGATTTGATAAAAATCCATTTTCAGAGAAGTTGATGAGATTACAACACGAATCTTGAGTTTCCATGCATTTAGAGGGGGAGAGTCCTCTTGAGGCCTCAGAGAAATTGTTTGGTTTGAAATATCACGACAAATCAAATATTTATAATATAAAAATTATTCTGGAGGCACCAACAAATCTGTCAGAGGCATTTTAAAGTATCTTTGTAGAAGAAGCAATAATTTGTCCTTTTTCACACTTCCTTTGCTGCAGGTATACAGTTCCAGTTAACCACCAGTGTCGGTTTATTTATAGCAGGGACCATGGACACAATACATTCATCTCAAAAAGACAGAAGAAGCTCTGTACCAGATTTAGTTACAGTTGGTATAAAATTCATTTGACTTTCCTCACTTTTCTGGGAGGAATGACACATTTCCACGATGAGCTGTTAAAGGTACCAACAAATTCCTCCTCCGCTGTTTCTCCATGGGGAGCCGGTCCTCCATGTTGCACACCATGTTGGGGAAAACCCGACTCTGGCTCCACAGAGGGCCTTTCACATTTGTTGGATCTCCCATATCTTCTCTGAGTCTGAAGAGGAGGGTTGCTACTCAGCACTACGCAGCGCTCCTCACCCGTCCTCTCTCTCCTTATCCTATAATCATCACTTCCTCTACTTCCTCCTCAGCGTTCGGCTTCTCTGTCCCTGCAGATGGTTCCTGAGGATCTCAGGCCCGTATTAACAGATCGGGTCCACTACGGGTTTAACAGGACGGTTCACCACAGGCCCGACGGTCCAGCTCGGTCCGGCTCCTCATCCGGACCGGTCCAGGTAGCTGTAGGCCTCAGCGGACTGTTGGTTCTCTCTCTGATACCTGCACGGACTCACCGATCTGTTGGTTCTGGTGTCGGCCGATCGGGTTGAAGAGATGAGTGGCTCCTCTCCAGCGACGCTCTGTCTGCACCTCAGGGTGGGCATGTGTGGGCCAAATGTCACTCATGGGTTGTATTTCACCTTCTTCTATCACCAGATGGGTCACCGGCTGCCATCGGGACCTGGTGGGCTCTGGGCTTCTTTCCCTCTTTGTTTTCCTGTCCCACTCAGTCACTGAAACTACTCCGTGTTCATTTGATTTTCTGATGTGGCCGGCACAGAGTCCAGTCGAGAAGATGTCCTCTCCGACCAGAGGTCCGGGGAGCCCGTCCTGGAAGGTGCTGTCACTCACTCATCTCACTGAAATCCGCTGAAACTCTCAGTCACCGTGAGCAGAGTGATGTTTGAACTGGAGTCCAGCCGCTGGATCATGGGATTTATTTGTGCGATGTGTCACCAGACCACATTTAAAGTGTTTGCTTGTTCTAAACAGACAAACCCGGAGGTCATCCTCCTTCACTAATTCTATAATGACCTAAAATGAGCCACCTGACCACACATTGTAAGACACATTTAACTTTGACTTGTAGATGAAAGCATTCAGTGACTCCTAAAAGAAACTGTTGAAAACCTGTAGCTCCAAGAAGAACTGGGTCCGCGTCCTCCCAAACCCAGTAAGGATCCATCTCAACACCGCCCAGCTGGAGGTCAGCATCTCCCTCCTCATCTTAAACAGTCCGTGTCCACTCGGTGTTCCCTGGACTCAACATCACACGCGTCACTTCCTGCTACAAACTAGCAAGATGGCGCCGGCCAAATTCTGAACTCGAGGCTTCGCGACGGCCGTTCACGAACCGGCGGGTGACGTCGTTGCTGGTTGCTGATTGGTCAGAGCGCCACAAGAAGCCAAATGTTCTCATTCCCAACGATTAAAACTCGAATCAGTCCTCACAAAGAAAAACCTGCTAGCAGGGATTCAAACACGGTCCAGTCGGACCAGAACCTTCTTTTTGCTTCGCTCCATACGTACCGTTTCTTCTTTGGAGCTAGAATGAGCTACAAACATGAATCTTGGTGAAGATGACCCCGATCGGTCAGACACGTGAGACTTCTCAGAATCATCTGAGAGCTGCCAAAAACTTTTATAAAGGAGTCTCAGCTTAGGAGAGATTGAGGAAACTTCTCAGAACAACTCTGATCAATGAAAGGACAGAAGCCCTGATGTCGAGAGGAGGTGTGGTGAATCCCTCTGGTGATAATGATCACAGGATGAACAGCGACCTCCAGTGGACGTTAAATGAAGTGCGTGTTTGTGTGATGACTGCTGATGAAGGTTGGACAGACTCCAGTCATTTCTCCACTCAAACATCTTCATCTCTTCCACGTCTGTGTTGTTGTGTTGGTGGGAGAAGAGACGTCTCTGATGATCCTCCACAAACATCCTGCAGACCATCTGGACACTTTCATCAACCTCATTCAGTCTGAACTATATTTCTCTGAGCTCGCTGGACTTCAGCACTTTTCTCCTCTGATGAAGGAACTCTTCCTCCTCCTCCCTGATCTTCTCCTGAGGAGCTCCCTGAAGGGCTGAGATGCTTTGTGAATATCTTTCAGCATGTACTCAAATTCTTAGAAAATGTCACAACTCTAAGAATCTTCTGAGAATTTCCTCCCCGGAGGAACTTGTAGTCCGAAGAGTGTTTGTGAATCGTGTCCTGGTTGATTCAGTGTGTTTGTGTTGGACCCTTTAGGAAGCTGAAGCAGCAGCAGGACAGAGACGCAGTGTCCCGCCTTTAAGACCAGCCGCTAGGGTGTGTAGACAGACATCAAGGAATCATCCATCTGTGTGTTGTGTTATCAACTTCATGGCACGTGTTCCTCTGTCCTTCATGTTGGGTTTCCTGTCTGATCATCCAGTCTGTGTTTGGTACAAGTCAAAAGGTCCATCTGAAGAACCGAGTCCACGACAGGCCGCCCGGCCGTCCGGGCCTTCATCCCCTCTGGTGCAGCTCGCCAGAATGGACCCGACCATCTTTTGCCCCATGTGTAACATCTCGCCCATAAAGCGCCCGGAGGCCCGCTGGTCTGTGTCGGGCCCGTTTGGATCAGAACCTGGCGCTGGCTGTGCAGCACCGGTACAGCTCTCCTCCTCCATCTGTGGTGGCAGCGTTTCCTTCTGTTCTCCTCACGGCTTCTCACTGACGGGTGTCTGAGTTAAAACTCACATTTCTGTCACGGTCTGTGATCGACCCGTCAGCTGGTTCAACATCCCCGACACACAATCACACACACTGTTTGTGAGCAGGAGGAGTGTGTCCGTCCAGATGTCCCGCTGCACAGACGGAGGCAGCAGCCCGTCTCCGGCCGTCCGTCCCGCAGCCCCGTGAAGATGCTCAGCTGCTTGTCCAGTCTGCCTGGAGACGCGTTAGACAGACAGGTCAGAGGGACGGCTGCAGGACCGTCTGTCACGCCCGCAGAGGGCCTCCGTAGTAAACATGGTGGTTGAAGCGGTCACGTGGTGGGGTGTCTGGTGTCAGGCAGGGCGCCCTCTGCTGGTTCACACCGGCAGCTGCAGGTCACTCGGTGAAGTGGTGGGAGTAAAACATCAGGAGGAACAAGAAGCCCGCTGGAGTTCGTGATGTATTCTCAAGCTCACCGTCGGGTTTCTGGTCCGCAGGTGGAGAAAATCGCAGCCAGCGAGCAGACGAAGGTGGAGAAGGACGTTCTGACGTTCCCAAATGATTTGAACAGTCCAACAGGAATCACGTGAGTAACCTCTGCTTGTTCAATCTCTTCAAGAGGTTTTATTGGAAATGAAGTTACCAAATATTTTCAATCAATCAAATAACTTCAATTTATGATAAAGACAGAACAAAAACAAGAAAACCTGTAAAAGTAAAACGGGTTCACTGAAGACGTTTAAGAGTTTAAATGAAACTAAAATAAGCTTAAAAGTTGAATAATTTAAAGGGGCAATCCGGCAATTAAATGTTGCACTTGCATAGAGTTGGTACTCACAAGAGACAGATTTTAAAAAAGTTGTATGAACTAAAGCCGCCAAGGACCAGATATATTCTGACCTACATTTCCCATAATGCAACGAGTAGCATATTTCCATTCGGCCCTTTCAGACTTCCTGGGTTTGTAAGCAGACTTCCTGTTTGCAGACTCTGAGATAACCTTGATGACACCTTATCTTCTGTGTTTCCAGCATCATTAAACGAACATCAGTAACAGGAAAACCCCGGTCAGACTTTTTAATCCCAGTTCTGATACCTCCAATCCAGTCCGGTTCGTTTCTCGCTGCCCACCGGTGTCGTCAGCAGAACAACAACCGGACCGTGTGCTTGTAGAAATGTGATTTTCCATGTGAATTCGTTAGCGAAACTTCTGTTAAATCTTCTCCATCATCTGTAGGATCAGTGCAGAGGTCCATATTTATTCTACATCACTGAATGAATACTAACTACATGTTTCTACACCATAACTGAGTGAAAAGTAGCGACCACGGTAACTCTCCACCTGAGACTGATCATAACAGATGAACACGTCCAGTTCAGTAAAGCGCAGCACGACCTGCTGTCAGTCATCTGAAAGGGATTTTCATTGATTATGTCGTATGACATCACCACAACAGGACTGTAGAGCAGGACTGAGAAGTAAAATAATTGGACTCGGTGAGGTAGAGTGGACGTCTGTAGGACACCTCTGGACACTGACGTCACTGAGAAAGAATCAAAGAAGCTTTTTAATCCATCCAGCGTGTCCTATTACAGGCAGAGTGGACTTATATTTACCTGACATGGTGTCTTGGGGTCATTTATAAACTCATTTAGCTCAGCTGGTTTTCTAATAGTTTGGTTTTGTACCGTTATTTTACATTAAAGTCTTCGGTGAGGTCACTTGTTTTCCCACAAAAAAGGGGGCGGGGCCTGCTGCCAGTCAAAGTTCCCGTATGTGCCGCTCTGACCTCTGGGACGTTTGTCATGAGTCGGCGTGAACATTACAAACACTGCAGCTACGGGCGACGATGTCAGTCGGCTAGAAGGACTTCATGCTGTGTCTCGCAGACGACTTGATGACGAACATGTTTGCGTGTTGCAGCGCCACCTGTCGGCGGCCCATCCGAGGAGCAGCCGGACGCCCGCTGATGTCCAGCGACCTGTGGAAGGGCGACAACCGCCTCTTCTCCCCGAAAACCACCAAGACC
>NW_027185352.1:1785592-1790592 GCF_022577435.1 Embiotoca jacksoni | reverse complement strand
CACACAGCAGTGGTGCCGCTCGACCTTGTCAAGTGCCGCCTGCAGGTTTGTACAGCTGAACCTTACAGCAGAAAGGATAGCCAGCAGCTCCTGCACCCTCAGTGAGCAGTAATAGGAAAGGTTTTTGTACAGTGTGGAATAAGAAACCCTCTTCAGTTTCAATGAACAGATAAAGGAGACAGTTTTAGATTTTAAAACCTGACTATAACAGAAAATATTGATATTATATTCAGTTGATGGTACATATTTAACTCTTGTCCCACAATGTGTTGTCATGGTTGAATTTACATGTCATTCTGTCTTATTATAGTGTTGGATTTTTAATAACAGTCACTGATATTTTAAAATGGAGTCTCCTAGTTTAAAAGATCCTTTACCAGCGAGGAAAAAAAGCCTCCAGTCGAAGAGTGACTCACTCAGTGCAGCAGAGAAGCATTTCCCCGAGCTCAGAAGATTCAGCCAAACAACTTTCACGTGAAAACATCAGGTTTACGAGTTGGTTCACGGCACACGTCCAAGACCAGTCGTCTCACGAGCTTACACAAGTCTGCACGGGATTTGTTGACGTGTGTAATTACTGTAGTGTTTCTGCTCCTCAGGTGAACCCAGATAAATACAAGAGCATCGGCAACGGCTTCTCGGTAACGGTGAGGGAAGATGGTGTCCGAGGCCTGGCGAAGGGCTGGGCCCCCACCTTCATCGGCTACTCCATGCAGGGACTCTGCAAGTTCGGCTTCTACGAAATGTTCAAGATCTTCTACAGTGACATGCTGGGAGAGGCGAGTCCAGTGCATTTATTAACATTTATCTCAGAGTCGAGCTCCGCAAAATACAGCAGCTGCTAGATTTCATCAGCATGAACATTTAGTACCAATCGGTACTCGTTGACCTCCTTCAACACGGGTTTCTCCCATGTCACGATAATCCAGATCAAACCTGGGACACCGTCTGGGAGATGATTGACAGTTAATGGAAATGGGGGAGGGGTGGACAAACCGGCCTCGGGTGGTCCCATTCACATCCACGTGTTGGGTCATGAAGCAGCCGGGCAGCGCGGTTTGACCCGTTTAAACAGTCAACATGGGTTCATTCCTGATTCTTCATTTACTCACTGAGCACTTTTATTAGGAACATCAGTTATTCACACAAACTTAATGTTCCCATCAAACCTCAGAAGAGGAAAGTGAGATCTGTGACCTACATGTTGGTGGCAGACGGGCCGGTGGAGAGTTTCTAAAACGGCAGAGCTCCTGGGAGTTTCACACACTCCAGTCTCCAGAGTTTACTGGCTAATGGTGTGAAAAGTAAAACCTCCAGTCAGCTGCAAGTCTGCAGACAGAATCACCTCCACGATGAGAAGGGCCGAGCAGCTGGAGCTGACGGAGGACGGGAGCTCTGTACAACTGGGGAAGCAGGAAAACCCGTCACCACAGACACCGGTCCATCTGAAGGTGCTCTGGAGCAGGAAGGAAAAGTAACATTTCACACTTGATAAAAACGCATCTTTATAGATGAAAGCAGCTTCTGATGTCTTTATTTCATTTGAAATGAGGGCTTCACTTGCTCAGACACTGTTGTGTACATCGTTGGTACACTGTCTGCAGCTCAGATTACAATACGGTGTGAAGGTGTCATCCAGGTCTGAAGGGAGGAGCAGCTGTTACATCCAGTCTTCATGAGTTAAAGGTGCTTTTTTTCTGCTTCACCTTTGTTGTTGCCTTAATACCATAAACTGAAAAAAAGAAAAAAGCATCTAATGTCAGTTTGAGTCCAGCGTGGACTTTGGCGTCTTCAGTAAAACCATGTGTGGTGTCCCCCCCCCAACAGGAGAACACCTACCTGTGGAGGACATCGCTGTACCTGGCCGCCTCAGCCAGCGCAGAGTTCTTTGCCGACATCGCTCTGGCTCCCATGGAGGCGGCCAAAGTTCGTATCCAGACCCAGCCGGGCTACGCCAACACCCTCCGGCAGTGTGTCCCCAAGATGTTTGCGGAGGAGGGGCTGTGGGCGTAAGTGTGCTCCGACCGACCGGCCCACGATCGGTGGCGGGAAGTAGTCGAAGCTGTTGGCAACACGTTCCTTAGATCCACCTCTGGAGGGCGCTGCTCTCTGAGCAGAGCTCCTCGGCAGCTTTCCGGCTGTACAGTTGGAGGTGCTTGAGTCATTGGCGTGTGAGATCAGTCTACCTGCCCCCCCGGCCCATCTGCTGCACCGGCAACCCTGTCTTCAGACCGGGACCTCCCGGTGCTGCCAGCCTGGGGGGCGGACATGTTTCATGTTTCATAGTCTGTACAGAGAGCATGTGGGACTTTAAGGTCTAGAGTTTGATGATGTAGTAAAGTTGTTGTACTGCGGTCACATCAGAGTTCACAACCAAACCTCATTCAGGACAATAGGTTGTTTGGAAAAGAGTGAAGTGTTTACTGTGTGTAAATGAACCAAATCACAGAGAAAAAAACACTCAAATATTCTTCACCAATTATGAGTTCATCTTCAGTTTTTGCTGATCAGCCAGTTTAAAACATCGACACTGATTAGGGTTCAGATGGTGAAACGCAAGCTGGATTTTTAACTACAAAAGGTTGTTTTTCCGAGCCGGTGTTTGTCCGGAGCGTGTGTGGAAACAACAGAGAGCTTTTAATTTGAAACGGGAGCTTTTAGTTAGAAACAAATATAGGAAGTTGTGACATTTCAACAATTCCCACATAAACTAGGAGGGGAAAAAAAATCTGAAAAGGGGCGGCACGGTGGTGCAGTGGTTAGCACCGTCACCTCACAGCAAAAAGGTTCCGGGTTTGAATCCGGTCCTGGGCCTTTCTGTGCGGAGTTTGCATGTTCTCCCTGTGCTTGCGTGGGTTCTCTCCGGGTTCTCCGGCTTCCTCCCATCATCCAAAAACATGCACCTCAGGTCAGGTTACCTGGCGCCGCGCTAGTGGCAGCCTGTTGCAGCAGCTCCCCCCTGAGAGCCCCCCTGCTGTAGTGAAGACATTTACCCTCGGGGATTAATAAAGTGTATAAAATCAAATAAAAAAAACCAACCTTTGTCCGACTGGTTGGTGTAATCTTCCTTGGTGTGGACGCGGCGGTCTGTTGGATGTGTTGGTGTCTTCGGCGCTGGATGTTTCATTTCCTTCTTCGGTCTAGTTTCTACAAGGGCGTGGTGCCCCTGTGGATGAGGCAGATCCCCTACACCATGATGAAGTTCGCCTGCTTCGAGCGCACCGTGGAGCTGCTCTACAAGTACGCCGTTCCCAAACCCCGCAGCGAGTGCAGCAAGTCGGAGCAGCTGGTCGTCACCTTCACGGCCGGTTACATCGGTGAGTCACGGAAACATTTAAGAAATCCCCCCTCTCCTCATTGAACAGGAAGCACGTCATTCAAACTTGAATATCACTTGAATTGAAGCAGCAGCGGTTTAAACGCCCTGTAATCATGATGGTTTAAAGATGTCCGTCCAGTTTCAGTAGTTGGTGGATATTTCTCATGTAGCTTCATACTGACAGCGATATCTACCAGTTTACCTGCTTCCACTGACGTCATACCACCACGCAGCTGCCAGTCCTCTGATGTGTGTGTGTGTGTGTGTGTGTTTCAGCTGGTGTGTTCTGTGCCATTGTGTCCCACCCTGCTGACTCGGTGGTGTCGGTGCTGAACAAGGAGAGGGGCAGCACCGCCGTTGGGGTCCTCAAGAAGCTGGGGCCCAGAGGTTGGTATCCACCCGATCCATCTGTTGGCAACACGTTCCTTAGATCCACCTCTGGAGGGCGCTGCTCTCTGAGCAGAGCTCCTCGGCAGCTTTCCGGCTGTACAGTTGGAGGTGCTTGAGTCATTGGCGTGTGAGATCAGTCTACCTGCCCCCCCGGCCCATCTGCTGCACCGGCAACCCTGTCTTCAGACCGGGACCTCCCGGTGCTGCCAGCCTGGGGGGCGGACATGTTTCTATATTACAACAGAACATCTGAGCTCCATGTTTTATATGAAGTCTGATCACCTGCTGTAGTTAAAGGTTTTCTATGTGGTATAATGATGTTGGATCAGTCACATGATCCTGTTTCTGTATTCAGTTACACTGAATTGAACCACGCTGCTTTATGGTGGTCTTGAATTTACATTAGTTCTTGTATGAACATAAAATATCTGGTATTTTTTTCCTGTAAATGTATTCAAACACTGAAACTGGTTATTTTGGTCAAGTGTTTATATTTTCCACGTTCACGAGAACAAATGTAGAAAACTAAAAGAATTATCTGAGAAAGGAAACGAGAAGACGGGACTTAGTTGAGTCAAGTTCAGTTTGTCTGAGCAGCACGACGTTTACCTGAGTCACAGGTTCTTCTACCGTTCAGACTGCCGGTCCAAATCCTGTTCATGTCGTATCACATTCATTTTTGAAAGTCTGACCGGCAAAAGAAACTCATTCAATGTGATTTTTGCAATCCGGATCTGAACCTCATTTGAAGGTTTGAAATGTGACTCCAATCAGATTTCTACAGATGCTCTCAGGCCGGACGCTCTGCTGGTTGAATCACAGTTCTTGCGTCACTCGCAGCGCTTTAGAGGTCAACAACAACAACAACAACAACACTCCATGTACAGAAGCTGAATATGACTGTCTGCTGTCACTTCCGTGTTGGAAGGCGTAGCTGCGTGTACGTCATTACCATAGCAACCCATTCACACCGAATCTGATCTGATCAGAGCAGTAACAGTCTGTCCTAAAGATCTGATTGGAGGAAAGAAGTCTGATTTGCCTGCAGTCTGTCCTGCAGTCTGTCCTGCAGTCTGTCCTGATGTGTTGTACGTGTCCAGAGATGTAACTCTGCTCCTCCTCAGGTGTGTGGAAAGGTCTGGTCGCCCGTATCATCATGATCGGTACTCTGACCGCCCTGCAGTGGTTCATCTACGACTCCGTCAAGGTGTACTTCCGCCTGCCCCGCCCTCCTCCCCCCGAGATGCCCGAGTCCCTGAAGAAGAAGCTTGGCCTCACTGAGTAAAGCCCC
>NW_027185352.1:1730592-1770592 GCF_022577435.1 Embiotoca jacksoni | reverse complement strand
TTGTGTCTTGAACAGATGTGTTGTCTTGAACCGATGTTTTGTGTCTTGAACCGATGTTTTGTGTCTTGAACAGATGTTTTGTGTCTTGAACAGATGTTTTGTGTCTTGAACAAATGTTTTGTGTCTTGAACAGATGTTTTGTGTCTTGAACAAATGGTTTGTATCTTGAACAGATGTTTTGTGTCTTGAACAGATGTGTTGTCTTGAACCGATGTTTTGTGTCTTGAACAGATGTGTTGTGTCTTGAACAGATGTTTTGTGTCTTGAACAGATGTGTTGTCTTGAACCGATGTTTTGTGTCTTGAACAGATGTGTTGTGTCTTGAACAGATGTTTTGTGTCTTGAACAGATGTGTTGTCTTGAACCGATGTTTTGTGTCTTGAACAGATGTTTTGTGTCTTGAACAGATGTGTTGTCTTGAACCGATGTTTTGTGTCTTGAACAGATGTGTTGTGTCTTGAACAGATGTTTTGTGTCTTGAACAGATGTGTTGTCTTGAACCGATGTTTTGTGTCTTGAACAGATGTTTTGTGTCTTGAACAGATGTGTTGTGTCTTGAACAGATGTGTTGTGTCTTGAACAGATGTGTTGTCTTGAACAAATGTTTTGTATCTTGAACAGATGTTTTGTGTCTTGAACAGATGTGTTGTCTTGAACCGATGTTTTGTGTCTTGAACAGATGTTTTGTGTCTTGAACAGATGTGTTGTGTCTTGAACAGATGTGTTGTGTCTTGAACAGATGTGTTGTCTTGAACAAATGTTTTGTATCTTGAACAGATGTTTTGTGTCTTGAACAGATGTGTTGTGTCTTGAACAGATGTGTTGTCTTGAACAGATGTTTTGTGTCTTGAACAGATGTGTTGTCTTGAACAAATGTTTTGTATCTTGAACAGATGATTTGTGTCTTGAACAGATGTGTTGTGTCTTGAACAGATGTGTTGTGTCTTGAACAGATGTTTTGTGTCTTGAACAGATGTGTTGTCTTGAACCGATGTTTTGTGTCTTGAACAGATGTGTTGTGTCTTGAACAGATGTTTTGTGTCTTGAACCGATGTTTTGTGTCTTGAACAGATGTTCTGTGTCTTGAACAAATGTTTTGTGTCTTGAACAGATGTTTTGTGTCTTGAACAGATGTGTTGTCTTGAACAGATGTGTTGTGTCTTGAACAGATGTGTTGTGTCTTGAACAGATGTGTTGTGTCTTGAACAGATGTGTTGTCTTGAACAAATGTTTTGTATCTTGAACAGATGTTTTGCGTCTTGAACAGATGTGTTGTGTCTTGAACAGATGTTTTGTGTCTTGAACAGATGTGTTGTGTCTTGAACAGATGTGTTGTGTCTTGAACAGATGTTTTGTGTCTTGAACAGATGTTTTGTGTCTTGAACAGATGTGTTGTGTCTTGAACAGATGTTTTGTGTCTTGAACAGATGTGTTGTCTTGAACCGATGTTTTGTGTCTTGAACAGATGTTTTGTGTCTTGAACAGATGTGTTGTGTCTTGAACAGATGTGTTGTGTCTTGAACAGTTGTGTTGTCTTGAACAAATGTTTTGTATCTTGAACAGATGTTTTGTGTCTTGAACAGATGTGTTGTCTTGAACCGATGTTTTGTGTCTTGAACAGATGTTTTGTGTCTTGAACAGATGTGTTGTGTCTTGAACAGATGTGTTGTGTCTTGAACAGATGTGTTGTCTTGAACAAATGTTTTGTATCTTGAACAGATGTTTTGTGTCTTGAACAGATGTTTTGTGTCTTGAACAGATGTTTTGTGTCTTGAACAGATGTGTTGTCTTGAACCGATGTTTTGTGTCTTGAACAGATGTGTTGTGTCTTGAACAGATGTTTTGTGTCTTGAACCGATGTTTTGTGTCTTGAACAGATGTTCTGTGTCTTGAACAAATGTTTTGTGTCTTGAACAGATGTTTTGTGTCTTGAACAGATGTGTTGTGTCTTGAACAGATGTGTTGTGTCTTGAACAGATGTGTTGTCTTGAACAGATGTGTTGTCTTGAACAAATGTTTTGTGTCTTGAACAGATGTTTTGTGTCTTGAACAGATGTTTTGTGTCTTGAACAGATGTGTTGTGTCTTGAACAGATGTTTTGTGTCTTGAACAGATGTGTTGTGTCTTGAACAGATGTGTTGTCTTGAACAGATGTGTTGTCTTGAACAAATGTTTTGTGTCTTGAACAGATGTTTTGTGTCTTGAACAGATGTTTTGTGTCTTGAACAGATGTGTTGTGTCTTGAACAGATGTTTTGTGTCTTGAACAGATGTTTTGTGTCTTGATCAGATGTGTTGTGTCTTGAACAGATGTTTTGTGTCTTGAACAGATGTGTTGTGTCTTGAACCGATGTTTTGTGTCTTGAACAGATGTGTTGTGTCTTGAACAGATGTGTTGTCTTGAACAGATGTGTTGTCTTGAACAAATGTTTTGTGTCTTGAACAGATGTTTTGTGTCTTGAACAGATGTTTTGTGTCTTGAACAGATGTTTTGTGTCTTGATCAGATGTGTTGTCTTGAACAAATATTTTGTGTCTTGAACCGATGTTTTGTGTCTTGAACAGATGTGTTGTGTCATGAACAGATGTGTTGTCTTGAACAGATGTGTTGTCTTGAACAAATGTTTTGTGTCTTGAACAGATGTTTTGTGTCTTGAACAGATGTGTTGTGTCTTGAACAGATGTTTTGTGTCTTGAACAGATGTTTTGTGTCTTGAACAGATGTGTTGTGTCTTGAACAGATGTTTTGTGTCTTGAACCGATGTTTTGTGTCTTGAACAGATGTGTTGTCTTGAACAAATGTGTTGTGTCTTGAACCGATGTTTTGTGTCTTGAACAGATGTGTTGTCTTGAACAAATGTTTTGTATCTTGAACAGATGTTTTGTGTCTTGAACAGATGTGTTGTGTCTTGAACAGATGTGTTGTGTCTTGAACAGATGTTTTGTGTCTTGAACAGATGTGTTGTCTTGAACAGATGTGTTGTGTCTTGAACAGATGTTTTGTGTCTTGAACAGATGTGTTGTCTTGAACAAATGTTTTGTATCTTGAACAGATGTTTTGTGTCTTGAACAGATGTGTTGTGTCTTGAACAGATGTGTTGTGTCTTGAACAGATGTTTTGTGTCTTGAACAGATGTGTTGTCTTGAACCGATGTTTTGTGTCTTGAACAGATGTGTTGTGTCTTGAACAGATGTTTTGTGTCTTGAACAGATGTGTTGTGTCTTGAACCGATGTTTTGTGTCTTGAACAGATGTTTTGTGTCTTGAACAAATGTTTTGTGTCTTGAACAGATGTTTTGTGTCTTGAACAAATGGTTTGTATCTTGAACAGATGTTTTGTGTCTTGAACAGATGTGTTGTCTTGAACCGATGTTTTGTGTCTTGAACAGATGTGTTGTGTCTTGAACAGATGTTTTGTGTCTTGAACAGATGTGTTGTCTTGAACCGATGTTTTGTGTCTTGAACAGATGTTTTGTGTCTTGAACAGATGTGTTGTCTTGAACCGATGTTTTGTGTCTTGAACAGATGTGTTGTGTCTTGAACAGATGTTTTGTGTCTTGAACAGATGTGTTGTCTTGAACCGATGTTTTGTGTCTTGAACAGATGTGTTGTGTCTTGAACAGATGTTTTGTGTCTTGAACAGATGTGTTGTCTTGAACCGATGTTTTGTGTCTTGAACAGATGTTTTGTGTCTTGAACAGATGTGTTGTCTTGAACCGATGTTTTGTGTCTTGAACAGATGTGTTGTGTCTTGAACAGATGTGTTGTGTCTTGAACAGATGTGTTGTGTCTTGAACAGATGTGTTGTGTCTTGAACAGATGTGTTGTGTCTTGAACAGATGTGTTGTCTTGAACAAATGTTTTGTATCTTGAACAGATGTTTTGTGTCTTGAACAGATGTGTTGTCTTGAACCGATGTTTTGTGTCTTGAACAGATGTTTTGTGTCTTGAACAGATGTGTTGTGTCTTGAACAGATGTGTTGTGTCTTGAACAGATGTGTTGTCTTGAACAAATGTTTTGTATCTTGAACAGATGTTTTGTGTCTTGAACAGATGTGTTGTCTTGAACCGATGTTTTGTGTCTTGAACAGATGTGTTGTGTCTTGAACAGATGTTTTGTGTCTTGAACAGATGTGTTGTCTTGAACCGATGTTTTGTGTCTTGAACAGATGTTTTGTGTCTTGAACAGATGTGTTGTCTTGAACCGATGTTTTGTGTCTTGAACAGATTTGTTGTGTCTTGAACAGATGTTTTGTGTCTTGAACAGATGTGTTGTCTTGAACCGATGTTTTGTGTCTTGAACAGATGTTTTGTGTCTTGAACAGATGTGTTGTGTCTTGAACAGATGTGTTGTGTCTTGAACAGATGTGTTGTCTTGAACAAATGTTTTGTATCTTGAACAGATGTTTTGTGTCTTGAACAGATGTATTGTCTTGAACCGATGTTTTGTGTCTTGAACAGATGTTTTGTGTCTTGAACAGATGTGTTGTGTCTTGAACAGATGTGTTGTGTCTTGAACAGATGTGTTGTCTTGAACAAATGTTTTGTATCTTGAACAGATGTTTTGTGTCTTGAACAGATGTGTTGTGTCTTGAACAGATGTGTTGTCTTGAACAGATGTTTTGTGTCTTGAACAGATGTGTTGTCTTGAACAAATGTTTTGTATCTTGAACAGATGATTTGTGTCTTGAACAGATGTGTTGTGTCTTGAACAGATGTGTTGTGTCTTGAACAGATGTTTTGTGTCTTGAACAGATGTGTTGTCTTGAACCGATGTTTTGTGTCTTGAACAGATGTGTTGTGTCTTGAACAGATGTTTTGTGTCTTGAACCGATGTTTTGTGTCTTGAACAGATGTTCTGTGTCTTGAACAAATGTTTTGTGTCTTGAACAGATGTTTTGTGTCTTGAACAGATGTGTTGTCTTGAACAGATGTGTTGTGTCTTGAACAGATGTGTTGTGTCTTGAACAGATGTGTTGTGTCTTGAACAGATGTGTTGTCTTGAACAAATGTTTTGTATCTTGAACAGATGTTTTGCGTCTTGAACAGATGTGTTGTGTCTTGAACAGATGTTTTGTGTCTTGAACAGATGTGTTGTGTCTTGAACAGATGTGTTGTGTCTTGAACAGATGTTTTGTGTCTTGAACAGATGTTTTGTGTCTTGAACAGATGTGTTGTGTCTTGAACAGATGTTTTGTGTCTTGAACAGATGTGTTGTCTTGAACCGATGTTTTGTGTCTTGAACAGATGTTTTGTGTCTTGAACAGATGTGTTGTGTCTTGAACAGATGTGTTGTGTCTTGAACAGTTGTGTTGTCTTGAACAAATGTTTTGTATCTTGAACAGATGTTTTGTGTCTTGAACAGATGTGTTGTCTTGAACCGATGTTTTGTGTCTTGAACAGATGTTTTGTGTCTTGAACAGATGTGTTGTGTCTTGAACAGATGTGTTGTGTCTTGAACAGATGTGTTGTCTTGAACAAATGTTTTGTATCTTGAACAGATGTTTTGTGTCTTGAACAGATGTTTTGTGTCTTGAACAGATGTTTTGTGTCTTGAACAGATGTGTTGTCTTGAACCGATGTTTTGTGTCTTGAACAGATGTGTTGTGTCTTGAACAGATGTTTTGTGTCTTGAACCGATGTTTTGTGTCTTGAACAGATGTTCTGTGTCTTGAACAAATGTTTTGTGTCTTGAACAGATGTTTTGTGTCTTGAACAGATGTGTTGTGTCTTGAACAGATGTGTTGTGTCTTGAACAGATGTGTTGTCTTGAACAGATGTGCTGTCTTGAACAAATGTTTTGTGTCTTGAACAGATGTTTTGTGTCTTGAACAGATGTTTTGTGTCTTGAACAGATGTGTTGTGTCTTGAACAGATGTTTTGTGTCTTGAACAGATGTGTTGTGTCTTGAACAGATGTGTTGTCTTGAACAGATGTGTTGTCTTGAACAAATGTTTTGTGTCTTGAACAGATGTTTTGTGTCTTGAACAGATGTTTTGTGTCTTGAACAGATGTGTTGTGTCTTGAACAGATGTTTTGTGTCTTGAACAGATGTTTTGTGTCTTGATCAGATGTGTTGTGTCTTGAACAGATGTTTTGTGTCTTGAACAGATGTGTTGTGTCTTGAACCGATGTTTTGTGTCTTGAACAGATGTGTTGTGTCTTGAACAGATGTGTTGTCTTGAACAGATGTGTTGTCTTGAACAAATGTTTTGTGTCTTGAACAGATGTTTTGTGTCTTGAACAGATGTTTTGTGTCTTGAACAGATGTTTTGTGTCTTGATCAGATGTGTTGTCTTGAACAAATATTTTGTGTCTTGAACCGATGTTTTGTGTCTTGAACAGATGTGTTGTGTCTTGAACAGATGTGTTGTCTTGAACAGATGTGTTGTCTTGAACAAATGTTTTGTGTCTTGAACAGATGTTTTGTGTCTTGAACAGATGTGTTGTGTCTTGAACAGATGTTTTGTGTCTTGAACAGATGTTTTGTGTCTTGAACAGATGTGTTGTGTCTTGAACAGATGTTTTGTGTCTTGAACCGATGTTTTGTGTCTTGAACAGATGTGTTGTCTTGAACAAATGTGTTGTGTCTTGAACCGATGTTTTGTGTCTTGAACAGATGTGTTGTCTTGAACAAATGTTTTGTATCTTGAACAGATGTTTTGTGTCTTGAACAGATGTGTTGTGTCTTGAACAGATGTGTTGTGTCTTGAACAGATGTTTTGTGTCTTGAACAGATGTGTTGTCTTGAACAGATGTGTTGTGTCTTGAACAGATGTTTTGTGTCTTGAACAGATGTGTTGTCTTGAACAAATGTTTTGTATCTTGAACAGATGTTTTGTGTCTTGAACAGATGTGTTGTGTCTTGAACAGATGTGTTGTGTCTTGAACAGATGTTTTGTGTCTTGAACAGATGTGTTGTCTTGAACCGATGTTTTGTGTCTTGAACAGATGTGTTGTGTCTTGAACAGATGTTTTGTGTCTTGAACAGATGTGTTGTGTCTTGAACCGATGTTTTGGGTCTTGAACAGATGTTTTGTGTCTTGAACAGATGTGTTGTCTTGAACCGATGTTTTGTGTCTTGAACAGATGTTTTGTGTCTTGAACAGATGTGTTGTGTCTTGAACAGATGTGTTGTGTCTTGAACAGATGTGTTGTCTTGAACAAATGTTTTGTATCTTGAACAGATGTTTTGTGTCTTGAACAGATGTGTTGTCTTGAACCGATGTTTTGTGTCTTGAACAGATGTTTTGTGTCTTGAACAGATGTGTTGTGTCTTGAACAGATGTGTTGTGTCTTGAACAGATGTGTTGTCTTGAACAAATGTTTTGTATCTTGAACAGATGTTTTGTGTCTTGAACAGATGTGTTGTGTCTTGAACAGATGTGTTGTCTTGAACAGATGTTTTGTGTCTTGAACAGATGTGTTGTCTTGAACAAATGTTTTGTATCTTGAACAGATGTTTTGTGTCTTGAACAGATGTGTTGTGTCTTGAACAGATGTGTTGTGTCTTGAACATGTTTTGTGTCTTGAACAGATGTGTTGTCTTGAACCGATGTTTTGTGTCTTGAACAGATGTGTTGTGTCTTGAACAGATGTTTTGTGTCTTGAACCGATGTTTTGTGTCTTGAACAGATGTTCTGTGTCTTGAACAAATGTTTTGTGTCTTGAACAGATGTTTTGTGTCTTGAACAGATGTGTTGTCTTGAACAGATGTGTTGTGTCTTGAACAGATGTGTTGTCTTGAACAGATGTGTTGTGTCTTGAACAGATGTGTTGTCTTGAACAAATGTTTTGTGTCTTGAACAGATGTTTTGTGTCTTGAACAGATGTTTTGTGTCTTGAACAGATGTGTTGTGTCTTGAACAGATGTGTTGTCTTGAACCGATGTTTTGTGTCTTGAACAGATGTGTTGTGTCTTGAACAGATGTTTTGTGTCTTGAACAGATGTGTTGTCTTGAACCGATGTTTTGTGTCTTGAACAGATGTTTTGTGTCTTGAACAGATGTGTTGTCTTGAACCGATGTTTTGTGTCTTGAACAGATGTGTTGTGTCTTGAACAGATGTGTTGTGTCTTGAACAGATGTGTTGTGTCTTGAACAGATGTGTTGTGTCTTGAACAGATGTGTTGTGTCTTGAACAGATGTGTTGTCTTGAACAAATGTTTTGTATCTTGAACAGATGTTTTGTGTCTTGAACAGATGTGTTGTCTTGAACCGATGTTTTGTGTCTTGAACAGATGTTTTGTGTCTTGAACAGATGTGTTGTGTCTTGAACAGATGTGTTGTGTCTTGAACAGATGTGTTGTCTTGAACAAATGTTTTGTATCTTGAACAGATGTTTTGTGTCTTGAACAGATGTATTGTCTTGAACCGATGTTTTGTGTCTTGAACAGATGTTTTGTGTCTTGAACAGATGTGTTGTGTCTTGAACAGATGTGTTGTGTCTTGAACAGATGTGTTGTCTTGAACAAATGTTTTGTATCTTGAACAGATGTTTTGTGTCTTGAACAGATGTGTTGTGTCTTGAACAGATGTGTTGTCTTGAACAGATGTTTTGTGTCTTGAACAGATGTGTTGTCTTGAACAAATGTTTTGTATCTTGAACAGATGATTTGTGTCTTGAACAGATGTGTTGTGTCTTGAACAGATGTGTTGTGTCTTGAACAGATGTTTTGTGTCTTGAACAGATGTGTTGTCTTGAACCGATGTTTTGTGTCTTGAACAGATGTGTTGTGTCTTGAACAGATGTTTTGTGTCTTGAACCGATGTTTTGTGTCTTGAACAGATGTTCTGTGTCTTGAACAAATGTTTTGTGTCTTGAACAGATGTTTTGTGTCTTGAACAGATGTGTTGTCTTGAACAGATGTGTTGTGTCTTGAACAGATGTGTTGTGTCTTGAACAGATGTGTTGTGTCTTGAACAGATGTGTTGTCTTGAACAAATGTTTTGTATCTTGAACAGATGTTTTGCGTCTTGAACAGATGTGTTGTGTCTTGAACAGATGTTTTGTGTCTTGAACAGATGTGTTGTGTCTTGAACAGATGTGTTGTGTCTTGAACAGATGTTTTGTGTCTTGAACAGATGTTTTGTGTCTTGAACAGATGTGTTGTGTCTTGAACAGATGTTTTGTGTCTTGAACAGATGTGTTGTCTTGAACCGATGTTTTGTGTCTTGAACAGATGTTTTGTGTCTTGAACAGATGTGTTGTGTCTTGAACAGATGTGTTGTGTCTTGAACAGTTGTGTTGTCTTGAACAAATGTTTTGTATCTTGAACAGATGTTTTGTGTCTTGAACAGATGTGTTGTCTTGAACCGATGTTTTGTGTCTTGAACAGATGTTTTGTGTCTTGAACAGATGTGTTGTGTCTTGAACAGATGTGTTGTGTCTTGAACAGATGTGTTGTCTTGAACAAATGTTTTGTATCTTGAACAGATGTTTTGTGTCTTGAACAGATGTTTTGTGTCTTGAACAGATGTTTTGTGTCTTGAACAGATGTGTTGTCTTGAACCGATGTTTTGTGTCTTGAACAGATGTGTTGTGTCTTGAACAGATGTTTTGTGTCTTGAACCGATGTTTTGTGTCTTGAACAGATGTTCTGTGTCTTGAACAAATGTTTTGTGTCTTGAACAGATGTTTTGTGTCTTGAACAGATGTGTTGTGTCTTGAACAGATGTGTTGTGTCTTGAACAGATGTGTTGTCTTGAACAGATGTGCTGTCTTGAACAAATGTTTTGTGTCTTGAACAGATGTTTTGTGTCTTGAACAGATGTTTTGTGTCTTGAACAGATGTGTTGTGTCTTGAACAGATGTTTTGTGTCTTGAACAGATGTGTTGTGTCTTGAACAGATGTGTTGTCTTGAACAGATGTGTTGTCTTGAACAAATGTTTTGTGTCTTGAACAGATGTTTTGTGTCTTGAACAGATGTTTTGTGTCTTGAACAGATGTGTTGTGTCTTGAACAGATGTTTTGTGTCTTGAACAGATGTTTTGTGTCTTGATCAGATGTGTTGTGTCTTGAACAGATGTTTTGTGTCTTGAACAGATGTGTTGTGTCTTGAACCGATGTTTTGTGTCTTGAACAGATGTGTTGTGTCTTGAACAGATGTGTTGTCTTGAACAGATGTGTTGTCTTGAACAAATGTTTTGTGTCTTGAACAGATGTTTTGTGTCTTGAACAGATGTTTTGTGTCTTGAACAGATGTTTTGTGTCTTGATCAGATGTGTTGTCTTGAACAAATATTTTGTGTCTTGAACCGATGTTTTGTGTCTTGAACAGATGTGTTGTGTCTTGAACAGATGTGTTGTCTTGAACAGATGTGTTGTCTTGAACAAATGTTTTGTGTCTTGAACAGATGTTTTGTGTCTTGAACAGATGTGTTGTGTCTTGAACAGATGTTTTGTGTCTTGAACAGATGTTTTGTGTCTTGAACAGATGTGTTGTGTCTTGAACAGATGTTTTGTGTCTTGAACCGATGTTTTGTGTCTTGAACAGATGTGTTGTCTTGAACAAATGTGTTGTGTCTTGAACCGATGTTTTGTGTCTTGAACAGATGTGTTGTCTTGAACAAATGTTTTGTATCTTGAACAGATGTTTTGTGTCTTGAACAGATGTGTTGTGTCTTGAACAGATGTGTTGTGTCTTGAACAGATGTTTTGTGTCTTGAACAGATGTGTTGTCTTGAACAGATGTGTTGTGTCTTGAACAGATGTTTTGTGTCTTGAACAGATGTGTTGTCTTGAACAAATGTTTTGTATCTTGAACAGATGTTTTGTGTCTTGAACAGATGTGTTGTGTCTTGAACAGATGTGTTGTGTCTTGAACAGATGTTTTGTGTCTTGAACAGATGTGTTGTCTTGAACCGATGTTTTGTGTCTTGAACAGATGTGTTGTGTCTTGAACAGATGTTTTGTGTCTTGAACAGATGTGTTGTGTCTTGAACCGATGTTTTGTGTCTTGAACAGATGTTTTGTGTCTTGAACAAATGTTTTGTGTCTTGAACAGATGTTTTGTGTCTTGAACAAATGGTTTGTATCTTGAACAGATGTTTTGTGTCTTGAACAGATGTGTTGTCTTGAACCGATGTTTTGTGTCTTGAACAGATGTGTTGTGTCTTGAACAGATGTTTTGTGTCTTGAACAGATGTGTTGTCTTGAACCGATGTTTTGTGTCTTGAACAGATGTTTTGTGTCTTGAACAGATGTGTTGTCTTGAACCGATGTTTTGTGTCTTGAACAGATGTGTTGTGTCTTGAACAGATGTTTTGTGTCTTGAACAGATGTGTTGTCTTGAACCGATGTTTTGTGTCTTGAACAGATGTGTTGTGTCTTGAACAGATGTTTTGTGTCTTGAACAGATGTGTTGTCTTGAACCGATGTTTTGTGTCTTGAACAGATGTTTTGTGTCTTGAACAGATGTGTTGTCTTGAACCGATGTTTTGTGTCTTGAACAGATGTGTTGTGTCTTGAACAGATGTGTTGTGTCTTGAACAGATGTGTTGTGTCTTGAACAGATGTGTTGTGTCTTGAACAGATGTGTTGTGTCTTGAACAGATGTGTTGTCTTGAACAAATGTTTTGTATCTTGAACAGATGTTTTGTGTCTTGAACAGATGTGTTGTCTTGAACCGATGTTTTGTGTCTTGAACAGATGTTTTGTGTCTTGAACAGATGTGTTGTGTCTTGAACAGATGTGTTGTGTCTTGAACAGATGTGTTGTCTTGAACAAATGTTTTGTATCTTGAACAGATGTTTTGTGTCTTGAACAGATGTCTTGTGTCTTGAACAGATGTGTTGTCTTGAACAGATGTTTTGTGTCTTGAACAGATGTGTTGTCTTGAACAAATGTTTTGTATCTTGAACAGATGATTTGTGTCTTGAACAGATGTGTTGTGTCTTGAACAGATGTGTTGTGTCTTGAACAGATGTTTTGTGTCTTGAACAGATGTGTTGTCTTGAACCGATGTTTTGGGTCTTGAACAGATGTTTTGTGTCTTGAACAGATGTGTTGTCTTGAACCGATGTTTTGTGTCTTGAACAGATGTTTTGTGTCTTGAACAGATGTGTTGTGTCTTGAACAGATGTGTTGTGTCTTGAACAGATGTGTTGTCTTGAACAAATGTTTTGTATCTTGAACAGATGTTTTGTGTCTTGAACAGATGTGTTGTCTTGAACCGATGTTTTGTGTCTTGAACAGATGTTTTGTGTCTTGAACAGATGTGTTGTGTCTTGAACAGATGTGTTGTGTCTTGAACAGATGTGTTGTCTTGAACAAATGTTTTGTATCTTGAACAGATGTTTTGTGTCTTGAACAGATGTGTTGTGTCTTGAACAGATGTGTTGTCTTGAACAGATGTTTTGTGTCTTGAACAGATGTGTTGTCTTGAACAAATGTTTTGTATCTTGAACAGATGTTTTGTGTCTTGAACAGATGTGTTGTGTCTTGAACAGATGTGTTGTGTCTTGAACATGTTTTGTGTCTTGAACAGATGTGTTGTCTTGAACCGATGTTTTGTGTCTTGAACAGATGTGTTGTGTCTTGAACAGATGTTTTGTGTCTTGAACCGATGTTTTGTGTCTTGAACAGATGTTCTGTGTCTTGAACAAATGTTTTGTGTCTTGAACAGATGTTTTGTGTCTTGAACAGATGTGTTGTCTTGAACAGATGTGTTGTGTCTTGAACAGATGTGTTGTCTTGAACAGATGTGTTGTGTCTTGAACAGATGTGTTGTCTTGAACAAATGTTTTGTGTCTTGAACAGATGTTTTGTGTCTTGAACAGATGTTTTGTGTCTTGAACAGATGTGTTGTGTCTTGAACAGATGTGTTGTCTTGAACCGATGTTTTGTGTCTTGAACAGATGTGTTGTGTCTTGAACAGATGTTTTGTGTCTTGAACAGATGTGTTGTCTTGAACCGATGTTTTGTGTCTTGAACAGATGTTTTGTGTCTTGAACAGATGTGTTGTCTTGAACCGATGTTTTGTGTCTTGAACAGATGTGTTGTGTCTTGAACAGATGTGTTGTGTCTTGAACAGATGTGTTGTGTCTTGAACAGATGTGTTGTGTCTTGAACAGATGTGTTGTGTCTTGAACAGATGTGTTGTCTTGAACAAATGTTTTGTATCTTGAACAGATGTTTTGTGTCTTGAACAGATGTGTTGTCTTGAACCGATGTTTTGTGTCTTGAACAGATGTTTTGTGTCTTGAACAGATGTGTTGTGTCTTGAACAGATGTGTTGTGTCTTGAACAGATGTGTTGTCTTGAACAAATGTTTTGTATCTTGAACAGATGTTTTGTGTCTTGAACAGATGTGTTGTGTCTTGAACAGATGTGTTGTGTCTTGAACAGATGTTTTGTGTCTTGAACAGATGTGTTGTCTTGAACAGATGTGTTGTGTCTTGAACAGATGTTTTGTGTCTTGAACAGATGTGTTGTCTTGAACAAATGTTTTGTATCTTGAACAGATGTTTTGTGTCTTGAACAGATGTGTTGTGTCTTGAACAGATGTGTTGTGTCTTGAACAGATGTTTTGTGTCTTGAACAGATGTGTTGTCTTGAACCGATGTTTTGTGTCTTGAACAGATGTGTTGTGTCTTGAACAGATGTTTTGTGTCTTGAACAGATGTGTTGTGTCTTGAACCGATGTTTTGTGTCTTGAACAGATGTTTTGTGTCTTGAACAAATGTTTTGTGTCTTGAACAGATGTTTTGTGTCTTGAACAAATGGTTTGTATCTTGAACAGATGTTTTGTGTCTTGAACAGATGTGTTGTCTTGAACCGATGTTTTGTGTCTTGAACAGATGTGTTGTGTCTTGAACAGATGTTTTGTGTCTTGAACAGATGTGTTGTCTTGAACCGATGTTTTGTGTCTTGAACAGATGTTTTGTGTCTTGAACAGATGTGTTGTCTTGAACCGATGTTTTGTGTCTTGAACAGATGTGTTGTGTCTTGAACAGATGTGTTGTGTCTTGAACAGATGTGTTGTGTCTTGAACAGATGTGTTGTGTCTTGAACAGATGTGTTGTCTTGAACAAATGTTTTGTATCTTGAACAGATGTTTTGTGTCTTGAACAGATGTGTTGTATTGAACCGATGTTTTGTGTCTTGAACAGATGTTTTGTGTCTTGAACAGATGTGTTGTGTCTTGAACAGATGTGTTGTGTCTTGAACAGATGTGTTGTCTTGAACAAATGTTTTGTATCTTGAACAGATGTTTTGTGTCTTGAACAGATGTCTTGTGTCTTGAACAGATGTGTTGTCTTGAACAGATGTTTTGTGTCTTGAACAGATGTGTTGTCTTGAACAAATGTTTTGTATCTTGAACAGATGATTTGTGTCTTGAACAGATGTGTTGTGTCTTGAACAGATGTGTTGTGTCTTGAACAGATGTTTTGTGTCTTGAACAGATGTGTTGTCTTGAACCGATGTTTTGTGTCTTGAACCGATGTTTTGTGTCTTGAACAGATGTGTTGTCTTGAACCGATGTTTTGTGTCTTGAACAGATGTTTTGTGTCTTGAACAGATGTGTTGTGTCTTGAACAGATGTGTTGTGTCTTGAACAGATGTGTTGTCTTGAACAAATGTTTTGTATCTTGAACAGATGTTTTGTGTCTTGAACAGATGTGTTGTCTTGAACCGATGTTTTGTGTCTTGAACAGATGTTTTGTGTCTTGAACAGATGTGTTGTGTCTTGAACAGATGTGTTGTGTCTTGAACAGATGTGTTGTCTTGAACAAATGTTTTGTATCTTGAACAGATGTTTTGTGTCTTGAACAGATGTGTTGTGTCTTGAACAGATGTGTTGTCTTGAACAGATGTTTTGTGTCTTGAACAGATGTGTTGTCTTGAACAAATGTTTTGTATCTTGAACAGATGTTTTGTGTCTTGAACAGATGTGTTGTGTCTTGAACAGATGTGTTTTGTCTTGAACATGTTTTGTGTCTTGAACAGATGTGTTGTCTTGAACCGATGTTTTGTGTCTTGAACAGATGTGTTGTGTCTTGAACAGATGTTTTGTGTCTTGAACCGATGTTTTGTGTCTTGAACAGATGTTCTGTGTCTTGAACAAATGTTTTGTGTCTTGAACAGATGTTTTGTGTCTTGAACAGATGTGTTGTCTTGAACAGATGTGTTGTGTCTTGAACAGATGTGTTGTCTTGAACAGATGTGTTGTGTCTTGAACAGATGTGTTGTCTTGAACAAATGTTTTGTGTCTTGAACAGATGTTTTGTGTCTTGAACAGATGTTTTGTGTCTTGAACAGATGTGTTGTGTCTTGAACAGATGTTTTGTGTCTTGAACAGATGTGTTGTGTCTTGAACAGATGTGTTGTGTCTTGAACAGATGTTTTGTGTCTTGAACAGATGTTTTGTGTCTTGAACAGATGTGTTGTGTCTTGAACAGATGTTGCCCATCACTTTACAATTTTGATTTTGTCCTTAATAATAGACTCATTAATATGATTTCATGGAGAATCAACCTCACTATTAAACTTCCTGAAACCTGAACTGTCAACCCAAATGCTCCAAATAATTAAATAGATTAAGTAGTTAAATTTTTTATTTGAAAAAATTAAACTAACTTAAATATTTTGAGTTTCTGTAAAACTTTCCTCCGTTTGAGTTATTTAAACTGATAATTGTTGATTGAATTTAACTATTTTGCTATTTAAACAAACAACACCTGAAAGTATAATTTTTTTATAGTATTTATTTTTCATTTTAGAAACTGGTTTATGTGTCTGTGGTTTATTATTATTATTATTATTATTATTATTATTATTATTATTATTATTATTATTATTATTATTATTATTATTATTATTATTATCATGCAAACCAAGTTTGATCAAGAAAATCAATATAGGAAGACCTCAGGAAGATTTCAGGTTCAGTTCAGGAGCCAGAATCATGACCCACAATCCTTTGTGCAGCAGCAGATACATCACATGACTGCCTTGCTGAGAGTTGGTGGCTTTAAAAGGAACAGGAGGAGGAGGAGGAGGAGGAGGAGGAGGAGGAGGAGAAATTAAACAGAAGTGTGACACTCCTTCTAAAGTTTCATACTGTTGCATAATGCATGCAACAGTACGTATTCTGCAGTGCCGACTGAAAGTTAAAAAAAAGGCTCCTCCTGCAGCTGATCCTCCGTCCCCTAATCAACACTGCAGTTTATTTACCTCCTCCCGTCCATCCTGTCCTCTTCCTGGTCCATTCTGTCCTCCTTCCGGTCCATTCTGTCCTTCTCCTGTTCATCCAGTCCTCCTCCCGGTCCATCCTGTCCTCCTCCCGGTCCATCCTGTACTCCTCCCGGTCCATTCTGTCCTCCTTCCGGTCCATTCTGTCCTTCTCCTGTTCATCCAGTCCTCCTCCCGGTCCATCCTGTCCTCCTCCCGGTCCATCCTGTACTCCTCCCGGTCCATTCTGTCCTCCTCCCGGTCCATTCTGTCCTCCTCCCGTTCATCCAGTCCTCCTCCCGGTCCATCCTGTCCTCCTCCCGGTCCATTCTGTCCTCCTCCCGTTCATCCAGTCCTCCTCCCGGTCCATCCTGTCCTCCCATCCTGTCCTCCTCCCGGTCCATCCTGTCCTCCTCCCGGTCCACTCGTCTGCACTCACAAATATTATGAACTTTTCTGGGGTTTTAATTGTTTCCATGTCCGATAGAAAATATTTACTCTTTAATCTTTTACACTTAATGTAATTGATGCAAAGAGTTGCTGCAAAGTTTTAGAATTTTGAGTCACATGAGTTTTGAGTAATAACAAGAGAATGTTTTTGACTCATGTATAATTTAAAAAAATAAAATAAATAAAAAGACTACTAAATGTGAGTTAACATAAAAGAAAGTGTTGGTTCTGTAAACTTAAATGTGAATGAAAACTTAAAGTTCCAGTAACTGAAAATATTTAAGTTCTGCTAATAAAAAAACGTGAATTTAACTCTAATCAAAGCGCACATGTAGGATGTAATCAACATATTTAAGTTGTGAAAACTTAAAAATGTTGAGGCTTAATATTTCTTGAGTTCTGGTTAATTTACAGAGGTTTACTGAATGGAAGATTTCTTGCACCATAATTGATAATCCCAGCTATTAGATATACATCCAATAATAACTCAGAAATGTGTATAACAACAGAACTTTGCCCTCATTTATGATTGATAGTTTGTGTGTGTGTGTGTGTGTGTGTGTAGTTTCTGGTCTATGACACACTTTAAAAAGAAACAAGACAATAATGTAGGACATCATCACTGTTTATTTTTTTTTATTCACTTTATTAATCCCCGAGGGGAAATGTCTTCACTACAGCAGGGGGGCTCTCAGGGGGGAGCTGCTGCAGCAGGCTGCCACTAGCGCGGCGCCAGGTAACCTGACCTGAGGTGCATGTTTTTGGATGATGGGAGGAAGCCGGAGAACCCGGAGAGAACCCACGCAAGCACATGCAAACTCCGCACAGAAAGGCCAAGGACCGGATTCGAACCAGGAACCTTTTTGCTGTGAGGTGACAATGCTAACCACTGCACCACCGTGCCTCCCTAAACTGTAACTGCAACTTACAACTGCAGACTGTCGTTGATCAATCATTAATTTAAACTGGTGAAATGTGCTGGAACAGAATGTGTGTTAAAGTTCAAGATATTTGTTCAGTACTGGATGACGAAGTGTTTTGATTTGAGGTGAACAGTTTGTTCAGTTCAGTCTGAGAGTCCAACGTGGATCAGAGCAGGAATGAAAAGGTGAATCTCTGGAAAACATCCATGAATTTCAGAATGTGTATTTGTTTGGAGGAACAGCGGTGAGCACGGTCGCCTCACAACAAAAAGGTTCCGGGTTTGATTCCGGGCCGTTCTGTGTGGAGTTTGTTCTCCGGGTGCCTGCGTGGGTTCTCTCGGTTCTCCAGCTTCCTCCAACCGTCCAAACACATGCACCTCAGGTTCATTGGTGGTTCTAGAAATGTCCCTGAGGCGTGAACAGTCTTTGTTTCCGTCTGTCTCTATGTCCTGTGATGGACTGGTGACCTGTCCAGGTGAACCCCGCCTTCACCCTAAGTGAGCTGGGATAGGCTCCGCCCCCCCGGGACCCTGTTCAGGATGAAGTGGATATAGATAATGGATGGATGGGTTCGTTTGTCCTCCTTTTACTTTCAGGATAACAGCACTCGAACTACACGGAGTTACTGCAGACCTCATTTTGAAATAAAAAAATTATAAAATTTTAGCAAATGAAGTAGAAAAGAAAGAAGCAAAGAGGAGCCTGACATTGAATGTAAAAGCTTCAAACGCTGCTTCAATGGAAGGAAACAACTGAAGGAAATCTTTGAATGAAGTCGTTAACACGATCAATACCTCTGATCAGTTTCAGCAATGACCGGAAATAGTTCTTATTTTACAGGTCAGATTTTCTGTTTTTAAATGTTTCTGGATCTTCAAACTTTACAAAACTCAAGAATAAAACCAAGAATAAAACATGTCTGTCTCATCCTGTCCTCCTCCTGGTCCATCCAGTCCTCCTCCTGGTCCATCCAGTCCTCTTCCTGGTCCATCCTGTCCTCCTCCTGGTCCATCCTGTCCTCCTCCTGGTCCATCCAGTCCTCTTCCTGGTCCATCCTGTCCTCCTCCTGGTCCATCCAGTCCTCTTCCTGGTCCATCCAGGAGGAGGACTGGACGTGTGTGTGTGTGTGTGTGTGTGTGTGTGTGTGTGTGTGTGTGTGTGTGTGTGTGTGTGTGTGTGTGTGTGTGTGTGTGTGTGTGTGTGTGTGTGTGTGTGTGTGTGTGTAGTTTCTGGTCTATGACACACTTTAAAAAGAAACAAGACAATAATGTAGGACATCATCACTGTTTACAACTGCAGACTGTCGTTGATCAATCATTAATTTAAACTGGTGAAATGTGCTGGAACAGAATGTGTGTTAAAGTTCAAGATATTTGTTCAGTACTGGATGACGAAGTGTTTTGATTTGAGGTGAACAGTTTGTTCAGTTCAGTCTGAGAGTCCAACGTGGATCAGAGCAGGAATGAAAAGGTGAATCTCTGGAAAACATCCATGAATTTCAGAATGTGTATTTGTTTGCTGCGCCTGTTGCTGTGTCCTCTGAGGACTGACGGACACACAGAGACAGAAGTGGGTCAGACGAGAGCAAGATGGCGCATGTGCGAGTGCCTTCATGCCTGCAGACGCTGTCCTTGCAGCCCCATGCTGAGTTTGGAGGTCAAACAGCCGCGTGGCTGTCACGTGGACGAGGAGGCGTGGCCTGGCTCGCTCTGAGGAATGTGCTGTGGGAGGAATAAATGGCAGGTCTGTGGCAGTGGAGTGGGGGAGGGGAGGGGAGGGGAGGGAGGAGAGGAGAGGGGAGAGAGGGGGAGGGAGGGGAGGAGAGGGAGGAGAGGGGAGGGAGGGGAGGGAGGGGAGGAGAGGGGAGAGAGGAGAGGGGAGGGAGGGGAGGAGAGGGGAGAGAGGGGGAGGGAGGGGAGGAGAGGGAGGAGAGGGGAGGGAGGGGAGGGAGGGGAGGAGAGGGGAGAGAGGAGAGGGGAGGGAGGGGAGGGAGGGGAGGAGAGGGGAGGAGAGGGAGGAGAGGGGAGAGAGGGGAGGAGAGGGAGGAGAGGGGAGAGAGGGTTACACTTCATCCACGTGTGTGAATCTTTAAACACCTTTTTACTTTCACTGTAGGTTAGAGAAGAGTTTTAGAACGTGAAGAGGCAACAGCTCAGGTTTATTTGTAAAGGTACATATCCATTAATCTGACAGGTTAACCCTCCTGTTGTCCTGCAGCTGTGTTCAAACAAGTTCTATTTTATTTTCATATTTTTTGGGATCATTGGTGACAAGGAGGCTGTGAGGGTTTCTTTAAAGAATGATGACCAATGATCCCACAAAATATAAAAATATAGAAATAAAATAGAAGTTGGTTGAACACAGCTGCAGGACAACAGGAGGGTTAAGGCCATGAAAGAAGCTAGAAATGTGACGAGCTGACCTGAGCTGACCTTTGACCCCTCAGCGAGGTAAGCAAACATAAAGGCTACTGTAAAAACCATCATCAGAGGGAAGGTGGATGAAATATGAGGCTGGTCTCTGCTGAAGGGTGGAAGGTGACCAAACAACAGGACTGGAGAGAGGAATTAAAAAAACACGGATGTGCAGTGGAAATGTATGTTGGTGAACCTCCATCCTTCTCGAAGGAGACCACATGAACACAACTTTCTATATCGAGACCACAGGACTCATTTTGATGATTCTTCTTCCTGACTCTGAACATACGACACAGAAGAACCTGCCAACAAGCTGCAGGAACATGTCCTCCTCAAGGCCTGAGAGCCTCCATATGGCTGACCTCTGACCTCCTACACAAGTCTCACATCGCTCACACACGTTAGACGCATGTCTGAAATTGATTAGAAACAAACACCAACCCTGTCACCGAGAAATGAACTTCATATCGTGATTATATCCTCCAGTTATATTGTGCTGACGGTCATAATCATTCTGGTGGGCTGCAGGAGCACACAGACTGACATCAGTGTGATGTGTTATAATTGATTTAATAAATGTTAGTTCGGTGTTTATCAGTGATAAATAGGGGAAGTTACTAACTGGCATTAAAGGAGTGTCTTTATTTATTTAAGACCTTCACAGTGTCAGGCTGCTGGTGGGACATATTCAAAATGTACGTGTTAAACTAACTTGTAACAGAGTGAATCTGTCCCGGTGCAGCGACAGGAAGTTACGTTTTAAGCCCCAAAGCCCCTTCGAGTTCATCCGGCGTCCCAAATACAGCTTCAGTACCGTTTTACTGACTATGGTGGAGATCAGTTGAAGGTTATTAAGACGTGGACGGTAAACAGAAACCCTGGAGGGATGTTCGTGGTGCATTCACACCCTCCTCTCTTACATAAGCTGCCTGAGGTTATCTAACAGTGGATTGTTCGGCCCGTCACAGTTGAAAACACAAGAGGTGCTTCTGTCAACACGTTGCTTTATCAGTGAAGCCAGCCACTGACTGGGAGCAGCCTGCGTCCTGATTGGTCGGAGGATTGAACGCAGGTCAGCAGTTTGAGCCCTCTGTCAGGAACAGTAACCGTCCACTTCACGTCTGCTGTGGTTGATTTTCTTTGAACAGACTGGTCACAGAGTCGAAGATCAATTCATCAGAATTTCTTTATTGGACATGAATCATGGGAAGAAACACACAGTTTACTGGACTGCAGAATTTCTTCAACTTTCTAAGGAAAACGTAAAGCCTTTATACCCTCCCGTTACAAAGAGGTGGGGGTGGGACGTACATGGGTGTCAGCTATATGTCCATACATGGATGTCTGCCAGCTACACATAGGTCCCAACCTGGAGGTCAGCTATGTGTTCTTCCAGGAAGAAGTGCAGAGCACAGGCCTGATGGACATAAGTCCATATATGGAGATGGTCAGAATATAAGCATGCAGGACGTAGGTCCATATATGGAGATGGTCAGAATATAAGCATGCAGGACGTAGGTCCATATATGGAGATGGTCAGAATATAAGCATGCAGGACGTAGGTCCATATATGGAGATGGTCAGAATATAAGCATGCAGGATGGATAAGAGCAGACCAGATCTCAGTGGACCCTCAGTGGCCCTCAGTGGCCCTCAGTGGCCCTCAGTGGGACCCTCAGTGGACCCTCAGTGGAGACAGTGAAACAGAGAGACAGAGAGATAGTGAGACAGAGAGACAGCGAGACAGTGAGACAGAGAGACAGTGAGACAGAGAGATAGTGAGACAGAGAGACAGTGAGACAGAGAGACAGAGAGACAGTGAGACAGAGAGATAGTGAGACAGAGAGACAGAGAGACAGAGAGACAGTGAGACAGAGAGATAGTGAGACAGAGAGACAGAGAGACAGTGAGACAGAGAGACAGTGAGACAGTGAGACAGAGAGACAGTGCGACAGTGCGACAGTGAGACAGTGAGACAGTGAGACAGAGAGATAGTGAGACAGAGAGACAGTGAGACAGAGAGATAGTGAGACAGAGAGACAGAGAGACAGAGAGACAGTGAGACAGAGAGATAGTGAGACAGAGAGATAGTGAGACAGAGAGACAGTGAGACAGAGAGACAGTGAGACAGAGAGACAGTGAGACAGAGAGACAGAGAGACAGTGAGACAGAGAGACAGAGAGACAGTGAGACAGAGAGATAGTGAGACAGAGAGACAGAGAGACAGAGAGACAGTGAGACAGAGAGATAGTGAGACAGAGAGACAGAGAGACAGTGAGACAGAGAGACAGTGAGACAGTGAGACAGAGAGACAGTGCGACAGTGCGACAGTGAGACAGTGAGACAGTGAGACAGAGAGATAGTGAGACAGAGAGACAGTGAGACAGAGAGATAGTGAGACAGAGAGACAGAGAGACAGAGAGACAGAGAGACAGTGAGACAGAGAGATAGTGAGACAGAGAGATAGTGAGACAGAGAGACAGTGAGACAGAGAGATAGTGAGACGGAGAGACAGAGAGACAGAGAGACAGTGCGACAGTGAGACAGTGAGACAGTGAGACAGAGAGACAGAGAGACAGTGAGACAGAGAGACAGTGAGACAGAGAGATAGTGAGACAGAGAGACAGAGAGACAGAGAGACAGTGAGACAGTGAGACAGAGAGACAGTGAGACAGTGAGACAGAGAGATAGTGAGACAGAGAGACAGTGAGACAGAGAGATAGTGAGACAGAGAGACAGAGAGACAGAGAGACAGTGAGACAGTGCGACAGTGAGACAGTGAGACAGAGAGACAGAGAGACAGTGAGACAGTGAGACAGAGAGACAGTGAGACAGTGAGACAGAGAGACAGAGAGACAGTGAGACAGAGAGACAGAGAGACAGAGAGACAGTGAGACAGAGAGACAGTGAGACAGTGAGGGGCCCCTCGAGGAAGGATTGTGTGAAACATGAGAACGTTGAGGATGAGAGATAAAGAGACCAGCTGATAAAGAAGGAGAGACAGTGGGATGTTACGTAACACTGTGCTATGTTAGCCCCGCCCCCTTCCACTGACCAATCAGATCCCTCCATCACTCCTCACTGCTCACATAGTGAGTGAGAGTAGGCGCCTTAAAGGGATGAGCATCCTCTCGTCTTATTGGAGGAAGAGAGAGGCATGACGGCAGCATCCTATTGGCTCTCAGACTGCATCACCACCATCATCACCACCATCATCATCACCACCATCATCACCACCATCATCATCATCATCATCATCACCACCACCATCATCATCACCACCACCATCATCATCACCACCACCACCACCATCATCACCACCATCATCATCATCATCATCTTGAGTGACATGTATGCAGCATCAACAGGGTTTCAGGGAACACCTTGTTCATGTGGAGACCTGTCATTTCTACTGTTGCTGCAAATGGCAAAGCCTGAAAAAAACATTTGGCTCTAATGTGTAAAAGTTAAATATGAGGCCGAAGGGAGGAGGGGGAGGAGGAAGAGGAGGGGGAGGGGGGGGGAGGAGGAGGGGGAGGAGGGGGGGGAGGAGGAGGAGGGGGGGAGGAGGGGGGGGAGGAGGAGGAAGAGGAGGAGGGGGGAGGAAGGGGAGGTGGGTGTGTTTGTGTCCATTGTTTCTCAAAGTGACCCAGTGACTGTTGAACCCATAAGACACTCGGGACATGAACTCGGCTGATAAGACGTGTCCGAGTGGACGAACCTCTTCAACACCTGGAGCTGAAGAAACACCTCGTTCACGACGAAGTCCAGATGTGACCGATCACGGTCCGACAGAGAAGAAGAGCACGAGACGGACACTTTCACAAAATGAGTACAAATGTACTCGACTCGACTTTTATTTAAGTTTAAAACTAAAAAACTAAAATCACAGCACAGTCTGTAAATTAAAAATCAAAATATCATCCTTTCAAAAAGTTTTAGCAAAGGTATTAACATCAAATTAAAATACCAAAACACCTATCTTTTAAAATCTCTAATAACATGATATAATAGATCGTTGTTGTTTTGTTTAGGATAAATGGAGAAGAGCTGCAGCCAACAGTTCACAAACAAGATGAGCTCCAGGACGGTGTTGATCCACCGTTGGCTTCTTCTTTACTGTCCGGGAAACAGTCGGCATGACGACCACCAGTCGGCCTGGCAACCCCTCCCCCCGCCCCCCCCTCACGCGCTAACCCAGCCATCCCCCCTCCTCCCCTCCTCGCCCCTCCCCCTCCTCGCCCCTCCCCCTCCTCCCCCCTGGCCCCCCCCCTCACGCGCTAACCCAGCCATCCCCCTCCTCCCCTCCTCGCCCCTCCCCCTCCTCGCCCCTCCCCCTCCTCCCCCCTGGCCCCCCCCCTCACGCGCTAACCCAGCCATCCCCCTCCTCCCCTCCTCGCCCCTCCCCCTCCTCGCCCCTCCCCCTCCTCCCCCCTGGCCCCCCCCTCACGCGCTAACCCAGCCATCCCCCTCCTCCTCTCTGCAGCCCGTTCAGTCGCCTTCTCTCCATCTTCAGCGCTTCACCGTCTCCGCCACCGGGCCCAGATAACGGATTTCATCTCGTCCTTCACACCTGTAAGTTTCCGGTTGATTCCGGTTGATTCCGGTTGATTTCGGTTGATTTCGGAGGGTTCGGGCCGCCGCTCGAGGCGCGTGCAGAACGCAGCGGCAGCAATGGAAGCTGCGTGGTGCCGGAGTCCATTGTTAGCGCAGGCGAAGTGAAGCTGAATGTCACTTATATGTCTGAAGCGTCATTAACGGGCGCTTTAACGGCTGCTGCCGTTAACGGAGACTGTTTTAAAACTATCGGCTGTCACTATGAATTAATATGTGTTTCATCACGCGTGGAATTTGTGGTATTTCAGCAAATAAAATGCAACGTGCACCCCGGGAGATGTGGTCACACATTCGGCCACCATCATGTCTCTACGACCGGTTTTACTGCGCGCACTTCTCCGGAAGCTCCGTTGTTGTCGGACCAAACATCTCCGACGGGAAACACCGGGAAACAAACACCGGGAAACTCCGGTGAACTCTCGGTGAACGTGAACTTGGTTTTGTGCCGTTATCGGTATTGGTGGGTTTCCGGTCGTTAAACGTGAACAGTTTCTCCTCTGTGACTCTGAGCATCTCAGACGTGAAGGTCGGCCGCAGGCTGAAGGCCTGGACAAGAGTCAGCCTTACACAACCCCTCAGAACCCCTCAGAAACCAGGAGAACCAGCAGACACCATGACCGCCCGGAACCAGGTAACCAGAGGAGAACCAGCAGACACCATGACCGCCCGGAACCAGGTAACCAGAGGAGAACCAGCAGACACCATGACCGCCCGGAACCAGGTAACCAGAGGAGAACCAGCAGACACCATGACCGTCCTGGAACCAGGTAACCAGAGGAGAACCAACAGACACCATGACCGCCCGGAACCAGGTAACCAGAGGAGAACCAGCAGACACCATGACCGTCCTGGAACCAGGTAACCAGAGGAGAACCAGCAGACGCCATGACCGTCCTGGAACCAGGTAACCAGAGGAGAACCAACAGACACCATGACCGCCCGGAACCAGGTAACCAGAGGAGAACCAGCAGACACCATGACCGTCCTGGAACCAGGTAACCAGAGGAGAACCAGCAGACACCATGACCGTCCTGGAACCAGGTAACCAGAGGAGAACCAGCAGACACCATGACCGTCCTGGAACCAGGTAACCAGAGGAGAACCAGCAGACACCATGACCGTCCTGGAACCAGGTAACCAGAGGAGAACCAACAGACACCATGACCGTCCTGGAACCAGGTAACCAGAGGAGAACCAGCAGACACCATGACCGTCCCGGAACCAGGTAACCAGAGGAGAACCAGCAGACACCATGACCGTCCTGGAACCAGGTAACCAGAGGAGAACCAACAGACACCATGACCGTCCTGGAACCAGGACGTGTTTCTCCTGTTGGTGTGGTGGGCTCCTAAACGGTCTCTACAGCTCATCTTGGGGCACCGTGTTGCTCAGCAACGCCATTGTTTCATGTGTGTGTAGCTGAGCAGGTGTCCTGTACGGCTGAACCTCCTCCCCTGTACCTCCTCCCTGTACGGGCGAACCTCCTCCCCTGTACCTCCTCCCCTGTACGGGCGAACCTCCTCCCCTGTACCTCCTCCCCTGTACGGGCCGAACCTCCTCCCCTGTACCTCCTCCCTGTACGGCCGAACCTCCTCCCCTGTACCTCCTCCCTGTACGGCCGAACCTCCTCCCCTGTACCTCCTCCCCTGTACGGGCGAACCTCCTCCCCTGTACCTCCTCCCCTGTACGGGCGAACCTCCTCCCCTGTACCTCCTCCCCTGTACGGGCGAACCTCCTCCCCTGTACCTCCTCCCTGTACGGGCCGAACCTCCTCCCCTGTACCTCATCCCCTGTACGGGAACCTCCTCCCCTGTACGGCCGAACCTCCTCCCTGTACGGGCCGAACCTCCTCCCCTGCCCTCCTCTCTGCAGCTCTGTGACCTTGATGTGACTGAAATGTCCACTTGTTGCCAGCCTGTACCAGCAGGCTAAATATGACCGACAACATGAGCTCTCAGCTTTATTCTTCATGTATGCTGACATCTGAGGTCAGTGGTTTCCAAACTGAGGCCCCCGGACCTTCAGGGGTCTTTTGGGATCCCCACATCATAAGATTTCTTCCATTTTCTTTCACATAATAATTTCCATCTCCGGTTATGTAACAGTCTGTGGAGATAAGTGACATATACAAGTTTGGTTTCTCTTATTCTTTGTTCTTTTAGAGTAAATTTGACTTTGATATGTTAATAAAAAACTTGGCCTGTTGCCACCTCAGATTTACTGTTTGATCCACGCAGAACCAGATGGACTCTGTGTTTGTGTTGTTGCTTTAGTGACTTTGATCTGTAACTGAATGTCCTTTCGACCTTTATTATGAAAGGCCAGCTTCCTGTTGATATTAAAAAGCTCATGAGCAGCAAAATATAAGAAAAATAAAATAAACAGGTGGAGCCAGTGTGGAAAATACAGCTGAAGTTAATTATTCATTCTTAATTCTAAACAAAAAATAACCAAGCATCTGTTTTAAAGGTCCCATATTGTAGAAATTAAGATTTGTATTTCTTTGTTGATTATAAAGCGGGTCCAAATGATTTATGGATACTGTAAACATGTTTAAAGATTCGATCCTCAGAGAAGTGCACACAGTAACTCATTTGGGCTTCAATAAGTGTGTGATGTCACAAACTCATGCTGATGTCATATGTCCGCCCCCAGCCCTTCAGTCATTGTAGTGATTATAGTATGTAAACCCTGTTCACATGAACTCAGCCACCCGAAGGGACGGACCAATCAGAGACCAGTGGGCGTGGCTAAGTGAGACCTTGAGGTCAGGAGTTAGTTTCTATGGAACAACACATTTACTATGGTGGTGAATGCTGATTGGTTAAAGACTTCCAATAGTTTGTGAATGAACCTGGAGGCCACGCCCATCAGGATGCAGCGACTTCAAAGGCCTGACTCAGATCGTCACAGAGTTCATGTCTGATGATACCAGCCTACTTCATTTCAATAAATGTTCGGATGATCCAATATTTACATTTATCTGCGGCATCTGTATCTAAAACTGGACATGAAGTAGTTTAAAGCAGCTCCTCCTGCAGCAGCTCCAACAGTAACACGCTGCTGACACACCGATGATTCACTATTAATAATCTTATAATGTCTTATAAAATGATATATCAGTCAGAGGGACCAAACCAGGACTTTGACTTTACTACTTGAACATGTTATTTTGAATGCAGGACTTTTCTGATAACTCTGAGCTGCTTGCCTCTTCGCTCTGTTTGCATCCTGACGTTTGTTCGCTCCACGTGACCCTGATCACCGACTCAAACACTAAACATCACCGTACACGGCTCGCTGCCTCCCAGCAGACGTGTTGCTGCACCTGGACGTGCTCCACCTGTTGTCGCTGGCGCCCTTATTACATCCGGTATTACATCCAGTCCGACAACAACGACCTTCACTGTTCCTGCTGGCCACGTGTCTCTGGTGCACTTCAAACCAAACACAAGGCTTCATGTGAACTTCACTATTTACTCAAATTACAGCATGTTGAACTCAAACATCATGTTTTCTGCTGCGATGATTGGAGTCTGGTCTTCTGTGAAACCTGAGCTTTGACTTATTCTGATCAAACAAGAAGCACCACGTTGTCTCTTGGTACAAAACTACAGGTAGTGTCTGGAAGTCAAACAAGTTCTTCACCAGGGGTTTCTGTTTAGTGACATCACCTTCATTTTTCAGTTCCAACTCCTACAGTTCAGTTCAGTTTACTTTAGTTTACTTTAGTTCAGTTTAGTTCAGTTTATTTATTTTTTTTAGTTTAGTTTACTTTAGTTCAGTTTAGTTACTTTAGTTCAGTTTAGTTTTTTTTTTTACTTTAGTTTAGTGTTAGGAAAAATAGTAACTCATTGTCAGTGTGTAAATTAAGTTACTGTTATGTGTGTAAAGTTTCCGTTAGTCTATGCATAAAACTTTAGATGAAATGTCTCGTACTGCGTGCACGTTCCAGGAGTTCCTCTCTTGCAGTATATGGCCCCTCGGGGGAGGAGGAACTCGTTTATCTAGTTTAGCACACACATAGGTTAAAAGCAAACATACCCATATAGGATGCAAAGAGCATTGAACCCATATGCACTTACGTTACACAACATGTGACCTTATCTATAGTAATGTAATCACGTGATGTTTTATAACCCCATGAATACAATAAAAGGAGCAAAGAGGGAAGTCTGTGTTGGAGTTGGCTGATGCCAGGTGAAGAGCTTACAACTCTAAGACCTGCACGGACTTCCCTTGCTGCAAGTAAAACTCAAGCCTTGTGTTTGTCTGACTGTGGGTTTGATTCTTATTCTATCAGCGCTGTTATAGTTCTGAAACTAACATTTAGTTTAGTTTACTTTAGTTCAGTTTAGTTTAGTTCAGTTCAGTTTAGTTTTTTTTAGTTTATCAGTCATCCACGAGGACCTCGGTGTTCCTGTGATGGACCGAGTCGTAGATACAGAACATGATGGATGTGACAGCAGCCATGATGACCTGCTCAAACACATCATGAGCGGACAAACTTTGTGTTCATGTTGGGTGTGATGATGCTGAGAGTGATGAAGATGATGATGATGATGATGATTATGATGGGCTCCACCACAGTCCTGATGGGACTTCACTCTTTTAATGGACCGTGCTGTTAGTCGTGGCTTTCTGGGTTTGGTTTGTGCACTTCATGATGTCTCTGGTTCATTTGATTAATATTATAATTTATATACAGAACCGTGTGTGTGTGGAGCAGCTTGCTTTGTTTTGAAAAGTAATTTATTAACAGAGTTTAGATCTGATGCCCATTCTTCTCTATTCTGTTCTGATTAACATTTTAGAAACTATTTTGTAATAATCACTAACAATGTGCAGAGATTACGTTACACATTACTGTTCAAATCTTTAGTTTTGATGCAGTTTAAAGTAGGAACGACCTTTTCAAGAAAAACTACTATTTAAAATTCGCTTGGAAGTATTAGATTTTTAATTGAGTATTTGTTTTACCTGCAAAGCTTCAAACCCCTGACAGCCATGTTATTCTTTTTCTTATGTTGTTTAATGGTTGCTGGCAGACAGCTTTTAGGCGCTTTACCCCCACCATCTGGTGGGAGTAACGTATTACAACCAGGCGCCGGTAAAAACGGGTAAGAAGGAAGAACGATAGTCGTATGTATTCATCGATTTTGTAGAATGTTATAAATCTGTACCGCATGCTGAGTTTATAGGGGAAGAGTTATCACACACGTGGTTTTCTGTTGCTGGATTAAACAGATGTCCCCTAAACGCCTCACATGAAAGTATCCCTCGACGGTACATTTTACCCACGTTCCCTAAACATGTCACAGACTGGCAGCAGATGTGAGCTGGCCGGCTGAGAGAAGCAGAGCACACCGATCCGACAGGTGTGTCGCCAAGAATTACTTTTAAAAGATAAGTTGAAAACGAGGGATTTTATCTCCGTTGAAGTTACGTATGGTGAATGCTGTCATCACCGACGCTGATGAGATTTATTCCTGCGTTACTGTAGCTGAAAGTAATGTGTGTTAAAACAGAAACATGTGGATGAAGACTGGGTTTCACAATTTGGTACCAAATGACACAACATTCAGCCTGTGGCATAAAAGTGAGGATGTTTGATACCCAGTGACTTGGTCTCAGACTTAATCACTCCCAGAATGCACTTTGCACTTGTTTCATATTATTTCTTCAAATGAAGGTTGTCATCCGTTTGAAGTGTCAGTCAGCGGCTCTGTAGAGGATCCTTCAGCTGCCTGATCAATATTTGGAGATGAATTGGTCCTCTGCTCTTGTTTGAGATGGTTTCACTCTCTTGATAAAAGTTGTCTCTGTATCTCCCACAGCTGCGATCATGTCCTCAGTGCTGCAGAAGCTGATCAGCCCTCTGGCCGGCACCCCCGCCGAGCCCCCCAGGAACAAGGTGACCGTGGTGGGGGTGGGCCAGGTGGGCATGGCCTGCGCCGTCAGCATCCTGCTGCGGGTAAGATACACTCCTTCATCACACCTTCAGCGGGTGGAGGAAACCTTAGAGTGGGAGAGAAGCTGCAAAGTGGAAAAGCTGCTCGGTTTAAATCCACGTTTTACATTTTCTATGTCTTCGGCCGGAGGCAGCAGATCTTCAGGTTGTCTGTCCGTCCATTTATCAGGAATGCTGTGAAGGGATTTCTTTAAATTTGCAGCCGAACTGATTTGATTTTGGTGGTTAAAGTTACTGTGTCCTCACAAAACCACCAAACGGTCAAAGGTTAAACTTGCCTGTGAGATCGTAATGTTTCTGTCCATTGTTCAGCTCCATAACTGAGGACCGTATTTCACATGCGTGAATGTGTGTCATCCTGGATGTCCACTGAGAAACTGCAGATTAAAAGGACCTGTTGGGTTAAAGATGTGTGTGAAGGCTCCATGTTTTAAAATCTGTAGCTTCTTTGCAGCAACATCTATATCTGAAGCATTGGCTGTTGTCATGGCAACAACTTTATCAGAATCAGCTTTATTGGCTGAGCATGTGAACACATACATGGACGTGACCATTTCTTCTCTCAATGAAAGACGTCAGGAGACGCTACAAACTGTTTTCTATTTACCATGAACTGATTGATGTCCTCCGGTCAGGACCTGTGTGACGAGCTGGCTCTGGTGGACGTGATGGAGGATCGTCTCAAAGGAGAGATGATGGACCTGCAGCACGGCAGCCTGTTCTTCAAAACCTCCAAGATCGTGGCTGACAAAGGTGAGGAGCTGCAGCGGATCTTCACCTGCCCTCCCAACAGTCACCTGCAGACGTCCTCAGACTGATGTCTCTGTCTCCTCCTTCAGACTACGCCGTCACAGCCAACTCCCGCCTGGTGGTGGTGACGGCCGGCGTTCGCCAGCAGGAGGGAGAGAGTCGCCTCAACCTGGTGCAGAGGAACGTCAACGTCTTCAAGGCCATCATCCCTCAGATCATCAAGTACAGCCCCAACTGCACGATCATCGTGGTCTCCAACCCGGGTGAGAAGTCTGTCCACCATCACGGAGATGTTGGAAGAAGCGGTTGTTTTGGTTGAGATAATAACTGTGTGTGTGTGTGTGTGTGTGTGTGTGTATTAAAACAGTGGACGTAATGACCTACGTGACCTGGAAGCTGAGCGGTCTGCCGAAGTACCGCGTATTCGGCAGCGGCACCAACCTGGACTCCGCCCGCTTCCGCTACCTGATGGCCGAACGCCTCGGCATCCACGCCAGCTCCTTCAACGGCTGGGTGCTGGGCGAGCACGGAGACACCAGCGGTGGGTGCTCACAGGCAGGCTCTCTAACCCGGTCCGTGATCGGGGCTCGGAGACCTCCCGTCGTTGACTGTGTGCCGGTGTGTGTCTTCCTCCAGTGCCGGTGTGGAGCGGTGCCAACGTAGCAGGAGTCAACCTGCAGAAGCTGAACCCCGACATCGGCACCGATGCCGATAAGGAGCAGTGGAAGGCCACACACAAGGCCGTGGTGGACAGGTACGCCGGGACTCATCGGGCTTTTAGTGATTCTCCGTCATCTAAACACTCTCATGATGACAGAAGTCAAAGACTTGATATGAACGTAGTAAAAATGCTCCTCGCAATTTAAAAGCACGACTTTAAACGAGATAAAGAAGCAAAGTCCAACTCCCATTCTTAGTTTTTTTTAACCAAATGGCAGATTCTGGCAGCCAGCCAATCAGACAAGAGTGGGCTCGTTGAGGTATTTTAACCAACACCAGAGATTTTCCTCTCATATGACCTCTTCCAGTTCACTGAGAGAAGAACAGAGGACAGTCGGAGGTTTGGAGCTGATCCTGGATCAGGAAACCTCTGACTAACTTCACCTCTCAGCCACAACGTTTAGCTGTTGAACACGAGACACTAAAAACTGGAGCGTCTCCTGCTTGTGAGGCGTTTAGGGAACATCTGTAAATTCTTGCTACAGAAAATAACCTGCGTCTCGCCCTCTAATCTGCATTAAAACTAAAGAAGATTACATTAATGTAATATTGCCTTTAAATGGATTTGATCAAATTGTTATTGAATCATGTTTCAGAGTGACAGTAGTTCCAGATTAGAGGCGGTGCTGATGTGCTCGTGAGCTTTAACTCGCTGACCGTGAGAACATCAGTCGGATCACCTGAATTTTGGCTGAATATTAATCTCAGAATTTCTCTACTCTGTCAAATGTTCTTCCATCACTAGACTTTTATAATTACACACCTGAACATTGATGGTGTGTCATTAAACTCTCCGAGCTGCAGCTCTCTGAGGCTCTGAGTGATTACAGCTGTAGAGGAAGTAGCCCAGTGGGAATTTAACCTGCAACCCTGCAGTGTTAATGACAGCTTCTCTCTCTGCCTCTCTGACCTCAGCCTAATGCACTGACAGGGCTCTGCATCAAAGGCACTCACTTATTATTATTATTATTATTATTTATAGCACATTAAAGAGCAGTCAGCATGGTGTGTCTGTAATAACTTTATAAGTGGTTGTCAATATTGTATCTGTAATTATGGACAATTACTTTTATGGTAATCTGATATTCATTGATACCATCACTTGAAAATACACACTGAAGTAGTTATTGGTAAGAGGATGTAATTTATTACACTGAAGACAGAATATACTGCATCACACATTTTTAAATACACATACAACAATGTATGCAGTATATCTATTCAAATGGAAAATTCCACAAAATTTATGTTCAATTACAAAATTGTACACTCACATCTGTACAGGTCAGTTTCTGCTTGCTTGTGAATGCACACTTACATATACTTCGTATTTATAACGCGTGATGTTCCTGTAAGATAATAAATGCAGAAGGACATTTTACACACACACACACACACACACACACACACACACACACACACACACACACACTGTGCAGGTGTTACAGAGAAGCCCTTTGTGTTCCTCAGTGCCTACGAGGTGATCAGGCTGAAGGGTTACACCAACTGGGCCATCGGTCTGAGCGTGGCCGACCTGACCGAGAGCATCGTGAAGAACATGAACCGCGTCCACCCGGTCTCCACCATGGTCAAGGTCAGACACACAAACAGGAAACACACACACACATACTGAGACACTACAAACAAACACCACAACCATGTAGTACTCAGCCTCCTGCCGTCCTCCGTCCTCCGTCCTGTCTCTGAGGCGTTACGTTGTCAGGTCGTCCCTCCCGGTGTTGTCATCGTGATATCTCCGCAAAGCCTCCAGGGACTTTCTTCAAATGTGTCACAAACATTCACCAGAACTCAAGGATGAACTGATTAGATTTTGGCGGTCAAAGGTCAAAGTTCAAGGTCCCTCTGACCGCACGTCGACCCATACTCATGAACGCGATGTCACAAACTGGTTGATGATTCTAGTTTGTTTTGTTCTTCTGGATTCTTCTCAGAAAATAAAAAACACCTGCAGGTCGTTCAAAATGTAAACCGCACGATGTGTAGACATTTATCAATCTTCTGTCTCAGGAGACGTTTCAGCCCGTTGCAACTCTTTCAAACATGTCACAAGACCCTGAACATGAATCCTGTGAGAGCTGAAAACAACAACATCCTTTCCGTGCCTGTTTGTCACAAAGCTCACACGGTGTCAGTCACATTACTGTGGTTAAACTTTAAATCTGAACACTGAGGCGCATGCTTACTGAAAATGAGTGAACACGCAGCCGGAGATCTCACGAGGTCGGCGGGTCGGTGTCTGGACGCTGCGTCGTTTCACAGGTTTCAGAAACACTTCAGCGGTGTGGAGATTTCTGAGTAACATCAGAAGATCAGTGGTTAGCCTAGCTTAGCATAAACACTGGAGGCAGGGGGGCGTAAACAGCACCAGCACCTCCGAGCTCGTTAAAGGAGGCCGAATGTTTCCTTTGTTTTCTTCAGTGTGGACACTGATAGAAAAGTTAAAAACTGAGACTGTGTGCAGCGTCTTGAAGTTACAGTTTGTTTCAGAGGGAACCAACATGGACGAACTCTCCTGACTACCGGGATGTTTTCAGAACCGTCGGGGACTTTTATTTCCTTATTTATTGAGATTTTGTAGCTGTTTTCATCCGTGACAAGTTTCTACATTAGTAAAAGGCCAATCAATCAATCAATCAATTTTATTTGATTTTATTTACAAATAAAAAATACCTAACTGTTAAAATTAACAAACAAAAAAGAAACACAATTCACATGATAATACAACAGTCAAATGAAATCATGTTCAAAAGAGGGAAGAAGAAAGTTTTTTGTTCTGATGATATTTGTATTCCACTTTATTTATTTAACTTCAATATTTAGCTCTTAAAATGTCTGCAGGTTTGGGTTTTGTTATTTTGGGAACCCCCATTCATCCAAAGGGGCGGGGCTTTCTAAGGTGGACTCAGCTATGTTGGGACATGTCGTCCTTGCTGATTGGACGATGTGTCCCCGCTCATCTGTATAAGATGATGGCAGCTTATGGCTGAAACGTGCCTCTTTTTTAGTTTTTTACCATAATAATTTCTTATGGATTCATATTCTGCTCTTTTTTTAAGAATCAAGTATTTATGACAAGAAATCAAAACTCGCCTGTAAACTGGAGATGCTTGTATTTGTGTGTGTGTGTGTGTGTGTGTTTTGCAGGACATGTACGGTATCGGTGAGGAGGTCTTCCTGTCTCTGCCGTGCGTCCTGAACAACACCGGTGTGAAGAGCGTGGTCAACATGACGCTGACCGACGGCGAGGTGGGCCAGCTGAAGAAGAGCGCCGACACGCTGTGGGGCATCCAGAAGGACCTGAAGGACATCTGAACACTCCTAACACACACACACACACACACACACACACACACACTCACACACACTCACACACACACACACACTCACACACACACACCGTGCAGAGGCCTGTCGACATGCACACTCCTTTTATAACACCCCTCTCTCTCAGACTCTTTTATTTTGAAGGACAGTACCAGAGTTTTTTAGAACTGTGCCAGCAAGGATTTCAGTTTTACATGTACCATATGTCATGTCATCAGACCCAACTTCACTTTTTATATCAGTGCTCTTGTGTTACTGCCGACTTCCTACCGATCTCCTGATCCCTCCGAGTCTGAGAACCTCTGGTATACTCCTTTAAAAACAGCTTTGCTCCCCAACAGTTGGTCGGCTGGTGTAGCTGTGTTCCTGTGTTCGTGATAGCAGAAGTTCCTATATCTGCATGGATTCTTGTGTTTCAGGATTTAACACAACCCTCTACTAAAACTGTCCCTGTCCTCCTCCTCTGGCCTCCGAGTCCTTCGTTTCGATCCCCGCAGCGACAGAAAGACCCTGAACGTCTCGATGAAGACCCTCGGCACGTGTTTTCCTCGACGCCTTCTCTAAACCTTTTCCTCTGCAGCAGACACGTAGTGAGTCGTAACGTAGCGAGCGAGGTGAGATTGTTCTTCTGTGTTATGGAAGCGAGGCGGAGCGGCAGGTGAAGAGTGGAGACGTCCTGCTGGACATCACCAACGTCAACATCACCTGTGATCGTCTGACATTGTGTTTGAAACCGTGCTGGAGACAGAAACCTGTAACTTAATAAATCTGAACCTCGTGAAGGTCGCTGTGTGTGCTCCACTGTTTTGTTTTTGAGAGAAGGACTCTGTTCATGTTCCTTTTGTTTAATGCTGCAACCAAAAAACAGACTTATGATTAATTCATAAGTTATTGCATAGAAAAATACAAACCACCATCGAGGAATTAAATGGGTTTAAAGTTCCTCATCAGACAAAAATACTATATTTTCCAAACTGTAAATAGTAAATAAACTTGAAACTCCAATGCACATGTCCAGTTGAACTTATGTCCAGTTGAACTTATGTCCAGTTGAATTTATGTCCAGTTGAACTTATGTCCACCAGTTCAACTTAATATATTTTCATTCTTGAATTTTCAATGCAGTAGATGCTATTTCAAAGGTATAAATTAAGATTTCCATTTCTGATTATGAAGCAGGTGAATATAAAAACTGTGAAAGTGTTGACGTGCTTATAACCTGTATTCAGCAACAGTTTGTGATGTCACAAACGTCAGGCTCATCACAGCCCACTGTCCAACCTTCAATACGGAAGAAAACACTAAGCAGTCACTCGCGTATGAAGCTAGCTAGCTACAAGACCTGTGATTGGCCTGGGCGTGTGTCACTCAGACAACAACCAGCCAATCAGAGGAGAAGGTCGATGACACCGCTGCACCTTGAAGACACCATTTTGTTCCAGAGAAAAGTTTAAGAGACAAAATGTAAAACTGTTTGGATCCTAAACCCACAGAAATGTCTTCTTATGGAGATCAAGACTGCAAATAGTTTAGGATTTTACAGATTTTGGTGCACAAATATTTTTGTGGGAAAACGTATTAGACACAAATCATTATTCAAAACACATTTTATTTGAGATGAAACTAGTCTGGAGGGCATTTTTAAAACTGGTAAATTCAGTTCCTTTAAGAAACGGCTGTCGTCGGTTGAGGATGTTTTTTAGAGTCAAACATTGATGCTTCTTCAGCAGCTGAAACATCAGAGCACACAAACGGAGATTTTAGGATGTTCTTCGTCCAGGTTATGTAATTAGTTAGGTAAGTAAAAGCAGTATAAGTATTGATGTTATATAGATGTCAATAAAAACCATAAAAACGCTGTGTGGTGCTAGAAAGTCTTCAAAAGTATTAAAGGACATTTGATGAAAGAACTTCTTTTACTTAAAACAAATCTTGTCTTCATGAGATAACACTGATGACCTGCTGATCTCCTTTTAGATGTAGATTTATTCCGATTGATCAGCAGATCTTCCTGTTGGATCTGAAGCTGGTTCAATCCACTTCAATAACTTCATATCAGCCCAGTTTATGTATAAATGAATAGAAGAAGTAACATTTATTCACTGATGAGCTGTTTACTAATTACACAAACGCACAAATCAATCTGAGCGACCGCCGTTCATGATACATCAGCATTGATACACATCTTATTTATTCACCGTGACATTTACAATATGGCTGCAGTTTGGAGGAAAAACCTTCTGACTCATTTGACTGTAAACATGTATGGAATTAAATATTCCCATAACCTTAATAAGACATTTGTATTTTCTTATAACTCTCCCTGTAAACTGAAAGAAGGTCCTGAGACCAGACACTGATACAGAGTTTATGACTGATGGAGGATCTGTCAGAAATAATATTCTAATTCAAGGTGCAAATTTACAAGTTAACAATCATCGTAATTATGTAGATATTTGCTTGGTTGGTGAGTCACTTCAATACATTTAATATTAATATTGTTGTTATTTGATTCAGATAGTGTTTTATATATTTTCCTGTTAACATAATTTCATGACAGTTTTTATTTATACTTTATGTAAACAGGAATTATGCTTATTTGCACATTAATGCATCTTGTAACCAGCTGCTGCAGGATGTCGCTTATTTATAGTCTTTAAAAAAGCACTGCAGTGCCATCTTGTGGCTGCATTAAGTCACTGCAGTGAATAACGGTTCAGCTTTAATGAGATATCGTTAAACTTTTACTGTGATACTTTTACTATGAAGATGATGAAGAGCACACGTGCCACAACATGATCTTATCTAAGTCTTTGTCATTTTCTATTCTATTTTCTATTTGTCTCTCATAACTCCACTATGTAGATCTTAAAATAATTTCACATTAAAGGTAGGTACAAAAGTTTTATTCAGGAAAACACTGTTTTATCTGAAGCCAAGGCCTTTTGTAATGCACGTGGTCCACAGCTCACACGACTCCTCAGAGGACGACACACCTGGTTCAGGTGGGCACCTCCAGTTCTCGTGAGAAGAGCGAGAGGGGTGAGAGTTTATTAGTCCTGGCTCTTTTCACGGCTCTTCTGTAGATGTAGCCGTTGTAACGTTTCCCAAAGCGGAGGCCGAACGGGTTGAAGTTGAATTTATTCCTGCGGTCGTTGCACAGGAGCTGCCGCTGCTGCTCGTTCTCTCTCAGGGAGAAACACAGGTTGGGATCCTCCGCCGGGAACTCCGCCGCGCTTCTTCTCCTCAGCGCAGAGAGGACCGCACCTGAGGACAACCAGCAGAGACATCAGGCACAGCTGGACACAGCTGGACACAGTTTAACGCACCTGGACACATATGAACACAGCTGGACACAGCTGGACACACCTGGACATAATTTAATGCACCTGGACACACCTGGACACATGAACACAGCTGGACACACCTGGACACAGCTTAACACAGCTGGACACAGCTGGATACAGCTGGACACCCCTGGACACAGCTGGACACAGCTGGATACAGCTTGACACAGCTGGACACCCCTGGACACACCTGGATACAGCTGGATACAGCTTGACACAGCTGGACACCCCTGGACACACCTGGACACACCTGGACACATATGCACACAGCTGGACACACCTGGGCACAGCTGGACACAGCTTAACACAGCTGGACACAGCTGGACACATCTGAACACAGCTTGACACAGCTGGACACCCCTGGACACAGCTGGACACAGCTGGACACAGCTGGATACAGCTTAACACAGCTGGACACCCCTGGACACAGCTGGACACACCTGGACACAGCTTAACACAGATGGACACACCTGGACACAGCTGGGCACATCTGGACACAGCTTGACACAGCTGGACACAGCTGGACACAGCTGGATACATGCAGCTGCAGCTGCAGAGCACCAGTGTAAATAAATTAGGAATCATCACCACTCAGTGACACAAAGGACTGAAAAGAAACATGTTTTAGTTGTGGACGGGCAGATACCAGTCGAGCACTAGGACCCAGGCAGGAAGGGAGGCCAGAGGCTCCAAAGGGAGGCAGGAAGCTCACCTGGACCTCTTTCCTGCGCACCTGAGCTCAAGCTGAGGCCAGCCTTGGTTTGGTGGTGATTTTGGTAGGCTCCCTTTGTTTTAAAAGATTTGTTGAAAAAAATGGTTTTAGTAGTGAACAAATATAAATATAAACTGAGATTGTTCTTTTTAACATAATATTAAGTTGGCCTTTTTATAAATAGTCTCCAGACACCTGGATGTCTCCAAACCAGGGGAAGGACTTTGTTTCAGGCCTGGAAGGTTTTTCCTTTTGTCTCCACTCTGCATATAGTTTGTAACATGTTGTTGTAAAGTTTGTTTTGTGTATTAATTTGTTTTTGTTTAGTTATTTTTCACCAGATATTTCGAAGAGAAGTAGCTACTGTTCTTTTTCCACAGCTTGTTAGGTTTTAGTCTTAATATGAAATTGTTTGGGCCGTTTCTCTGTTTCATTTCCCTCCAGTGTGTCGGCCGTCGGGCTGCCGGGGAGAACACATGGTGGGAGTCTTTCTGCAGGTTTTGTTTGAGTTTATTTTTTAGCTGCAGCATATTGTAGTGCTGTTAAATCGTGGTGTTTCATTTTGCTTGCCTACTTT